>NC_092089.1:21784186-21983533 GCF_045679555.1 Salvelinus alpinus
GTTGCGATGGAAAAAACTAAAAATATAAACGGTAATTAAAAACAAAAACAAAACAAAAAAACGTAAAGTTGTCAGCTAGCAAAGTAAAGTTGGCAGCAAAACGCACAGCAACACGTCTGCAGATTCAACAGGAAGTGACGCAGTAGGAAGTCACTTCCTACTGAACATCCCTGAACATCAGGGTCTATAAGGGTCTATAAGGATCTGGTCAAACGTAGTGTATTAAATAGGGAATAGGGTGCCATTTGTAATATGGAGACCACTACAGGAGCAGGTAGGCTTTACTCACAGCGAGGTGTAGAGAGGGCTGATGGGAGCTCTGACATCAAAGTCGTTTAGCATGTCTGTCCCTGAGGTTTCAATTAGTTGAGGAAAGACAAGGACGGCCAGTTCAGACTTGTAACATATTTACTTGGAAGGTTAGTCTAGTAGCATGTGAAACATGGTAAATCTCAGTGACCAGCCCCTGCAGACATACTGGGGTGTTGCATCCATACCTTAAACAAGCAAGTGTGAGAAAGTTACCAACTGGCACTTACATCTAAAGGTGTTTCACTTGCAATCTGGAAAAAGAACATCAAGAGTGACAATGCGTCCACGACAAACATGCAGCCACACCTTAAAACCTACTGTTGGGTTCTGAGAATATGAAATATACTAATTCATGTCACTGAGGGAGAGCGCTTAATGTATAACGTTTACGTTGTGTCAGGATATGTTATTGTTAGCCATCTGGGATCCTCTGGGATTTTTTTGTTTATTTCACCCTTATTTAACCAGGTAAGCTAGTTGAGAACAAGTTCTCATTTACAACTGCGACCTGGCCAAGATAAAGCAAAGCAGTGCGACACAAACAACAACACAGAGTTACACATGGAATAAACAAGCGTACAGTCAATAACACAATAGAAAAAAAGAAAGTCTATACAGGTGTGCAAATGGCGTGAGGAGGTAAGGCAATAAATAGGCCATAGTTTCAAAGTAATAAACATTTTGCAGACTAACACTGGAGTGATAGATGAGCAGATGATGAGCAAGTAGTGATACTGGTGTGCAAAAGAGCAGAAAAGTAAATAAAAACAATATGGGGATGAGGTGGGTAGATTGGGGTGGGCTATTTACAGATGAACTATGTATAGCTGCAGTGATCGGTTAGCTGCTCAGATAGCTGATATTTAAAGTTAGTGAGTGAAATGTAAGTCTCCAGCTTCTGCGATTTTTGCAATTCGTTCCAGTTTCACTGGCAGCAGAGAACTGGAAGGAAAGGCGGCCAAAAGAGGTGTTGGCTTTGGGGATGACCAGTGAGATATACCTGCTGGAGCGCGTGCTACGGGTGGGTGTTGTTATCGTGACCAGTGAGCTGAGATAAGGCGGAGCTTTACCTAGCATAGACTTATAGATGACCTGGAGCCAGTGGGTCTGGCGACGAATATGTAGCGAGGGCCAGCCGACAAGAGCATACAGGTCGTAGTGGTGGGTGGTATAAGGGGCTTTGGTAACAACACGGATGGCACTGTGATAGACTGCATCCAGTTTGCTGAGTAGAGTATTGGAAGCTATTTTGTAGATGACATCGCCAAAGTCGAGGATTGGTAGGATAGTCAGTTTTACTAGGGTAAGTTTGGCGGCGTGAGTGAAGGAGGCTTTGTTGCGAAATAGAAAGCCGATTCTAGATTTGATTTTGGATTGGAGATGTTTGATTTGACTTTGGAAGGAGAGTTTACAGTCTAGCCAGACACCTAGGTATTTGTAGTTGTCCACGTATTCTAGGTCAGAACCGTCCAGAGTAGTGATGCTAGTCGGGCGGGCGGGTGCGTGCAGCGAACGGTTAAAAAGCATGCATTTGGTTTTACTAGCGTTTAAGAGCAGTTGGAGGCCACGGAAGGAGCGTTGTATGGCATTGAAGCTCGTTTGGAGGTTAGTTAACACAGTATCCAAAGAAGGGCCAGATGTATACAGAATGCTGTCGTCTGCGTAGAGGTGGATCAGGGAATCACACGCAGCAAGAGTGACATCGTTGATATATACAGAGAAAAGTGTCGGCCCGAGAATTGAACCCTGTGGTACTCCCATAGAGACTGCCAGAGGTCCGGACAACAGGCCTTCCAAATTGACACACTGAACTCTGTCTGCGAAGTAGTTGGTGAACCAGGCGAGACAGTCATTTGAGAAACCAAGGCTGTTGAGTCTGCCGATAAGAATACGGTGATTGACAGAGTCGAAAGCCTTAGCCTAGTCGATGAAGACGGCTGCACAGTACTGTCTTTTATCGATGGCGGTTATGATATCGTTTAGTACCTTGAGCGTGGCTGAGGTGCACCCGTGACCGGGGTGCACCCGTGACCGGGGTGCACCCGTGACCGGCTCGGAAACCGGATTGCGCAGTGGAGAAGGTACGGTGGAATTCGAGATGGTCAGTGATTTGTTTATTAACTTGGCTTTCGAAGACCTTAGATAGGCAGGGCAGGATGGATATAGGTCTGTAACAGTTTGGGTCCAGGGTGTCTCCCCCTTTGAAGAGGGGGATGACCGCGGCAGCTTTCCAATCCTTGGGGATCTCAGACGATATGAAAGAGGTTGAACAGGCTGGTAATAGGGGTTGCGACAATGGCGGCGGAGAGTTTCAGAAATAGAGGGTCTAGATTGTCAAGCCCAGCTGATTTGTATGGGTCCAGGTTTTGCAGCTCTTTCAGAACATTTGCTATCTGGATTTGGTTGGCATAAATGAGTAAAGCGGTGCCACAGTTTGAATTACAGCAGATACCTACCGGTAGCTCAAAAGTTGGAGCCAATTTTGTTGCTGTATTAACTGCATTTAAAGGTTGCGTGTACGTGCTTTTTGAATTCATGGCGACTAAGTACGGTTTGCTACGACGCACACCCTAAGCATTCATCATGCGGCTAGAGAAGGCCTGTATGAACAGACTTCCTCACGCTTCTCATAGAAATTTAGCGGTTTCTTCCAATGGTTTATCCCATGTAAATCGGAGTGGGTGGGAAATCCTGGTCAAACTGTTCCTGCCCTCAAACCCTAGGATAGCGGCGCTACAAGCAACTCTGGGAAAGCCTGGACCTGATAGCAGCCTGCCAGCTAAGACAGGTTAGCATTGACTTATTTAAACCTGAAAGTTTGGATTGGCACTGGGATATGAAGACACACCGCCAAAACGATGGGCTAATGATACGAGAGCTGGTTTTACATGTAAGCATTCACTAATAGGAAACCAAGTCAGTTACGAGAGAAGACACCCAGCAGAGTCATTTAAATGCAAGTTGACAACCGTGATATTAGTTAGCACTGACACCATTAACCCCGATTCTAGCAGCCTCATACAGTGGGGCAAAAAAGTATTTAGTCAGCCACCAATTGTGCAAGTTCTCCCACTTAAAGATGAGAGGCCTGTAATTTATCATAGGTATACTTCAACTATGACAGACAAGATAATTTTTTTCTCCAGAAAATCACATTGTAGGATTTTTTATTAATTAATTTGCAAATTATGGTGGAAAATAAGTATTTCTGGCTCTCACAGACCTGTAACTTCTTTAAGAGACTCCTCTGTCCTCCACTCGTTACTTGTATTAATGGCACCTGTTTGAACTTGTTATCAGTATAAAAGACACCTGTCCACAACCTCAAACATTCACACTCCAAACTCCACTATGGCCGAAGAGCTGTCAAAGGACACCAGAAACAAAATTGTAGACCTGCACCAGGCTGGGAAGAGTGAATCTGCAATAGGTAAGCAGCTTGGTTTGAAGAAATCAACTGTGGGAGCAATTATTAGGAAATGGAAGACATACAAGACCACTGATAATCTCCCTCGATCTGGGGCTCCACGCAAGATCTCACCCGTGGGGTCAAAATGATCACAAGAACGGTGAGCAAAAATCCTAGAACCACACGGGGGGACCTAGTGAATGACCTGCAGAGAGCTGGGACCAAAGTAACTAAGCCTACCATCAGTAACACACTACGCCGCCAGGGACTCAAATCCTGCAGTGCCAGACGTGTCCCCCTGCTTAAGCCAGTACATGTCCAGGCCCGTCTGAAGTTTGCTAGAGAGCATTTGGATGATCCAGAAGATTGGGAGAATGACATATGGTCAGATGAAACCAAAATATAACTTTTTGGTAAAAACTCAACTCGTCGTGTTTGGAGGACAAAGAATGCTGAGTTGCATCCAAAGAACACCATACCTACTGTGACGCATGGGGGTGGAAACATCATGCTTTGGGGCTGTTTTTCTGCAAAGGGACGAGGACGACTGATCCGTGTAAAGGAAAGAATGGGGCCATGTATCGTGAGATTGATTGAAAACCTCCTTCCATCAGCAAGGGCATTGAAGATGAAACGTGGCTGGGTCTTTCAGCATGACAAAGATCCCAAACACACCGCCCGGGCAACGAAGGAGTGGCTTCGTAAGAAGCATTTCAAGGTCCTGGAGTGGCCTAGCCAGTCTCCAGATCTCAACCCCATAGAAAATCTTCAGAGGAAGTTGAAAGTCCGTGTTGCCCAGCAACAGCCCCAAAACATCACTGCTCTAGAGGAGATCTGCATGGAGGAATGGGCCAAAATACCAGCAACAGTGTGTGAAAACCTTGTGAAGACTTACAGAAAACGTTTGACCTCTGTTATATACCCTTTGTTGGCAATGACAAAGTATTGAGATAAACTTTTGTTATTGACCAAATACTTATATTCCACCATAATTTGCAAATAAATTCATTAAAAATCCTACAACGTGATTTTCTGGATTTTTTTTTCTCATTTTGTCTGTCATAGTTGAAGTGTACCTATGATGAAAATTACAGGCCTCTCATCTTTAAGTGGGAGAACTTGCACAATTGGTGGCTGACTAAATACTTTATTGCCCCACTATGTACCAACCCCAAACACTCAGTTCCACAACCATCAAGTTTAAATGAACTAGAACCCATTCCACATCATGTGATGCTACTAGCATAATTTGACCAAATGTAGCTTAAGTCAAATGGTAATTTAAGCACAGGGGTCAAAGTAGACATACTGCTGATGCCAAAGCATGGTTATAATGCAAAATAAATGTTGACATTACCCCAGTCAGGTCATAGACCTCAACTCAAAGTAGGAACCGTCAAAACAATACTGAGGACACAAGTATTACAGTTAGCGTTTAATTGAGCCAAAACAAGAAAATGCAGTTACACACAACCTGGACTAGAGTACCCATGAACTCTTGCATGGACCCCGAGCACCATGTCCCACGTCAGATATCCATGTTTGTGGTCAACGGGGGCTGAGATGCAGAAGTAAGGCCAGTGGCAGCTGCCGAGGTAGCGTCGTCAGACGGGCCAGTGGCAGCTTCAGAGGTAGCGTCGTCAGACGGGCCAGTGGCAGCTTCAGAGGTAGCGTCGTCAGACGGGCCAGCGGCAGCTTCAGAGGTAGCGTCGTCAGACGGGCCAGTGGCAGCTTCAGAGGTAGCGTCGTCAGACGGGCCAGTGGCAGCTTCAGAGGTAGCGTCGTCAGACGGGCCAGTGGCAGCCTCAGAGGTAGCGTCGTCAGACGGGCCAGTGGCAGCCTCAGAGGTAGCGTCGTCAGACGGGCCAGTGGCAGCTTCAGAGGTAGCGTCGTCAGACGGGCCAGTGGCAGCTTCAGAGGTAGCGTCGTCAGACGGGCCAGTGGCAGCTTCAGAGGTAGCGTCGTCAGACGGGCCAGTGGCAGCTTCAGAGGTAGCGTCGTCAGACGGGCCAGTGGCAGCTTCAGAGGTAGCGTCGTCAGACGGGCCAGTGGCAGCTTCAGAGGTAGCGTCGTCAGACGGGCCAGTGGCAGCTTCAGAGGTAGCGTCGTCAGACGGGCCAGTGGCAGCTTCAGAGGTAGCGTCGTCAGACGGGCCAGTGGCAGCTTCAGAGGTAGCGTCGTCAGACGGGCCAGTGGCAGCTTCAGAGGTAGCGTCGTCAGACGGGCCAGTGGCAGCTTCAGGGGTAGCGTCGTCAGACGGGCCAGTGGCAGCTTCAGGGGTAGCGTCGTCAGACGGGCCAGTGGCAGCTTCAGGGGTAGCGTCGTCAGACGGGCCAGTGGCAGCTTCAGGGGTAGCGTCGTCAGACGGGCCAGTGGCAGCTTCAGGGGTAGCGTCGTCAGACGGGCCAGTGGCAGCTTCAGGGGTAGCGTCGTCAGACGGGCCAGTGGCAGCTTCAGGGGTAGCGTCGTCAGACGGGCCAGTGGCAGCTTCAGGGGTAGCGTCGTCAGACGGGCCAGTGGCAGCTTCAGGGGTAGCGTCGTCAGACGGGCCAGTGGCAGCTTCAGGGGTAGCGTCGTCAGACGGGCCAGTGGCAGCTTCAGGGGTAGCGTCGTCAGACGGGCCAGTGGCAGCTTCAGGGGTAGCGTCGTCAGACGGGCCAGTGGCAGCTTCAGGGGTAGCGTCGTCAGACGGGCCAGTGGCAGCTTCAGAGGTAGCGTCGTCAGACGGGCCAGTGGCAGCTTCAGAGGTAGCGTCGTCAGACGGGCCAGTGGCAGCTTCAGAGGTAGCGTCGTCAGACGGGCCAGTGGCAGCTTCAGAGGTAGCGTCGTCAGACGGGCCAGTGGCAGCTTCAGAGGTAGCGTCGTCAGACGGGCCAGTGGCAGCTTCAGAGGTAGCGTCGTCAGACGGGCCAGTGGCAGCTTCAGAGGTAGCGTCGTCAGACGGGCCAGTGGCAGCTTCAGAGGTAGCGTCGTCAGACGGGCCAGTGGCAGCTTCAGGGGTAGCGTCGTCAGACGGGCCAGTGGCAGCTTCAGGGGTAGCGTCGTCAGACGGGCCAGTGGCAGCTTCAGGGGTAGCGTCGTCAGACGGGCCAGTGGCAGCTTCAGGGGTAGCGTCGTCAGACGGGCCAGTGGCAGCTTCAGGGGTAGCGTCGTCAGACGGGCCAGTGGCAGCTTCAGGGGTAGCGTCGTCAGACGGGCCAGTGGCAGCTTCAGGGGTAGCGTCGTCAGACGGGCCAGTGGCAACTTCAGGGGTAGCGTCGTCAGACGGGCCAGTGGCAGCTTCAGAGGTAGCAGCTTCAGAGGTAGCGTCGTCAGACGGGCCAGTGGCAGCTTCAGAGGTAGCGTCGTCAGACGGGCCAGTGGCAGCGTCGTCAGACGGGCCAGCTTCAGAGGTAGCGTCGTCAGAGGACAGGGCATCATTTGCCGTAGAGCTACCATGGTTTGGAGAAGCTTGGGATTCTACTTCATTAGTCTCTAAATAGTCTAGAGAGAAAACAAAGGAACAGTTGGGTATTCTACAGCAACACAGCTGTTCTACACAGTCTAGGCCAAATTGCCATTCGAATGTTGAGCAACATGAACCCAACACAGATTTAAAAGTATATGTTTCAGGCCGTACCTTCTCTGTCTTGTTTAGCGTCAGACCCTATGGATCGGAGCAAGGCCAGGGCATGCACAATGGAGACGTCATTTGATGACAGCTCTGAAAAACGTAGGTTAAGGTACACAAGCAAAATGACCAAATCAAAGGGTTTGACAACATTATTTAGACAACTGAGTTACTCTATGGTGTTGAATGAGTGTCAAACACAGCAGCACCATAGACATAGTACAAAGCTAGAAGGGTTGTGGAAAGAAACACTTACCTCCAAGTCTCCTCTGCAGAGAGACTTGCTCTTGCTTCTGGGACTTTCCAACAGGGTAACAAGAAACTGAGGAGAAAGTGTTGACAGAAGTTGAGTTGACACAAAATAACTACATATTATTAGTGGTGAAGAATACAAGATGACCAATGCGGAAGAAACAGAAAGTCAAAATTGAATCTCCAACTTATAAAGTTAGGCATATTTCCCAAACAAATCCATTCAACCCAAATTAGTGAACCAACCTTTGACAACCCCCACAGTCAACACAACGAGCAGCAATTCTCTCACACCTCCCATGATCATGAGAATAGTCTGTGTTATCAACAGGTAATGTCTTCCCATGGCCTGTATGAGGCTTATATAGGCCACTAATGACCTTTTACCTGACAAACATGACTTAACGATCAATTAACATGCTTGATTGAGGTGTTACATTCAGATAGAAATAGACCATGTAGAACGTATGTTGATTCTTTGGTGGGCAGGCAATCTTTTCTACTCCATATATTGCATTTATATCTGTAATGTTTAACCCTAATGGTCTCAGCTCAGCAGTAGAAAGAAGTAGGCCTAATTATTTTAGGTGTAATCTTCAAAGATATTAGGGGGAAATAAACACTGTACCCAAATCCACTTTTTACAATGCTCCTGGGAAATGGGTAGGCCTCCACCATATAGTCCTTCACAGTTTTACAGCTGTGTTATATTCCTTTATTTACATAGATCACATACATAAATATATATGTTAGCTGTAGGTAGCTTTGGGATAAAATTCCCATATTGTATTGTTACTAACATAAATCATAATATATCATATTTCCCTCATTTGCTCTGTAGGAGGTTCGTCATATGAAGGACATTCAAGTGGATGTGACCCCTAACCTGCAATAGGGGCTCAGTGGGGTGACAGACATCCTGTAACGGATCTCCAAGCTAGTGTCTGAGGACCTGGAGGAGGCTGTGTCTACAGCTGTGGTTCAGGACAAGCATGGTAACCTACCCTAACCTCACTGTATGAAGGATTTCATTGTTATGGATAGTCATCTCCAATCTGTTCAAATATCACTGTTGTTGATAACACACATTACCAAAATTATTCACACTTGTCTTCCTATTTCCACATAATCTGTCATGGTTCCCCACCTTAACAGGGCATAAAACCAACCTCTCTTTATTGCTCTCTTTATTGCTAATACAACCAAATCCAACAGCGTTCGAGTATCTTAATGCTTTTCTTCTAACCCTGAATGGCAACTTTTTATCCTAGTACACAAGCATGTCATTTTATCCATCCACACCCACTCTACTGCCGCATGTCCACTGCGGCTGAGACTTTCACCCACTCGTTACAGGTATTAGCAGGTAACCAACCCCACCCGGGTCTTACCCCCTAGGACTTACCCTTTGCAGGTATCAACCTGTTGTGGTTTACCTTCCAGGACTTACCATATACCACAAAGCTACGACCGGTCATAATTACAATGGGACTACTGAATAAGCTCAGGCTTTCTAGGTCCGTACCCTATAATTGGTTCAGCGTACGACTCTCATCTCCCCAAGATGTCAGAATTAGTGATAACAGGTGTAGGAACTGTGCCTACCTTGTTTCTGTTTCACTGATTCAGAATCTCTAGTTCGACTGCAAATCGTGGTGAACCCTGCTCGCAGTGCCAACTGTTAGGTTCTAATTCTCAGAGTAAAAACTCGACGGACACTATGAAAGCTTTAACCAAGTTTATTCTTCCCAGAGGGTCAAGACAGCTGCATTAGACAAAAGACATATTCACACAAGCACTGATATTTAATCCTTTCTCCTATGCTGAGTCTACTCCTACACCTCTGAACAGCCAATGCATCTCTGTTGCTAGACAGAACCTTTGTGATATCTGTTCTTCCTCACTTCATCTGACCTGACCGCTACCCCAAAGTGCTCACTCCTCCCCAACTCAAGGCTGTCATGTTGATTGGTACCAGACTGTGTCTGGTAGATTTTTCAACCAGAAATTTGCATAGTGTAGCTCTAACTCCAAAAAGTTTTGGGACACTGTAAAGTCCATGGAGAACAAGAGCACCTCCTCCCAGCTGCCCACTGCATTGAGGCTAGGTAACACGGTCACCACCGATAAATCCATGATAATCGAAAATTTCAATAAGCATTTCTCTACGGCTGGCCATGTTTTCTTCCTGGCTACCCCAACTCCGGCCAACAGCTCCGCACACCCCGCAGCTACTTGCCCGAGCCTCCCCAGCTTCTCCTTCACCCAAATCCAGGTAGCAGATGTTCTGAAAGAGCTGCAAAAACTGGACCCGTACAAATCAGCTGGGCTCGACAATCTGGACCCTCTCTTTCTAAAATTATCCGCCGCCATTGTTGCAACCCCTATTACCAGTCTGTTCAACCTCTCTTTCGTATCGTCCGAGATCCCTAAAGATTGGAAAGCTGCCGCGGTCATCCCCCTCTTCAAAGGGGGTGACACTCTAGACCCAAACTGTTATAGACCTATATCCATCCTGCCCTGCCTTTCTAAAGTCTTCGAAAGCCAAGTTAATAAACAGATCACTGACCATTTCGAATCCCACCGTACCTTCTCCGCTATGCAATCCAGTTTCCGAGCTGGTCATGGGTGCACCTCAGCCACGCTCAAGGTACTAAACGATATCATAACCGCCATCGATAAAAGACAGTACTGTGCAGCCGTCTTCATCGACCTGGCCAAGGCTTTCGACTCTGTCAATCACCGTATTCTTATCGGCAGACTCAACAGCCTTGGTTTCTCAAATGACTGTCTCGCCTGGTTCACCAACTACTTCGCAGACAGAGTTCAGTGTGTCAAATTGGAAGGCCTGTTGTCCGGACCTCTGGCAGTCTCTATGGGAGTACCACAGGGTTCAATTCTCGGGCCGACACTTTTCTCTGTATATATCAACGATGTCACTCTTGCTGCGTGTGATTCCCTGATCCACCTCTACGCAGACGACAGCATTCTGTATACATCTGGCCCTTCTTTGGATACTGTGTTAACTAACCTCCAAACGAGCTTCAATGCCATACAACGCTCCTTCCGTGGCCTCCAACTGCTCTTAAACGCTAGTAAAACCAAATGCATGCTTTTCAACCGTTCGCTGGCCGCACCCGCCCGCCCGACTAGCATCACTACTCTGGACGGTTCTGACCTAGAATACGTGGACAACTAAAAAATACCTAGGTGTTTGGCTAGACTGTAAACTCTCCTTCCAGACTCATATCAAACATCTCCAATCCAAAATCAAATCTAGAAACAGCTTTCTATTTCGCAACAAAGCCTCCTTCACTCACGCCGCCAAACTTACCCTAGTAAAACTGACTATCCTACCAATCCTCGACTTTGGCGATGTCATCTACAAAATAGCTTCCAATACTCTACTCAGCAAACTGGATGCAGTCTATCACAGAGCCATCCGTGTTGTTACCAAAGCCCCTTATACCACCCACCACTACGACCTGTATGCTCTTGTCGGCTGGCCCTCGCTACATATTCGTCGCCAGACCCACTGGCTCCAGGTCATCTATAAGTCTATGCTAGGTAAAGCTCCGCCTTATCTCAGCTCACTGGTCACGATAACACCCACCCGTAGCACGCGCTCCAGCAGGTATATCTCACTGGTTATCCCCAAAGCCAACACCTCTTTTGGCCGCCTTTCCTTCCAGTTCTCTGCTGCCAGTGACTGGAACGAATTGCAAAAATCGCTGAAGCTGGAGACTTACATTTCACTCACTAACTTTAAATATCAGCTATCTGAGCAGCTAACCGATCACTGCAGCTATACATAGTTCATCTGTAAATAGCCCACCTCAATCTACCCACCTCATCCCCATATTGTTTTTATTTACTTTTCTGCACACCAGTATCACTACTTGCTCATCATCTGCTCATCTATCACTCCAGTGTTAGTCTGAAAAATGTTTATTACTTTGAAACTATGGCCTATTTATTGCCTTACCTCCTCACGCCATTTGCACACCTGTATAGACTTTCTTTTTTTCTATTGTGTTATTGACTGTACGCTTGTTTATTCCATGTGTAACTGTGTTGTTTGTGTCGCACTGCTTTGCTTTATCTTGGCCAGGTCGCAGTTGTAAATGAGAACTTGTTCTCAACTAGCTTACCTGGTTAAATAAAGGTGAAATAAACAAAAAATCCCAGAGGATCCCAGATGGCTAACAATAACATATCCTGACATAATGTAAACGTTATACATTAAGCGCTCTCCCTCAGTGACATGAATTAGTATATTTCATATTCTCAGAACCCAACAGTAGGTTTTAAGGTGTGGCTGCATGTTTGTCGTGGACGCATCGTCACTCTTGATGTTCTTTTTCCAGATTGCAAGTGAAACACCTTTAGATGTAAGTGCCAGTTGGTAACTTTCTCACACTTGCTTGTTTAAGGTATGGATGCAACACCCCAGTATGTCTGCAGGGGTTGGTCACTGAGATTTACCATGTTTCACATGCTACTAGACTAAACTTCCAAGTAAATATGTTACAAGTCTGAACTGGCCGTCCTTGTCTTTCCTCAACTAATTGAAACCTCAGGGACAGACATGCTAAACGACTTTGATGTCAGAGCTCCCATCAGCCCTCTCTACACCTCGCTGTGAGTAAAGCCTACCTGCTCCTGTAGTGGTCTCCATATGACAAATGGCACCCTATTCCCTACTTAGTACACTACTTTTGACCAGATCCTTATAGGCCCTGATCAAAAGTTGTTAACTACATAGGGAATAGGGTGCTATCTGGGATGCAGGCATGGTGTTGATTTTCCACAGGAAGTTGACTGTCCAGAGAGACTCACACACCAAATTCCTATCTATTCCTGATTAGTGTGAAATACATGCATATTCTACACAGTGATGATGATTTCCTTATTTTGCCATTTGAGTTAATAAACCTCAGAGGAGAAGTAGTGTTTGTTTCTCAATCCCACGCTTGGCAGGGACCTCAGATGTTGATGCTGTGCGGGAGCAAAAATGGGCTCCCGATTGAAAGACTCTGGTCTACTAGAGGTCTAGCACTGTATTTCTGTTCAGGCGTACCACAGGACATTGATTATATTAAGAGTGTATATCTAGTCAGGCGTACCACGGCCACCACCATGCTATGGAGGTCCTGGTTCAGTCTCTGCTGGATCTAGACGTGAGGGACAGCCTGAATTTAACCTGAAAGTTTGGATTAGAACTGGGATATGAAGACCAACCGCCAAAACGATGGGCTAATGATACGAGAGCTGGTTTTACATGTAAGCATTAACTAATAGGAAACCAAGTCAGTTACGAGAGAAGACACCCAGCAGAGTCATTTAAATGCAAGTTGACAACCGTGATATTAGTTAGCACTGACACCATTAAACCCAGATTCTAGCAACAGCCTCATATGTACAAATCCCAAACACTCAGCTCCACAACCATCAAGTTTAAATGAACTAGAACCCATTCCACATCATGTGATGCTACTAGCATAATTTGACCAAATGTAGCTTAAGTCAAATGGTAATTTAAGCTCAGGGGTCAAAGTAGACATATTGCTGATGCCAAAGCATGGTTATAATGCAAAATAAATGTTGACATTACCCCAGTCAGGTCATAGACCTCAACTCAAAGTAGGAACCGTCAAAACAATACTGAGGACACAAGTATTACAGTTAGCGTTTAATTGAGCCAAAACAAGAACATGCCGTTACACACAACCTGGACTAGAGTACCCATGAACTCTTGCATGGACCCCGAGCACCATGTCCCACGTCAGATATCCATGTTTGTGGTCAACGGGGGCTGAGATGCAGAAGTAAGGCCAGTGGCAGCTTCAGAGGTAGCGTCGTCAGACGGGCCAGTGGCAGCTTCAGAGGTAGCGTCGTCAGACGGGCCAGTGGCAGCTTCAGAGGTAGCGTCGTCAGACGGGCCAGTGGCAGCTTCAGAGGTAGCGTCGTCAGACGGGCCAGTGGCAGCTTCAGAGGTAGCGTCGTCAGACGGGCCAGTGGCAGCTTCAGAGGTAGCGTCGTCAGACGGGCCAGTGGCAGCTTCAGAGGTAGCGTCGTCAGACGGGCCAGTGGCAGCTTCAGAGGTAGCGTCGTCAGACGGGCCAGTGGCAGCTTCAGAGGTAGCGTCGTCAGACGGGCCAGTGGCAGCTTCAGAGGTAGCGTCGTCAGACGGGCCAGTGGCAGCTTCAGAGGTAGCGTCGTCAGACGGGCCAGTGGCAGCTTCAGAGGTAGCGTCGTCAGACGGGCCAGTGGCAGCTTCAGAGGTAGCGTCGTCAGACGGGCCAGTGGCAGCTTCAGAGGTAGCGTCGTCAGACGGGCCAGTGGCAGCTTCAGAGGTAGCGTCGTCAGACGGGCCAGTGGCAGCTTCAGAGGTAGCGTCGTCAGACGGGCCAGTGGCAGCTTCAGAGGTAGCGTCGTCAGACGGGCCAGTGGCAGCTTCAGAGGTAGCGTCGTCAGACGGGCCAGTGGCAGCTTCAGAGGTAGCGTCGTCAGACGGGCCAGTGGCAGCTTCAGAGGTAGCGTCGTCAGACGGGCCAGTGGCAGCTTCAGAGGTAGCGTCGTCAGACGGGCCAGTGGCAGCTTCAGAGGTAGCGTCGTCAGACGGGCCAGTGGCAGCTTCAGAGGTAGCGTCGTCAGACGGGCCAGTGGCAGCTTCAGAGGTAGCGTCGTCAGACGGGCCAGTGGCAGCTTCAGAGGTAGCGTCGTCAGACGGGCCAGTGGCAGCTTCAGAGGTAGCGTCGTCAGACGGGCCAGTGGCAGCTTCAGAGGTAGCGTCGTCAGACGGGCCAGTGGCAGCTTCAGAGGTAGCGTCGTCAGACGGGCCAGTGGCAGCTTCAGGGGTAGCGTCGTCAGACGGGCCAGTGGCAGCTTCAGGGGTAGCGTCGTCAGACGGGCCAGTGGCAGCTTCAGGGGTAGCGTCGTCAGACGGGCCAGTGGCAGCTTCAGGGGTAGCGTCGTCAGACGGGCCAGTGGCAGCTTCAGGGGTAGCGTCGTCAGACGGGCCAGTGGCAGCTTCAGGGGTAGCGTCGTCAGACGGGCCAGTGGCAGCTTCAGGGGTAGCGTCGTCAGACGGGCCAGTGGCAGCTTCAGGGGTAGCGTCGTCAGACGGGCCAGTGGCAGCTTCAGGGGTAGCGTCGTCAGACGGGCCAGTGGCAGCTTCAGGGGTAGCGTCGTCAGACGGGCCAGTGGCAGCTTCAGGGGTAGCGTCGTCAGACGGGCCAGTGGCAGCTTCAGGGGTAGCGTCGTCAGACGGGCCAGTGGCAGCTTCAGGGGTAGCGTCGTCAGACGGGCCAGTGGCAGCTTCAGGGGTAGCGTCGTCAGACGGGCCAGTGGCAGCTTCAGGGGTAGCGTCGTCAGACGGGCCAGTGGCAGCTTCAGGGGTAGCGTCGTCAGACGGGCCAGTGGCAGCTTCAGGGGTAGCGTCGTCAGACGGGCCAGTGGCAGCTTCAGGGGTAGCGTCGTCAGACGGGCCAGTGGCAGCTTCAGGGGTAGCGTCGTCAGACGGGCCAGTGGCAGCTTCAGGGGTAGCGTCGTCAGACGGGCCAGTGGCAGCTTCAGGGGTAGCGTCGTCAGACGGGCCAGTGGCAGCTTCAGGGGTAGCGTCGTCAGACGGGCCAGTGGCAGCTTCAGGGGTAGCGTCGTCAGACGGGCCAGTGGCAGCTTCAGGGGTAGCGTCGTCAGACGGGCCAGTGGCAGCTTCAGGGGTAGCGTCGTCAGACGGGCCAGTGGCAGCTTCAGGGGTAGCGTCGTCAGACGGGCCAGTGGCAGCTTCAGGGGTAGCGTCGTCAGACGGGCCAGTGGCAGCTTCAGGGGTAGCGTCGTCAGACGGGCCAGTGGCAGCTTCAGGGGTAGCGTCGTCAGACGGGCCAGTGGCAGCTTCAGAGGTAGCGTCGTCAGACGGGCCAGTGGCAGCTTCAGAGGTAGCGTCGTCAGACGGGCCAGTGGCAGCTTCAGGGGTAGCGTCGTCAGACGGGCCAGTGGCAGCTTCAGGGGTAGCGTCGTCAGACGGGCCAGTGGCAGCTTCAGGGGTAGCGTCGTCAGACGGGCCAGTGGCAGCTTCAGGGGTAGCGTCGTCAGACGGGCCAGTGGCAGCTTCAGGGGTAGCGTCGTCAGACGGGCCAGTGGCAGCTTCAGGGGTAGCGTCGTCAGACGGGCCAGTGGCAGCTTCAGGGGTAGCGTCGTCAGACGGGCCAGTGGCAGCTTCAGGGGTAGCGTCGTCAGACGGGCCAGTGGCAGCTTCAGGGGTAGCGTCGTCAGACGGGCCAGTGGCAGCTTCAGGGGTAGCGTCGTCAGACGGGCCAGTGGCAGCTTCAGGGGTAGCGTCGTCAGACGGGCCAGTGGCAGCTTCAGGGGTAGCGTCGTCAGACGGGCCAGTGGCAGCTTCAGGGGTAGCGTCGTCAGACGGGCCAGTGGCAACTTCAGGGGTAGCGTCGTGAGACGGGCCAGTGGCAGCTTCAGAGGTAGCGTCGTCAGACGGGCCAGTGGCAGCTTCAGAGGTAGCGTCGTCAGACGGGCCAGTGGCAGCTTCAGAGGTAGCGTCGTCAGACGGGCCAGCTTCAGAGGTAGCGTCGTCAGAGGACAGGGCATCATTTGCCGTAGAGCTACCATGGTTTGGAGAAGCTTTGGATTCTACTTCATTAGTCTCTAAATAGTCTAGAGAGAAAACAAAGGAACAGTTGGGTATTCTACAGCAACACAGCTGTTCTACACGGTCTAGGCCAAATTGCCATTCGAATGTTGAGCAACATGAACCCAACACAGATTTAAAAGTATATGTTTCAGGCCGTACCTTCTCTGTCTTGTTTAGCGTCAGACCCTATGGATCGGAGCAAGGCCAGGGCATGCACAATGGAGACGTCATTTGATGACAGCTCTGAAAAACGTAGGTTAAGGTACACAAGCAAAATGACCAAATCAAAGGGTTTGACAACATTATTTAGACAACTGAGTTACTCTATGGTGTTGAATGAGTGTCAAACACAGCAGCACCATAGACATAGTACAAAGCTAGAAGGGTTGTGGAAAGAAACACTTACCTCCAAGTCTCCTCTGCAGAGAGACTTGCTCTTGCTTCTGGGACTTTCCAACAGGGTAACAAGAAACTGAGGAGAAAGTGTTGACAGAAGTTGAGTTGACACAAAATAACTACATATTATTAGTGGTGAAGAATACAAGATGACCAATGCGGAAGAAACAGAAAGTCAAAATTGAATCTCCAACTTATAAAGTTAGGCATATTTCCCAAACAAATCCATTCAACCCAAATTAGTGAACCAACCTTTGACAACCCCCACAGTCAACACAACGAGCAGCAATTCTCTCACACCTCCCATGATCATGAGAATAGTCTGTGTTATCAACAGGTAATGTCTTCCCATGGCCTGTATGAGGCTTATATAGGCCACTAATGACCTTTTACCTGACAAACATGACTTAACGATCAATTAACATGCTTGATTGAGGTGTTACATTCAGATAGAAATAGACCATGTAGAACGTATGTTGATTCTTTGGTGGGCAGGCAATCTTTTCTACTCCATATATTGCATTTATATCTGTAATGTTTAACCCTAATGGTCTCAGCTCAGCAGTAGAAAGAAGTAGGCCTAATTATTTTAGGTGTAATCTTCAAAGATATTAGGGGGAAATAAACACTGTACCCAAATCCACTTTTTACAATGCTCCTGGGAAATGGGTAGGCCTCCACCATATAGTCCTTCACAGTTTTACAGCTGTGTTATATTCCTTTATTTACATAGATCACATACATAAATATATATGTTAGCTGTAGGTAGCTTTGGGATAAAATTCCCATATTGTATTGTTACTAACATAAATCATAATATATCATATTTCCCTCATTTGCTCTGTAGGAGGTTCGTCATATGAAGGACATTCAAGTGGATGTGACCCCTAACCTGCAATAGGGGCTCAGTGGGGTGACAGACATCCTGTAACGGATCTCCAAGCTAGTGTCTGAGGACCTGGAGGAGGCTGTGTCTACAGCTGTGGTTCAGGACAAGCATGGTAACCTACCCTAACCTCACTGTATGAAGGATTTCATTGTTATGGATAGTCATCTCCAATCTGTTCAAATATCACTGTTGTTGATAACACACATTACCAAAATTATTCACACTTGTCTTCCTATTTCCACATAATCTGTCATGGTTCCCCACCTTAACAGGGCATAAAACCAACCTCTCTTTATTGCTCTCTTTATTGCTAATACAACCAAATCCAACAGCGTTCGAGTATCTTAATGCTTTTCTTCTAACCCTGAATGGCAACTTTTTATCCTAGTACACAAGCATGTCATTTTATCCATCCACACCCACTCTACTGCCGCATGTCCACTGCGGCTGAGACTTTCACCCACTCGTTACAGGTATTAGCAGGTAACCAACCCCACCCGGGTCTTACCCCCTAGGACTTACCCTTTGCAGGTATCAACCTGTTGTGGTTTACCTTCCAGGACTTACCATATACCACAAAGCTACGACCGGTCATAATTACAATGGGACTACTGAATAAGCTCAGGCTTTCTAGGTCCGTACCCTATAATTGGTTCAGCGTACGACTCTCATCTCCCCAAGATGTCAGAATTAGTGATAACAGGTGTAGGAACTGTGCCTACCTTGTTTCTGTTTCACTGATTCAGAATCTCTAGTTCGACTGCAAATCGTGGTGAAACTCGACGGACACTATGAAAGCTTTAACCAAGTTTATTCTTCCCAGAGGGTCAAGACAGCTGCATTAGACAAAAGACATATTCACACAAGCACTGATATTTAATCCTTTCTCCTATGCTGAGTCTACTCCTACACCTCTGAACAGCCAATGCATCTCTGTTGCTAGACAGAACCTTAGTAATATCTGTTCTTCCTCACTTCATCTGACCTGACCGCTACCCCAAAGTGCTCACTCCTCCCCAACTCAAGGCTGTCATGTTGATTGGTACCAGACTGTGTCTGGTAGATTTTTCAACCAGAAATTTGCATAGTGTAGCTCTAACTCCAAAAAGTTTTGGGACACTGTAAAGTCCATGGAGAACAAGAGCACCTCCTCCCAGCTGCCCACTGCATTGAGGCTAGGTAACACGGTCACCACCGATAAATCCATGATAATCGAAAATTTCAATAAGCATTTCTCTACGGCTGGCCATGTTTTCTTCCTGGCTACCCCAACTCCGGCCAACAGCTCCGCACACCCCGCAGCTACTTGCCCGAGCCTCCCCAGCTTCTCCTTCACCCAAATCCAGGTAGCAGATGTTCTGAAAGAGCTGCAAAAACTGGACCCGTACAAATCAGCTGGGCTAGACAATCTGGACCCTCTCTTTCTAAAATTATCCGCCGCCATTGTTGCAACCCCTATTACCAGTCTGTTCAACCTCTCTTTCGTATCGTCCGAGATCCCTAAAGATTGGAAAGCTGCCGCGGTCATCCCCCTCTTCAAAGGGGGTGACACTCTAGACCCAAACTGTTATAGACCTATATCCATCCTGCCCTGCCTTTCTAAAGTCTTCGAAAGCCAAGTTAATAAACAGATCACTGACCATTTCGAATCCCACCGTACCTTCTCCGCTGTGCAATCCAGTTTCCGAGCTGGTCATGGGTGCACCTCAGCCACGCTCAAGGTACTAAACGATATCATAACCGCCATCGATAAAAGACAGTACTGTGCAGCCGTCTTCATCGACCTGGCCAAGGCTTTCGACTCTGTCAATCACCGTATTCTTATCGGCAGACTCAACAGCCTTGGTTTCTCAAATGACTGTCTCGCCTGGTTCACCAACTACTTCGCAGACAGAGTTCAGTGTGTCAAATTGGAAGGCCTGTTGTCCGGACCTCTGGCAGTCTCTATGGGAGTACCACAGGGTTCAATTCTCGGGCCGACACTTTTCTCTGTATATATCAACGATGTCACTCTTGCTGCGTGTGATTCCCTGATCCACCTCTACGCAGACGACAGCATTCTGTATACATCTGGCCCTTCTTTGGACACTGTGTTAACTAACCTCCAAACGAGCTTCAATGCCATACAACGCTCCTTCCGTGGCCTCCAACTGCTCTTAAACGCTAGTAAAACCAAATGCATGCTTTTCAACCGTTCGCTGGCCGCACCCGCCCGCCCGACTAGCATCACTACTCTGGACGGTTCTGACCTAGAATACGTGGACAACTAAAAAATACCTAGGTGTTTGGCTAGACTGTAAACTCTCCTTCCAGACTCATATCAAACATCTCCAATCCAAAATCAAATCTAGAAACAGCTTTCTATTTCGCAACAAAGCCTCCTTCACTCACGCCGCCAAACTTACCCTAGTAAAACTGACTATCCTACCAATCCTCGACTTTGGCGATGTCATCTACAAAATAGCTTCCAATACTCTACTCAGCAAACTGGATGCAGTCTATCACAGAGCCATCCGTGTTGTTACCAAAGCCCCTTATACCACCCACCACTACGACCTGTATGCTCTTGTCGGCTGGCCCTCGCTACATATTCGTCGCCAGACCCACTGGCTCCAGGTCATCTATAAGTCTATGCTAGGTAAAGCTCCGCCTTATCTCAGCTCACTGGTCACGATAACACCCACCCGTAGCACGCGCTCCAGCAGGTATATCTCACTGGTTATCCCCAAAGCCAACACCTCTTTTGGCCGCCTTTCCTTCCAGTTCTCTGCTGCCAGTGACTGGAACGAATTGCAAAAATCGCTGAAGCTGGAGACTTACATTTCACTCACTAACTTTAAATATCAGCTATCTGAGCAGCTAACCGATCACTGCAGCTATACATAGTTCATCTGTAAATAGCCCACCTCAATCTACCCACCTCATCCCCATATTGTTTTTATTTACTTTTCTGCACACCAGTATCACTACTTGCTCATCATCTGCTCATCTATCACTCCAGTGTTAGTCTGAAAAATGTTTATTACTTTGAAACTATGGCCTATTTATTGCCTTACCTCCTCACGCCATTTGCACACCTGTATAGACTTTCTTTTTTTCTATTGTGTTATTGACTGTACGCTTGTTTATTCCATGTGTAACTCTGTGTTGTTGTTTGTGTCGCACTGCTTTGCTTTATCTTGGCCAGGTCGCAGTTGTAAATGAGAACTTGTTCTCAACTAGCTTACCTGGTTAAATAAAGGTGAAATAAACAAAAAATCCCAGAGGATCCCAGATGGCTAACAATAACATATCCTGACATAATGTAAACGTTATACATTAAGCGCTCTCCCTCAGTGACATGAATTAGTATATTTCATATTCTCAGAACCCAACAGTAGGTTTTAAGGTGTGGCTGCATGTTTGTCGTGGACGCATTGTCACTCTTGATGTTCTTTTTCCAGATTGCAGGTGAAACACCTTTAGATGTAAGTGCCAGTTGGTAACTTTCTCACACTTGCTTGTTTAAGGTATGGATGCAACACCCCAGTATGTCTGCAGGGGTTGGTCACTGAGATTTACCATGTTTCACATGCTACTAGACTAAACTTCCAAGTAAATATGTTACAAGTCTGAACTGGCCGTCCTTGTCTTTCCTCAACTAATTGAAACCTCAGGGACAGACATGCTAAACGACTTTGATGTCAGAGCTCCCATCAGCCCTCTCTACACCTCGCTGTGAGTAAAGCCTACCTGCTCCTGTAGTGGTCTCCATATGACAAATGGCACCCTATTCCCTACTTAGTACACTACTTTTGACCAGATCCTTATAGGCCCTGATCAAAAGTAGTTAACTACATAGGGAATAGGGTGCTATCTGGGATGCAGGCATGGTGTTGATTTTCCACAGGAAGTTGACTGTCCAGAGAGACTCACACACCAAATTCCTATCTATTCCTGATTAGTGTGAAATACATGCATATTCTACACAGTGATGATGATTTCCTTATTTTGCCATTTGAGTTAATAAACCTCAGAGGAGAAGTAGTGTTTGTTTCTCAATCCCACGCTTGGCAGGGACCTCAGATGTTGATGCTGTGCGGGAGCAAAAATGGGCTCCCGATTGAAAGACTCTGGTCTACTAGAGGTCTAGCACTGTATTTCTGTTCAGGCGTACCACAGGACATTGATTATATTAAGAGTGTATATCTAGTCAGGCGTACCACGGCCACCACCATGCTATGGAGGTCCTGGTTCAGTCTCTGCTGGATCTAGACGTGAGGGACAGCCTGAATTTAACCTGAAAGTTTGGATTAGAACTGGGATATGAAGACCAACCGCCAAAACGATGGGCTAATGATACGAGAGCTGGTTTTACATGTAAGCATTAACTAATAGGAAACCAAGTCAGTTACGAGAGAAGACACCCAGCAGAGTCATTTAAATGCAAGTTGACAACCGTGATATTAGTTAGCACTGACACCATTAAACCCAGATTCTAGCAACAGCCTCATATGTACAAATCCCAAACACTCAGCTCCACAACCATCAAGTTTAAATGAACTAGAACCCATTCCACATCATGTGATGCTACTAGCATAATTTGACCAAATGTAGCTTAAGTCAAATGGTAATTTAAGCTCAGGGGTCAAAGTAGACATATTGCTGATGCCAAAGCATGGTTATAATGCAAAATAAATGTTGACATTACCCCAGTCAGGTCATAGACCTCAACTCAAAGTAGGAACCGTCAAAACACTACTGAGGACACAAGTATTACAGTTAGCGTTTAATTGAGCCAAAACAAGAAAATGCAGTTACACACAACCTGGACTAGAGTACCCATGAACTCTTGCATGGACCCCGAGCACCATGTCCCACGTCAGATATCCATGTTTGTGGTCAACGGGGGCTGAGATGCAGAAGTAAGGCCAGTGGCAGCTGCCGAGGTAGCGTCGTCAGACGGGCCAGTGGCAGCTTCAGAGGTAGCGTCGTCAGACGGGCCAGTGGCAGCTTCAGAGGTAGCGTCGTCAGACGGGCCAGTGGCAGCTTCAGAGGTAGCGTCGTCAGACGGGCCAGTGGCAGCTTCAGAGGTAGCGTCGTCAGACGGGCCAGTGGCAGCTTCAGAGGTAGCGTCGTCAGACGGGCCAGTGGCAGCTTCAGAGGTAGCGTCGTCAGACGGGCCAGTGGCAGCTTCAGAGGTAGCGTCGTCAGACGGGCCAGTGGCAGCTTCAGAGGTAGCGTCGTCAGACGGGCCAGTGGCAGCTTCAGAGGTAGCGTCGTCAGACGGGCCAGTGGCAGCTTCAGAGGTAGCGTCGTCAGACGGGCCAGTGGCAGCTTCAGAGGTAGCGTCGTCAGACGGGCCAGTGGCAGCTTCAGAGGTAGCGTCGTCAGACGGGCCAGTGGCAGCTTCAGGGGTAGCGTCGTCAGACGGGCCAGTGGCAGCTTCAGGGGTAGCGTCGTCAGACGGGCCAGTGGCAGCTTCAGGGGTAGCGTCGTCAGACGGGCCAGTGGCAGCTTCAGGGGTAGCGTCGTCAGACGGGCCAGTGGCAGCTTCAGGGGTAGCGTCGTCAGACGGGCCAGTGGCAGCTTCAGGGGTAGCGTCGTCAGACGGGCCAGTGGCAGCTTCAGGGGTAGCGTCGTCAGACGGGCCAGTGGCAGCTTCAGGGGTAGCGTCGTCAGACGGGCCAGTGGCAGCTTCAGGGGTAGCGTCGTCAGACGGGCCAGTGGCAGCTTCAGGGGTAGCGTCGTCAGACGGGCCAGTGGCAGCTTCAGGGGTAGCGTCGTCAGACGGGCCAGTGGCAGCTTCAGGGGTAGCGTCGTCAGACGGGCCAGTGGCAGCTTCAGGGGTAGCGTCGTCAGACGGGCCAGTGGCAGCTTCAGGGGTAGCGTCGTCAGACGGGCCAGTGGCAGCTTCAGGGGTAGCGTCGTCAGACGGGCCAGTGGCAGCTTCAGGGGTAGCGTCGTCAGACGGGCCAGTGGCAGCTTCAGGGGTAGCGTCGTCAGACGGGCCAGTGGCAGCTTCAGGGGTAGCGTCGTCAGACGGGCCAGTGGCAGCTTCAGGGGTAGCGTCGTCAGACGGGCCAGTGGCAGCTTCAGGGGTAGCGTCGTCAGACGGGCCAGTGGCAGCTTCAGGGGTAGCGTCGTCAGACGGGCCAGTGGCAGCTTCAGGGGTAGCGTCGTCAGACGGGCCAGTGGCAGCTTCAGGGGTAGCGTCGTCAGACGGGCCAGTGGCAGCTTCAGGGGTAGCGTCGTCAGACGGGCCAGTGGCAGCTTCAGGGGTAGCGTCGTCAGACGGGCCAGTGGCAGCTTCAGGGGTAGCGTCGTCAGACGGGCCAGTGGCAGCTTCAGGGGTAGCGTCGTCAGACGGGCCAGTGGCAGCTTCAGGGGTAGCGTCGTCAGACGGGCCAGTGGCAGCTTCAGGGGTAGCGTCGTCAGACGGGCCAGTGGCAGCTTCAGGGGTAGCGTCGTCAGACGGGCCAGTGGCAGCTTCAGGGGTAGCGTCGTCAGACGGGCCAGTGGCAGCTTCAGGGGTAGCGTCGTCAGACGGGCCAGTGGCAGCTTCAGGGGTAGCGTCGTCAGACGGGCCAGTGGCAGCTTCAGGGGTAGCGTCGTCAGACGGGCCAGTGGCAGCTTCAGGGGTAGCGTCGTCAGACGGGCCAGTGGCAGCTTCAGGGGTAGCGTCGTCAGACGGGCCAGTGGCAGCTTCAGAGGTAGCGTCGTCAGACGGGCCAGTGGCAGCTTCAGAGGTCGCGTCGTCAGACGGGCCAGTGGCAGCTTCAGAGGTCGCGTCGTCAGACGGGCCAGTGGCAGCTTCAGAGGTCGCGTCGTCAGACGGGCCAGTGGCAGCTTCAGAGGTAGCGTCGTCAGACGGGCCAGTGGCAGCTTCAGAGGTAGCGTCGTCAGACGGGCCAGTGGCAGCTTCAGAGGTAGCGTCGTCAGACGGGCCAGTGGCAGCTTCAGAGGTAGCGTCGTCAGACGGGCCAGTGGCAGCTTCAGAGGTAGCGTCGTCAGACGGGCCAGTGGCAGCTTCAGAGGTAGCGTCGTCAGACGGGCCAGTGGCAGCTTCAGAGGTAGCGTCGTCAGACGGGCCAGTGGCAGCTTCAGAGGTAGCGTCGTCAGACGGGCCAGTGGCAGCTTCAGAGGTAGCGTCGTCAGACGGGCCAGTGGCAGCTTCAGAGGTAGCGTCGTCAGACGGGCCAGTGGCAGCTTCAGAGGTAGCGTCGTCAGACGGGCCAGTGGCAGCTTCAGAGGTAGCGTCGTCAGACGGGCCAGTGGCAGCTTCAGAGGTCGCGTCGTCAGACGGGCCAGTGGCAGCTTCAGAGGTAGCGTCGTCAGACGGGCCAGTGGCAGCTTCAGAGGTAGCGTCGTCAGACGGGCCAGTGGCAGCTTCAGAGGTAGCGTCGTCAGACGGGCCAGTGGCAGCTTCAGAGGTAGCGTCGTCAGACGGGCCAGTGGCAGCTTCAGAGGTAGCGTCGTCAGACGGGCCAGTGGCAGCTTCAGAGGTAGCAGCTTCAGAGGTAGCGTCGTCAGACGGGCCAGTGGCAGCTTCAGAGGTAGCGTCGTCAGACGGGCCAGTGGCAGCTTCAGAGGTAGCGTCGTCAGACGGGCCAGTGGCAGCTTCAGAGGTAGCGTCGTCAGACGGGCCAGTGGCAGCGTCGTCAGACGGGCCAGCTTCAGAGGTAGCGTCGTCAGAGGACAGGGCATCATTTGCCGTAGAGCTACCATGGTTTGGAGAAGCTTGGGATTCTACTTCATTAGTCTCTAAATAGTCTAGAGAGAAAACAAAGGAACAGTTGGGTATTCTACAGCAACACAGCTGTTCTACACAGTCTAGGCCAAATTGCCATTCGAATGTTGAGCAACATGAACCCAACACAGATTTAAAAGTATATGTTTCAGGCCGTACCTTCTCTGTCTTGTTTAGCGTCAGACCCTATGGATCGGAGCAAGGCCAGGGCATGCACAATGGAGACGTCATTTGATGACAGCTCTGAAAAACGTAGGTTAAGGTACACAAGCAAAATGACCAAATCAAAGGGTTTGACAACATTATTTAGACAACTGAGTTACTCTATGGTGTTGAATGAGTGTCAAACACAGCAGCACCATAGACATAGTACAAAGCTAGAAGGGTTGTGGAAAGAAACACTTACCTCCAAGTCTCCTCTGCAGAGAGACTTGCTCTTGCTTCTGGGACTTTCCAACAGGGTAACAAGAAACTGAGGAGAAAGTGTTGACAGAAGTTGAGTTGACACAAAATAACTACATATTATTAGTGGTGAAGAATACAAGATGACCAATGCGGAAGAAACAGAAAGTCAAAATTGAATCTCCAACTTATAAAGTTAGGCATATTTCCCAAACAAATCCATTCAACCCAAATTAGTGAACCAACCTTTGACAACCCCCACAGTCAACACAACGAGCAGCAATTCTCTCACACCTCCCATGATCATGAGAATAGTCTGTGTTATCAACAGGTAATGTCTTCCCATGGCCTGTATGAGGCTTATATAGGCCACTAATGACCTTTTACCTGACAAACATGACTTAACGATCAATTAACATGCTTGATTGAGGTGTTACATTCAGATAGAAATAGACCATGTAGAACGTATGTTGATTCTTTGGTGGGCAGGCAATCTTTTCTACTCCATATATTGCATTTATATCTGTAATGTTTAACCCTAATGGTCTCAGCTCAGCAGTAGAAAGAAGTAGGCCTAATTATTTTAGGTGTAATCTTCAAAGATATTAGGGGGAAATAAACACTGTACCCAAATCCACTTTTTACAATGCTCCTGGGAAATGGGTAGGCCTCCACCATATAGTCCTTCACAGTTTTACAGCTGTGTTATATTCCTTTATTTACATAGATCACATACATAAATATATATGTTAGCTGTAGGTAGCTTTGGGATAAAATTCCCATATTGTATTGTTACTAACATAAATCATAATATATCATATTTCCCTCATTTGCTCTGTAGGAGGTTCGTCATATGAAGGACATTCAAGTGGATGTGACCCCTAACCTGCAATAGGGGCTCAGTGGGGTGACAGACATCCTGTAACGGATCTCCAAGCTAGTGTCTGAGGACCTGGAGGAGGCTGTGTCTACAGCTGTGGTTCAGGACAAGCATGGTAACCTACCCTAACCTCACTGTATGAAGGATTTCATTGTTATGGATAGTCATCTCCAATCTGTTCAAATATCACTGTTGTTGATAACACACATTACCAAAATTATTCACACTTGTCTTCCTATTTCCACATAATCTGTCATGGTTCCCCACCTTAACAGGGCATAAAACCAACCTCTCTTTATTGCTCTCTTTATTGCTAATACAACCAAATCCAACAGCGTTCGAGTATCTTAATGCTTTTCTTCTAACCCTGAATGGCAACTTTTTATCCTAGTACACAAGCATGTCATTTTATCCATCCACACCCACTCTACTGCCGCATGTCCACTGCGGCTGAGACTTTCACCCACTCGTTACAGGTATTAGCAGGTAACCAACCCCACCCGGGTCTTACCCCCTAGGACTTACCCTTTGCAGGTATCAACCTGTTGTGGTTTACCTTCCAGGACTTACCATATACCACAAAGCTACGACCGGTCATAATTACAATGGGACTACTGAATAAGCTCAGGCTTTCTAGGTCCGTACCCTATAATTGGTTCAGCGTACGACTCTCATCTCCCCAAGATGTCAGAATTAGTGATAACAGGTGTAGGAACTGTGCCTACCTTGTTTCTGTTTCACTGATTCAGAATCTCTAGTTCGACTGCAAATCGTGGTGAAACTCGACGGACACTATGAAAGCTTTAACCAAGTTTATTCTTCCCAGAGGGTCAAGACAGCTGCATTAGACAAAAGACATATTCACACAAGCACTGATATTTAATCCTTTCTCCTATGCTGAGTCTACTCCTACACCTCTGAACAGCCAATGCATCTCTGTTGCTAGACAGAACCTTAGTAATATCTGTTCTTCCTCACTTCATCTGACCTGACCGCTACCCCAAAGTGCTCACTCCTCCCCAACTCAAGGCTGTCATGTTGATTGGTACCAGACTGTGTCTGGTAGATTTTTCAACCAGAAATTTGCATAGTGTAGCTCTAACTCCAAAAAGTTTTGGGACACTGTAAAGTCCATGGAGAACAAGAGCACCTCCTCCCAGCTGCCCACTGCATTGAGGCTAGGTAACACGGTCACCACCGATAAATCCATGATAATCGAAAATTTCAATAAGCATTTCTCTACGGCTGGCCATGTTTTCTTCCTGGCTACCCCAACTCCGGCCAACAGCTCCGCACACCCCGCAGCTACTTGCCCGAGCCTCCCCAGCTTCTCCTTCACCCAAATCCAGGTAGCAGATGTTCTGAAAGAGCTGCAAAAACTGGACCCGTACAAATCAGCTGGGCTAGACAATCTGGACCCTCTCTTTCTAAAATTATCCGCCGCCATTGTTGCAACCCCTATTACCAGTCTGTTCAACCTCTCTTTCGTATCGTCCGAGATCCCTAAAGATTGGAAAGCTGCCGCGGTCATCCCCCTCTTCAAAGGGGGTGACACTCTAGACCCAAACTGTTATAGACCTATATCCATCCTGCCCTGCCTTTCTAAAGTCTTCGAAAGCCAAGTTAATAAACAGATCACTGACCATTTCGAATCCCACCGTACCTTCTCCGCTGTGCAATCCAGTTTCCGAGCTGGTCATGGGTGCACCTCAGCCACGCTCAAGGTACTAAACGATATCATAACCGCCATCGATAAAAGACAGTACTGTGCAGCCGTCTTCATCGACCTGGCCAAGGCTTTCGACTCTGTCAATCACCGTATTCTTATCGGCAGACTCAACAGCCTTGGTTTCTCAAATGACTGTCTCGCCTGGTTCACCAACTACTTCGCAGACAGAGTTCAGTGTGTCAAATTGGAAGGCCTGTTGTCCGGACCTCTGGCAGTCTCTATGGGAGTACCACAGGGTTCAATTCTCGGGCCGACACTTTTCTCTGTATATATCAACGATGTCACTCTTGCTGCGTGTGATTCCCTGATCCACCTCTACGCAGACGACAGCATTCTGTATACATCTGGCCCTTCTTTGGACACTGTGTTAACTAACCTCCAAACGAGCTTCAATGCCATACAACGCTCCTTCCGTGGCCTCCAACTGCTCTTAAACGCTAGTAAAACCAAATGCATGCTTTTCAACCGTTCGCTGGCCGCACCCGCCCGCCCGACTAGCATCACTACTCTGGACGGTTCTGACCTAGAATACGTGGACAACTAAAAAATACCTAGGTGTTTGGCTAGACTGTAAACTCTCCTTCCAGACTCATATCAAACATCTCCAATCCAAAATCAAATCTAGAAACAGCTTTCTATTTCGCAACAAAGCCTCCTTCACTCACGCCGCCAAACTTACCCTAGTAAAACTGACTATCCTACCAATCCTCGACTTTGGCGATGTCATCTACAAAATAGCTTCCAATACTCTACTCAGCAAACTGGATGCAGTCTATCACAGAGCCATCCGTGTTGTTACCAAAGCCCCTTATACCACCCACCACTACGACCTGTATGCTCTTGTCGGCTGGCCCTCGCTACATATTCGTCGCCAGACCCACTGGCTCCAGGTCATCTATAAGTCTATGCTAGGTAAAGCTCCGCCTTATCTCAGCTCACTGGTCACGATAACACCCACCCGTAGCACGCGCTCCAGCAGGTATATCTCACTGGTTATCCCCAAAGCCAACACCTCTTTTGGCCGCCTTTCCTTCCAGTTCTCTGCTGCCAGTGACTGGAACGAATTGCAAAAATCGCTGAAGCTGGAGACTTACATTTCACTCACTAACTTTAAATATCAGCTATCTGAGCAGCTAACCGATCACTGCAGCTATACATAGTTCATCTGTAAATAGCCCACCTCAATCTACCCACCTCATCCCCATATTGTTTTTATTTACTTTTCTGCACACCAGTATCACTACTTGCTCATCATCTGCTCATCTATCACTCCAGTGTTAGTCTGAAAAATGTGTATTACTTTGAAACTATGGCCTATTTATTGCCTTACCTCCTCACGCCATTTGCACACCTGTATAGACTTTCTTTTTTTCTATTGTGTTATTGACTGTACGCTTGTTTATTCCATGTGTAACTCTGTGTTGTTGTTTGTGTCGCACTGCTTTGCTTTATCTTGGCCAGGTCGCAGTTGTAAATGAGAACTTGTTCTCAACTAGCTTACCTGGTTAAATAAAGGTGAAATAAACAAAAAATCCCAGAGGATCCCAGATGGCTAACAATAACATATCCTGACATAATGTAAACGTTATACATTAAGCGCTCTCCCTCAGTGACATGAATTAGTATATTTCATATTCTCAGAACCCAACAGTAGGTTTTAAGGTGTGGCTGCATGTTTGTCGTGGACGCATTGTCACTCTTGATGTTCTTTTTCCAGATTGCAGGTGAAACACCTTTAGATGTAAGTGCCAGTTGGTAACTTTCTCACACTTGCTTGTTTAAGGTATGGATGCAACACCCCAGTATGTCTGCAGGGGTTGGTCACTGAGATTTACCATGTTTCACATGCTACTAGACTAAACTTCCAAGTAAATATGTTACAAGTCTGAACTGGCCGTCCTTGTCTTTCCTCAACTAATTGAAACCTCAGGGACAGACATGCTAAACGACTTTGATGTCAGAGCTCCCATCAGCCCTCTCTACACCTCGCTGTGAGTAAAGCCTACCTGCTCCTGTAGTGGTCTCCATATGACAAATGGCACCCTATTCCCTACTTAGTACACTACTTTTGACCAGATCCTTATAGGCCCTGATCAAAAGTAGTTAACTACATAGGGAATAGGGTGCTATCTGGGATGCAGGCATGGTGTTGATTTTCCACAGGAAGTTGACTGTCCAGAGAGACTCACACACCAAATTCCTATCTATTCCTGATTAGTGTGAAATACATGCATATTCTACACAGTGATGATGATTTCCTTATTTTGCCATTTGAGTTAATAAACCTCAGAGGAGAAGTAGTGTTTGTTTCTCAATCCCACGCTTGGCAGGGACCTCAGATGTTGATGCTGTGCGGGAGCAAAAATGGGCTCCCGATTGAAAGACTCTGGTCTACTAGAGGTCTAGCACTGTATTTCTGTTCAGGCGTACCACAGGACATTGATTATATTAAGAGTGTATATCTAGTCAGGCGTACCACGGCCACCACCATGCTATGGAGGTCCTGGTTCAGTCTCTGCTGGATCTAGACGTGAGGGACAGCCTGAATTTAACCTGAAAGTTTGGATTAGAACTGGGATATGAAGACCAACCGCCAAAACGATGGGCTAATGATACGAGAGCTGGTTTTACATGTAAGCATTAACTAATAGGAAACCAAGTCAGTTACGAGAGAAGACACCCAGCAGAGTCATTTAAATGCAAGTTGACAACCGTGATATTAGTTAGCACTGACACCATTAAACCCAGATTCTAGCAACAGCCTCATATGTACAAATCCCAAACACTCAGCTCCACAACCATCAAGTTTAAATGAACTAGAACCCATTCCACATCATGTGATGCTACTAGCATAATTTGACCAAATGTAGCTTAAGTCAAATGGTAATTTAAGCTCAGGGGTCAAAGTAGACATATTGCTGATGCCAAAGCATGGTTATAATGCAAAATAAATGTTGACATTACCCCAGTCAGGTCATAGACCTCAACTCAAAGTAGGAACCGTCAAAACACTACTGAGGACACAAGTATTACAGTTAGCGTTTAATTGAGCCAAAACAAGAAAATGCAGTTACACACAACCTGGACTAGAGTACCCATGAACTCTTGCATGGACCCCGAGCACCATGTCCCACGTCAGATATCCATGTTTGTGGTCAACGGGGGCTGAGATGCAGAAGTAAGGCCAGTGGCAGCTTCAGAGGTAGCGTCGTCAGACGGGCCAGTGGCAGCTTCAGAGGTAGCGTCGTCAGACGGGCCAGTGGCAGCTTCAGAGGTAGCGTCGTCAGACGGGCCAGTGGCAGCTTCAGAGGTAGCGTCGTCAGACGGGCCAGTGGCAGCTTCAGAGGTAGCGTCGTCAGACGGGCCAGTGGCAGCTTCAGAGGTAGCGTCGTCAGACGGGCCAGTGGCAGCTTCAGAGGTAGCGTCGTCAGACGGGCCAGTGGCAGCTTCAGAGGTAGCGTCGTCAGACGGGCCAGTGGCAGCTTCAGGGGTAGCGTCGTCAGACGGGCCAGTGGCAGCTTCAGGGGTAGCGTCGTCAGACGGGCCAGTGGCAGCTTCAGGGGTAGCGTCGTCAGACGGGCCAGTGGCAGCTTCAGGGGTAGCGTCGTCAGACGGGCCAGTGGCAGCTTCAGGGGTAGCGTCGTCAGACGGGCCAGTGGCAGCTTCAGGGGTAGCGTCGTCAGACGGGCCAGTGGCAGCTTCAGGGGTAGCGTCGTCAGACGGGCCAGTGGCAGCTTCAGGGGTAGCGTCGTCAGACGGGCCAGTGGCAGCTTCAGGGGTAGCGTCGTCAGACGGGCCAGTGGCAGCTTCAGGGGTAGCGTCGTCAGACGGGCCAGTGGCAGCTTCAGAGGTAGCGTCGTCAGACGGGCCAGTGGCAGCTTCAGGGGTAGCGTCGTCAGACGGGCCAGTGGCAGCTTCAGGGGTAGCGTCGTCAGACGGGCCAGTGGCAGCTTCAGGGGTAGCGTCGTCAGACGGGCCAGTGGCAGCTTCAGAGGTAGCGTCGTCAGACGGGCCAGTGGCAGCTTCAGAGGTAGCGTCGTCAGACGGGCCAGTGGCAGCTTCAGAGGTAGCGTCGTCAGACGGGCCAGTGGCAGCTTCAGAGGTAGCGTCGTCAGACGGGCCAGTGGCAGCTTCAGAGGTAGCGTCGTCAGACGGGCCAGTGGCAGCTTCAGAGGTAGCGTCGTCAGACGGGCCAGTGGCAGCTTCAGAGGTAGCGTCGTCAGACGGGCCAGTGGCAGCTTCAGAGGTAGCGTCGTCAGACGGGCCAGTGGCAGCTTCAGAGGTAGCGTCGTCAGACGGGCCAGTGGCAGCTTCAGAGGTAGCGTCGTCAGACGGGCCAGTGGCAGCTTCAGAGGTAGCGTCGTCAGACGGGCCAGTGGCAGCTTCAGAGGTAGCGTCGTCAGACGGGCCAGTGGCAGCTTCAGAGGTAGCGTCGTCAGACGGGCCAGTGGCAGCTTCAGAGGTAGCGTCGTCAGACGGGCCAGTGGCAGCTTCAGAGGTAGCGTCGTCAGACGGGCCAGTGGCAGCTTCAGAGGTAGCGTCGTCAGACGGGCCAGTGGCAGCTTCAGAGGTAGCGTCGTCAGACGGGCCAGTGGCAGCTTCAGAGGTAGCGTCGTCAGACGGGCCAGTGGCAGCTTCAGAGGTAGCGTCGTCAGACGGGCCAGTGGCAGCTTCAGAGGTAGCGTCGTCAGACGGGCCAGTGGCAGCTTCAGAGGTAGCGTCGTCAGACGGGCCAGTGGCAGCTTCAGAGGTAGCGTCGTCAGACGGGCCAGTGGCAGCTTCAGAGGTAGCGTCGTCAGACGGGCCAGTGGCAGCTTCAGGGGTAGCGTCGTCAGACGGGCCAGTGGCAGCTTCAGGGGTAGCGTCGTCAGACGTGGCCAGTGGCAGCTTCAGGGGTAGCGTCGTCAGACGGGCCAGTGGCAGCTTCAGGGGTAGCGTCGTCAGACGGGCCAGTGGCAGCTTCAGGGGTAGCGTCGTCAGACGGGCCAGTGGCAGCTTCAGGGGTAGCGTCGTCAGACGGGCCAGTGGCAGCTTCAGGGGTAGCGTCGTCAGACGGGCCAGTGGCAGCTTCAGAGGTAGCGTCGTCAGACGGGCCAGTGGCAGCTTCAGGGGTAGCGTCGTCAGACGGGCCAGTGGCAGCTTCAGGGGTAGCGTCGTCAGACGGGCCAGTGGCAGCTTCAGGGGTAGCGTCGTCAGACGGGCCAGTGGCAGCTTCAGGGGTAGCGTCGTCAGACGGGCCAGTGGCAGCTTCAGGGGTAGCGTCGTCAGACGGGCCAGTGGCAGCTTCAGGGGTAGCGTCGTCAGACGGGCCAGTGGCAGCTTCAGGGGTAGCGTCGTCAGACGGGCCAGTGGCAGCTTCAGGGGTAGCGTCGTCAGACGGGCCAGTGGCAGCTTCAGGGGTAGCGTCGTCAGACGGGCCAGTGGCAGCTTCAGGGGTAGCGTCGTCAGACGGGCCAGTGGCAGCTTCAGGGGTAGCGTCGTCAGACGGGCCAGTGGCAGCTTCAGGGGTAGCGTCGTCAGACGGGCCAGTGGCAGCTTCAGGGGTAGCGTCGTCAGACGGGCCAGTGGCAGCTTCAGGGGTAGCGTCGTCAGACGGGCCAGTGGCAGCTTCAGAGGTAGCGTCGTCAGACGGGCCAGTGGCAGCTTCAGAGGTAGCGTCGTCAGACGGGCCAGTGGCAGCTTCAGAGGTCGCGTCGTCAGACGGGCCAGTGGCAGCTTCAGAGGTCGCGTCGTCAGACGGGCCAGTGGCAGCTTCAGAGGTAGCGTCGTCAGACGGGCCAGTGGCAGCTTCAGAGGTAGCGTCGTCAGACGGGCCAGTGGCAGCTTCAGAGGTAGCGTCGTCAGACGGGCCAGTGGCAGCTTCAGAGGTAGCGTCGTCAGACGGGCCAGTGGCAGCTTCAGAGGTAGCGTCGTCAGACGGGCCAGTGGCAGCTTCAGAGGTAGCAGCTTCAGAGGTAGCGTCGTCAGACGGGCCAGTGGCAGCTTCAGAGGTAGCGTCGTCAGACGGGCCAGTGGCAGCTTCAGAGGTAGCGTCGTCAGACGGGCCAGTGGCAGCTTCAGAGGTAGCGTCGTCAGACGGGCCAGTGGCAGCTTCAGAGGTAGCGTCGTCAGACGGGCCAGTGGCAGCTTCAGAGGTAGCGTCGTCAGACGGGCCAGTGGCAGCTTCAGAGGTAGCGTCGTCAGACGGGCCAGTGGCAGCTTCAGCTTCAGAGGTAGCGTCGTCAGAGGACAGGGCATCATTTGCCGTAGAGCTACCATGGTTTGGAGAAGCTTGGGATTCTACTTCATTAGTCTCTAAATAGTCTAGAGAGAAAACAAAGGAACAGTTGGGTATTCTACAGCAACACAGCTGTTCTACACAGTCTAGGCCAAATTGCCATTCGAATGTTGAGCAACATGAACCCAACACAGATTTAAAAGTATATGTTTCAGGCCGTACCTTCTCTGTCTTGTTTAGCGTCAGACCCTATGGATCGGAGCAAGGCCAGGGCATGCACAATGGAGACGTCATTTGATGACAGCTCTGAAAAACGTAGGTTAAGGTACACAAGCAAAATGACCAAATCAAAGGGTTTGACAACATTATTTAGACAACTGAGTTACTCTATGGTGTTGAATGAGTGTCAAACACAGCAGCACCATAGACATAGTACAAAGCTAGAAGGGTTGTGGAAAGAAACACTTACCTCCAAGTCTCCTCTGCAGAGAGACTTGCTCTTGCTTCTGGGACTTTCCAACAGGGTAACAAGAAACTGAGGAGAAAGTGTTGACAGAAGTTGAGTTGACACAAAATAACTACATATTATTAGTGGTGAAGAATACAAGATGACCAATGCGGAAGAAACAGAAAGTCAAAATTGAATCTCCAACTTATAAAGTTAGGCATATTTCCCAAACAAATCCATTCAACCCAAATTAGTGAACCAACCTTTGACAACCCCCACAGTCAACACAACGAGCAGCAATTCTCTCACACCTCCCATGATCATGAGAATAGTCTGTGTTATCAACAGGTAATGTCTTCCCATGGCCTGTATGAGGCTTATATAGGCCACTAATGACCTTTTACCTGACAAACATGACTTAACGATCAATTAACATGCTTGATTGAGGTGTTACATTCAGATAGAAATAGACCATGTAGAACGTATGTTGATTCTTTGGTGGGCAGGCAATCTTTTCTACTCCATATATTGCATTTATATCTGTAATGTTTAACCCTAATGGTCTCAGCTCAGCAGTAGAAAGAAGTAGGCCTAATTATTTTAGGTGTAATCTTCAAAGATATTAGGGGGAAATAAACACTGTACCCAAATCCACTTTTTACAATGCTCCTGGGAAATGGGTAGGCCTCCACCATATAGTCCTTCACAGTTTTACAGCTGTGTTATATTCCTTTATTTACATAGATCACATACATAAATATATATGTTAGCTGTAGGTAGCTTTGGGATAAAATTCCCATATTGTATTGTTACTAACATAAATCATAATATATCATATTTCCCTCATTTGCTCTGTAGGAGGTTCGTCATATGAAGGACATTCAAGTGGATGTGACCCCTAACCTGCAATAGGGGCTCAGTGGGGTGACAGACATCCTGTAACGGATCTCCAAGCTAGTGTCTGAGGACCTGGAGGAGGCTGTGTCTACAGCTGTGGTTCAGGACAAGCATGGTAACCTACCCTAACCTCACTGTATGAAGGATTTCATTGTTATGGATAGTCATCTCCAATCTGTTCAAATATCACTGTTGTTGATAACACACATTACCAAAATTATTCACACTTGTCTTCCTATTTCCACATAATCTGTCATGGTTCCCCACCTTAACAGGGCATAAAACCAACCTCTCTTTATTGCTCTCTTTATTGCTAATACAACCAAATCCAACAGCGTTCGAGTATCTTAATGCTTTTCTTCTAACCCTGAATGGCAACTTTTTATCCTAGTACACAAGCATGTCATTTTATCCATCCACACCCACTCTACTGCCGCATGTCCACTGCGGCTGAGACTTTCACCCACTCGTTACAGGTATTAGCAGGTAACCAACCCCACCCGGGTCTTACCCCCTAGGACTTACCCTTTGCAGGTATCAACCTGTTGTGGTTTACCTTCCAGGACTTACCATATACCACAAAGCTACGACCGGTCATAATTACAATGGGACTACTGAATAAGCTCAGGCTTTCTAGGTCCGTACCCTATAATTGGTTCAGCGTACGACTCTCATCTCCCCAAGATGTCAGAATTAGTGATAACAGGTGTAGGAACTGTGCCTACCTTGTTTCTGTTTCACTGATTCAGAATCTCTAGTTCGACTGCAAATCGTGGTGAAACTCGACGGACACTATGAAAGCTTTAACCAAGTTTATTCTTCCCAGAGGGTCAAGACAGCTGCATTAGACAAAAGACATATTCACACAAGCACTGATATTTAATCCTTTCTCCTATGCTGAGTCTACTCCTACACCTCTGAACAGCCAATGCATCTCTGTTGCTAGACAGAACCTTAGTAATATCTGTTCTTCCTCACTTCATCTGACCTGACCGCTACCCCAAAGTGCTCACTCCTCCCCAACTCAAGGCTGTCATGTTGATTGGTACCAGACTGTGTCTGGTAGATTTTTCAACCAGAAATTTGCATAGTGTAGCTCTAACTCCAAAAAGTTTTGGGACACTGTAAAGTCCATGGAGAACAAGAGCACCTCCTCCCAGCTGCCCACTGCATTGAGGCTAGGTAACACGGTCACCACCGATAAATCCATGATAATCGAAAATTTCAATAAGCATTTCTCTACGGCTGGCCATGTTTTCTTCCTGGCTACCCCAACTCCGGCCAACAGCTCCGCACACCCCGCAGCTACTTGCCCGAGCCTCCCCAGCTTCTCCTTCACCCAAATCCAGGTAGCAGATGTTCTGAAAGAGCTGCAAAAACTGGACCCGTACAAATCAGCTGGGCTAGACAATCTGGACCCTCTCTTTCTAAAATTATCCGCCGCCATTGTTGCAACCCCTATTACCAGTCTGTTCAACCTCTCTTTCGTATCGTCCGAGATCCCTAAAGATTGGAAAGCTGCCGCGGTCATCCCCCTCTTCAAAGGGGGTGACACTCTAGACCCAAACTGTTATAGACCTATATCCATCCTGCCCTGCCTTTCTAAAGTCTTCGAAAGCCAAGTTAATAAACAGATCACTGACCATTTCGAATCCCACCGTACCTTCTCCGCTGTGCAATCCAGTTTCCGAGCTGGTCATGGGTGCACCTCAGCCACGCTCAAGGTACTAAACGATATCATAACCGCCATCGATAAAAGACAGTACTGTGCAGCCGTCTTCATCGACCTGGCCAAGGCTTTCGACTCTGTCAATCACCGTATTCTTATCGGCAGACTCAACAGCCTTGGTTTCTCAAATGACTGTCTCGCCTGGTTCACCAACTACTTCGCAGACAGAGTTCAGTGTGTCAAATTGGAAGGCCTGTTGTCCGGACCTCTGGCAGTCTCTATGGGAGTACCACAGGGTTCAATTCTCGGGCCGACACTTTTCTCTGTATATATCAACGATGTCACTCTTGCTGCGTGTGATTCCCTGATCCACCTCTACGCAGACGACAGCATTCTGTATACATCTGGCCCTTCTTTGGACACTGTGTTAACTAACCTCCAAACGAGCTTCAATGCCATACAACGCTCCTTCCGTGGCCTCCAACTGCTCTTAAACGCTAGTAAAACCAAATGCATGCTTTTCAACCGTTCGCTGGCCGCACCCGCCCGCCCGACTAGCATCACTACTCTGGACGGTTCTGACCTAGAATACGTGGACAACTAAAAAATACCTAGGTGTTTGGCTAGACTGTAAACTCTCCTTCCAGACTCATATCAAACATCTCCAATCCAAAATCAAATCTAGAAACAGCTTTCTATTTCGCAACAAAGCCTCCTTCACTCACGCCGCCAAACTTACCCTAGTAAAACTGACTATCCTACCAATCCTCGACTTTGGCGATGTCATCTACAAAATAGCTTCCAATACTCTACTCAGCAAACTGGATGCAGTCTATCACAGAGCCATCCGTGTTGTTACCAAAGCCCCTTATACCACCCACCACTACGACCTGTATGCTCTTGTCGGCTGGCCCTCGCTACATATTCGTCGCCAGACCCACTGGCTCCAGGTCATCTATAAGTCTATGCTAGGTAAAGCTCCGCCTTATCTCAGCTCACTGGTCACGATAACACCCACCCGTAGCACGCGCTCCAGCAGGTATATCTCACTGGTTATCCCCAAAGCCAACACCTCTTTTGGCCGCCTTTCCTTCCAGTTCTCTGCTGCCAGTGACTGGAACGAATTGCAAAAATCGCTGAAGCTGGAGACTTACATTTCACTCACTAACTTTAAATATCAGCTATCTGAGCAGCTAACCGATCACTGCAGCTATACATAGTTCATCTGTAAATAGCCCACCTCAATCTACCCACCTCATCCCCATATTGTTTTTATTTACTTTTCTGCACACCAGTATCACTACTTGCTCATCATCTGCTCATCTATCACTCCAGTGTTAGTCTGAAAAATGTTTATTACTTTGAAACTATGGCCTATTTATTGCCTTACCTCCTCACGCCATTTGCACACCTGTATAGACTTTCTTTTTTTCTATTGTGTTATTGACTGTACGCTTGTTTATTCCATGTGTAACTCTGTGTTGTTGTTTGTGTCGCACTGCTTTGCTTTATCTTGGCCAGGTCGCAGTTGTAAATGAGAACTTGTTCTCAACTAGCTTACCTGGTTAAATAAAGGTGAAATAAACAAAAAATCCCAGAGGATCCCAGATGGCTAACAATAACATATCCTGACATAATGTAAACGTTATACATTAAGCGCTCTCCCTCAGTGACATTATTTAGTATATTTCATATTCTCAGAACCCAACAGTAGGTTTTAAGGTGTGGCTGCATGTTTGTCGTGGACGCATTGTCACTCTTGATGTTCTTTTTCCAGATTGCAGGTGAAACACCTTTAGATGTAAGTGCCAGTTGGTAACTTTCTCACACTTGCTTGTTTAAGGTATGGATGCAACACCCCAGTATGTCTGCAGGGGTTGGTCACTGAGATTTACCATGTTTCACATGCTACTAGACTAAACTTCCAAGTAAATATGTTACAAGTCTGAACTGGCCGTCCTTGTCTTTCCTCAACTAATTGAAACCTCAGGGACAGACATGCTAAACGACTTTGATGTCAGAGCTCCCATCAGCCCTCTACACCTCGCTGTGAGTAAAGCCTACCTGCTCCTGTAGTGGTCTCCATATGACAAATGGCACCCTATTCCCTACTTAGTACACTACTTTTGACCAGATCCTTATAGGCCCTGATCAAAAGTAGTTAACTACATAGGGAATAGGGTGCTATCTGGGATGCAGGCATGGTGTTGATTTTCCACAGGAAGTTGACTGTCCAGAGAGACTCACACACCAAATTCCTATCTATTCCTGATTAGTGTGAAATACATGCATATTCTACACAGTGATGATGATTTCCTTATTTTGCCATTTGAGTTAATAAACCTCAGAGGAGAAGTAGTGTTTGTTTCTCAATCCCACGCTTGGCAGGGACCTCAGATGTTGATGCTGTGCGGGAGCAAAAATGGGCTCCCGATTGAAAGACTCTGGTCTACTAGAGGTCTAGCACTGTATTTCTGTTCAGGCGTACCACAGGACATTGATTATATTAAGAGTGTATATCTAGTCAGGCGTACCACGGCCACCACCATGCTATGGAGGTCCTGGTTCAGTCTCTGCTGGATCTAGACGTGAGGGACAGCCTGAATTTAACCTGAAAGTTTGGATTAGAACTGGGATATGAAGACCAACCGCCAAAACGATGGGCTAATGATACGAGAGCTGGTTTTACATGTAAGCATTAACTAATAGGAAACCAAGTCAGTTACGAGAGAAGACACCCAGCAGAGTCATTTAAATGCAAGTTGACAACCGTGATATTAGTTAGCACTGACACCATTAAACCCAGATTCTAGCAACAGCCTCATATGTACAAATCCCAAACACTCAGCTCCACAACCATCAAGTTTAAATGAACTAGAACCCATTCCACATCATGTGATGCTACTAGCATAATTTGACCAAATGTAGCTTAAGTCAAATGGTAATTTAAGCTCAGGGGTCAAAGTAGACATATTGCTGATGCCAAAGCATGGTTATAATGCAAAATAAATGTTGACATTACCCCAGTCAGGTCATAGACCTCAACTCAAAGTAGGAACCGTCAAAACACTACTGAGGACACAAGTATTACAGTTAGCGTTTAATTGAGCCAAAACAAGAAAATGCAGTTACACACAACCTGGACTAGAGTACCCATGAACTCTTGCATGGACCCCGAGCACCATGTCCCACGTCAGATATCCATGTTTGTGGTCAACGGGGGCTGAGATGCAGAAGGCCAGTGGCAGCTGCCGAGGTAGCGTCGTCAGACGGGCCAGTGGCAGCTTCAGAGGTAGCGTCGTCAGACGGGCCAGTGGCAGCTTCAGGGGTAGCGTCGTCAGACGGGCCAGTGGCAGCTTCAGAGGTAGCGTCGTCAGACGGGCCAGTGGCAGCTTCAGAGGTAGCGTCGTCAGACGGGCCAGTGGCAGCTTCAGAGGTAGCGTCGTCAGACGGGCCAGTGGCAGCTTCAGAGGTAGCGTCGTCAGACGGGCCAGTGGCAGCTTCAGAGGTAGCGTCGTCAGACGGGCCAGTGGCAGCTTCAGAGGTAGCGTCGTCAGACGGGCCAGTGGCAGCTTCAGAGGTAGCGTCGTCAGACGGGCCAGTGGCAGCTTCAGAGGTAGCGTCGTCAGACGGGCCAGTGGCAGCTTCAGAGGTAGCGTCGTCAGACGGGCCAGTGGCAGCTTCAGAGGTAGCGTCGTCAGACGGGCCAGTGGCAGCTTCAGAGGTAGCGTCGTCAGACGGGCCAGTGGCAGCTTCAGAGGTAGCGTCGTCAGACGGGCCAGTGGCAGCTTCAGAGGTAGCGTCGTCAGACGGGCCAGTGGCAGCTTCAGAGGTAGCGTCGTCAGACGGGCCAGTGGCAGCTTCAGAGGTAGCGTCGTCAGACGGGCCAGTGGCAGCTTCAGAGGTAGCGTCGTCAGACGGGCCAGTGGCAGCTTCAGAGGTAGCGTCGTCAGACGGGCCAGTGGCAGCTTCAGAGGTAGCGTCGTCAGACGGGCCAGTGGCAGCTTCAGGGGTAGCGTCGTCAGACGGGCCAGTGGCAGCTTCAGGGGTAGCGTCGTCAGACGGGCCAGTGGCAGCTTCAGGGGTAGCGTCGTCAGACGGGCCAGTGGCAGCTTCAGGGGTAGCGTCGTCAGACGGGCCAGTGGCAGCTTCAGGGGTAGCGTCGTCAGACGGGCCAGTGGCAGCTTCAGAGGTAGCGTCGTCAGACGGGCCAGTGGCAGCTTCAGAGGTAGCGTCGTCAGACGGGCCAGTGGCAGCTTCAGAGGTAGCGTCGTCAGACGGGCCAGTGGCAGCTTCAGAGGTAGCGTCGTCAGACGGGCCAGTGGCAGCTTCAGGGGTAGCGTCGTCAGACGGGCCAGTGGCAGCTTCAGGGGTAGCGTCGTCAGACGGGCCAGTGGCAGCTTCAGGGGTAGCGTCGTCAGACGGGCCAGTGGCAGCTTCAGGGGTAGCGTCGTCAGACGGGCCAGTGGCAGCTTCAGGGGTAGCGTCGTCAGACGGGCCAGTGGCAGCTTCAGGGGTAGCGTCGTCAGACGGGCCAGTGGCAGCTTCAGGGGTAGCGTCGTCAGACGGGCCAGTGGCAGCTTCAGGGGTAGCGTCGTCAGACGGGCCAGTGGCAGCTTCAGGGGTAGCGTCGTCAGACGGGCCAGTGGCAGCTTCAGGGGTAGCGTCGTCAGACGGGCCAGTGGCAGCTTCAGGGGTAGCGTCGTCAGACGGGCCAGTGGCAGCTTCAGAGGTAGCGTCGTCAGACGGGCCAGTGGCAGCTTCAGAGGTAGCGTCGTCAGACGGGCCAGTGGCAGCTTCAGAGGTAGCGTCGTCAGACGGGCCAGTGGCAGCTTCAGAGGTAGCGTCGTCAGACGGGCCAGTGGCAGCTTCAGAGGTCGCGTCGTCAGACGGGCCAGTGGCAGCTTCAGAGGTCGCGTCGTCAGACGGGCCAGTGGCAGCTTCAGAGGTCGCGTCGTCAGACGGGCCAGTGGCAGCTTCAGAGGTCGCGTCGTCAGACGGGCCAGTGGCAGCTTCAGAGGTCGCGTCGTCAGACGGGCCAGTGGCAGCTTCAGAGGTCGCGTCGTCAGACGGGCCAGTGGCAGCTTCAGAGGTAGCGTCGTCAGACGGGCCAGTGGCAGCTTCAGAGGTAGCGTCGTCAGACGGGCCAGTGGCAGCTTCAGAGGTAGCGTCGTCAGACGGGCCAGTGGCAGCTTCAGGGGTAGCGTCGTCAGACGGGCCAGTGGCAGCTTCAGGGGTAGCGTCGTCAGACGGGCCAGTGGCAGCTTCAGGGGTAGCGTCGTCAGACGGGCCAGTGGCAGCTTCAGGGGTAGCGTCGTCAGACGGGCCAGTGGCAGCTTCAGGGGTAGCGTCGTCAGACGGGCCAGTGGCAGCTTCAGAGGTAGCGTCGTCAGACGGGCCAGTGGCAGCTTCAGAGGTAGCGTCGTCAGACGGGCCAGTGGCAGCTTCAGAGGTAGCGTCGTCAGACGGGCCAGTGGCAGCTTCAGAGGTAGCGTCGTCAGACGGGCCAGTGGCAGCTTCAGAGTTAGCGTCGTCAGACGGGCCAGTGGCAGCTTCAGAGGTAGCGTCGTCAGACGGGCCAGTGGCAGCTTCAGGGGTAGCGTCGTCAGACGGGCCAGTGGCAGCTTCAGGGGTAGCGTCGTCAGACGGGCCAGTGGCAGCTTCAGGGGTAGCGTCGTCAGACGGGCAAGTGGCAGCTTCAGGGGTAGCGTCGTCAGACGGGCCAGTGGCAGCTTCAGGGGTAGCGTCGTCAGACGGGCCAGTGGCAGCTTCAGGGGTAGCGTCGTCAGACGGGCCAGTGGCAGCTTCAGAGGTAGCGTCGTCAGACGGGCCAGTGGCAGCTTCAGGGGTAGCGTCGTCAGACGGGCCAGTGGCAGCTTCAGGGGTAGCGTCGTCAGACGGGCCAGTGGCAGCTTCAGGGGTAGCGTCGTCAGACGGGCCAGTGGCAGCTTCAGGGGTAGCGTCGTCAGACGGGCCAGTGGCAGCTTCAGGGGTAGCGTCGTCAGACGGGCCAGTGGCAGCTTCAGAGGTAGCGTCGTCAGACGGGCCAGTGGCAGCTTCAGGGGTAGCGTCGTCAGACGGGCCAGTGGCAGCTTCAGGGGTAGCGTCGTCAGACGGGCCAGTGGCAGCTTCAGGGGTAGCGTCGTCAGACGGGCCAGTGGCAGCTTCAGGGGTAGCGTCGTCAGACGGGCCAGTGGCAGCTTCAGGGGTAGCGTCGTCAGACGGGCCAGTGGCAGCTTCAGGGGTAGCGTCGTCAGACGGGCCAGTGGCAGCTTCAGGGGTAGCGTCGTCAGACGGGCCAGTGGCAGCTTCAGGGGTAGCGTCGTCAGACGGGCCAGTGGCAGCTTCAGGGGTAGCGTCGTCAGACGGGCCAGTGGCAGCTTCAGGGGTAGCGTCGTCAGACGGGCCAGTGGCAGCTTCAGGGGTAGCGTCGTCAGACGGGCCAGTGGCAGCTTCAGGGGTAGCGTCGTCAGACGGGCCAGTGGCAGCTTCAGGGGTAGCGTCGTCAGACGGGCCAGTGGCAGCTTCAGGGGTAGCGTCGTCAGACGGGCCAGTGGCAGCTTCAGGGGTAGCGTCGTCAGACGGGCCAGTGGCAGCTTCAGAGGTAGCGTCGTCAGACGGGCCAGTGGCAGCTTCAGAGGTAGCGTCGTCAGACGGGCCAGTGGCAGCTTCAGAGGTAGCGTCGTCAGACGGGCCAGTGGCAGCTTCAGAGGTAGCGTCGTCAGACGGGCCAGTGGCAGCTTCAGAGGTAGCGTCGTCAGACGGGCCAGTGGCAGCTTCAGGGGTAGCGTCGTCAGACGGGCCAGTGGCAGCTTCAGGGGTAGCGTCGTCAGACGGGCCAGTGGCAGCTTCAGGGGTAGCGTCGTCAGACGGGCCAGTGGCAGCTTCAGAGGTAGCGTCGTCAGACGGGCCAGTGGCAGCTTCAGAGGTAGCGTCGTCAGACGGGCCAGTGGCAGCTTCAGGGGTAGCGTCGTCAGACGGGCCAGTGGCAGCTTCAGGGGTAGCGTCGTCAGACGGGCCAGTGGCAGCTTCAGGGGTAGCGTCGTCAGACGGGCCAGTGGCAACTTCAGGGGTAGCGTCGTCAGACGGGCCAGTGGCAGCTTCAGAGGTAGCAGCTTCAGAGGTAGCGTCGTCAGACGGGCCAGTGGCAGCTTCAGAGGTAGCGTCGTCAGACGGGCCAGTGGCAGCTTCAGAGGTAGCGTCGTCAGACGGGCCAGTGGCAGCTTCAGAGGTAGCGTCGTCAGACGGGCCAGTGGCAGCTTCAGAGGTAGCGTCGTCAGACGGGCCAGTGGCAGCTTCAGAGGTAGCGTCGTCAGACGGGCCAGTGGCAGCGTCGTCAGACGGGCCAGCTTCAGAGGTAGCGTCGTCAGAGGACAGGGCATCATTTGCCGTAGAGCTACCATGGTTTGGAGAAGCTTGGGATTCTACTTCATTAGTCTCTAAATAGTCTAGAGAGAAAACAAAGGAACAGTTGGGTATTCTACAGCAACACAGCTGTTCTACACAGTCTAGGCCAAATTGCCATTCGAATGTTGAGCAACATGAACCCAACACAGATTTAAAAGTATATGTTTCAGGCCGTACCTTCTCTGTCTTGTTTAGCGTCAGACCCTATGGATCGGAGCAAGGCCAGGGCATGCACAATGGAGACGTCATTTGATGACAGCTCTGAAAAACGTAGGTTAAGGTACACAAGCAAAATGACCAAATCAAAGGGTTTGACAACATTATTTAGACAACTGAGTTACTCTATGGTGTTGAATGAGTGTCAAACACAGCAGCACCATAGACATAGTACAAAGCTAGAAGGGTTGTGGAAAGAAACACTTACCTCCAAGTCTCCTCTGCAGAGAGACTTGCTCTTGCTTCTGGGACTTTCCAACAGGGTAACAAGAAACTGAGGAGAAAGTGTTGACAGAAGTTGAGTTGACACAAAATAACTACATATTATTAGTGGTGAAGAATACAAGATGACCAATGCGGAAGAAACAGAAAGTCAAAATTGAATCTCCAACTTATAAAGTTAGGCATATTTCCCAAACAAATCCATTCAACCCAAATTAGTGAACCAACCTTTGACAACCCCCACAGTCAACACAACGAGCAGCAATTCTCTCACACCTCCCATGATCATGAGAATAGTCTGTGTTATCAACAGGTAATGTCTTCCCATGGCCTGTATGAGGCTTATATAGGCCACTAATGACCTTTTACCTGACAAACATGACTTAACGATCAATTAACATGCTTGATTGAGGTGTTACATTCAGATAGAAATAGACCATGTAGAACGTATGTTGATTCTTTGGTGGGCAGGCAATCTTTTCTACTCCATATATTGCATTTATATCTGTAATGTTTAACCCTAATGGTCTCAGCTCAGCAGTAGAAAGAAGTAGGCCTAATTATTTTAGGTGTAATCTTCAAAGATATTAGGGGGAAATAAACACTGTACCCAAATCCACTTTTTACAATGCTCCTGGGAAATGGGTAGGCCTCCACCATATAGTCCTTCACAGTTTTACAGCTGTGTTATATTCCTTTATTTACATAGATCACATACATAAATATATATGTTAGCTGTAGGTAGCTTTGGGATAAAATTCCCATATTGTATTGTTACTAACATAAATCATAATATATCATATTTCCCTCATTTGCTCTGTAGGAGGTTCGTCATATGAAGGACATTCAAGTGGATGTGACCCCTAACCTGCAATAGGGGCTCAGTGGGGTGACAGACATCCTGTAACGGATCTCCAAGCTAGTGTCTGAGGACCTGGAGGAGGCTGTGTCTACAGCTGTGGTTCAGGACAAGCATGGTAACCTACCCTAACCTCACTGTATGAAGGATTTCATTGTTATGGATAGTCATCTCCAATCTGTTCAAATATCACTGTTGTTGATAACACACATTACCAAAATTATTCACACTTGTCTTCCTATTTCCACATAATCTGTCATGGTTCCCCACCTTAACAGGGCATAAAACCAACCTCTCTTTATTGCTCTCTTTATTGCTAATACAACCAAATCCAACAGCGTTCGAGTATCTTAATGCTTTTCTTCTAACCCTGAATGGCAACTTTTTATCCTAGTACACAAGCATGTCATTTTATCCATCCACACCCACTCTACTGCCGCATGTCCACTGCGGCTGAGACTTTCACCCACTCGTTACAGGTATTAGCAGGTAACCAACCCCACCCGGGTCTTACCCCCTAGGACTTACCCTTTGCAGGTATCAACCTGTTGTGGTTTACCTTCCAGGACTTACCATATACCACAAAGCTACGACCGGTCATAATTACAATGGGACTACTGAATAAGCTCAGGCTTTCTAGGTCCGTACCCTATAATTGGTTCAGCGTACGACTCTCATCTCCCCAAGATGTCAGAATTAGTGATAACAGGTGTAGGAACTGTGCCTACCTTGTTTCTGTTTCACTGATTCAGAATCTCTAGTTCGACTGCAAATCGTGGTGAACCCTGCTCGCAGTGCCAACTGTTAGGTTCTAATTCTCAGAGTAAAAACTCGACGGACACTATGAAAGCTTTAACCAAGTTTATTCTTCCCAGAGGGTCAAGACAGCTGCATTAGACAAAAGACATATTCACACAAGCACTGATATTTAATCCTTTCTCCTATGCTGAGTCTACTCCTACACCTCTGAACAGCCAATGCATCTCTGTTGCTAGACAGAACCTTTGTGATATCTGTTCTTCCTCACTTCATCTGACCTGACCGCTACCCCAAAGTGCTCACTCCTCCCCAACTCAAGGCTGTCATGTTGATTGGTACCAGACTGTGTCTGGTAGATTTTTCAACCAGAAATTTGCATAGTGTAGCTCTAACTCCAAAAAGTTTTGGGACACTGTAAAGTCCATGGAGAACAAGAGCACCTCCTCCCAGCTGCCCACTGCATTGAGGCTAGGTAACACGGTCACCACCGATAAATCCATGATAATCGAAAATTTCAATAAGCATTTCTCTACGGCTGGCCATGTTTTCTTCCTGGCTACCCCAACTCCGGCCAACAGCTCCGCACACCCCGCAGCTACTTGCCCGAGCCTCCCCAGCTTCTCCTTCACCCAAATCCAGGTAGCAGATGTTCTGAAAGAGCTGCAAAAACTGGACCCGTACAAATCAGCTGGGCTCGACAATCTGGACCCTCTCTTTCTAAAATTATCCGCCGCCATTGTTGCAACCCCTATTACCAGTCTGTTCAACCTCTCTTTCGTATCGTCCGAGATCCCTAAAGATTGGAAAGCTGCCGCGGTCATCCCCCTCTTCAAAGGGGGTGACACTCTAGACCCAAACTGTTATAGACCTATATCCATCCTGCCCTGCCTTTCTAAAGTCTTCGAAAGCCAAGTTAATAAACAGATCACTGACCATTTCGAATCCCACCGTACCTTCTCCGCTATGCAATCCAGTTTCCGAGCTGGTCATGGGTGCACCTCAGCCACGCTCAAGGTACTAAACGATATCATAACCGCCATCGATAAAAGACAGTACTGTGCAGCCGTCTTCATCGACCTGGCCAAGGCTTTCGACTCTGTCAATCACCGTATTCTTATCGGCAGACTCAACAGCCTTGGTTTCTCAAATGACTGTCTCGCCTGGTTCACCAACTACTTCGCAGACAGAGTTCAGTGTGTCAAATTGGAAGGCCTGTTGTCCGGACCTCTGGCAGTCTCTATGGGAGTACCACAGGGTTCAATTCTCGGGCCGACACTTTTCTCTGTATATATCAACGATGTCACTCTTGCTGCGTGTGATTCCCTGATCCACCTCTACGCAGACGACAGCATTCTGTATACATCTGGCCCTTCTTTGGATACTGTGTTAACTAACCTCCAAACGAGCTTCAATGCCATACAACGCTCCTTCCGTGGCCTCCAACTGCTCTTAAACGCTAGTAAAACCAAATGCATGCTTTTCAACCGTTCGCTGCCCGCACCCGCCCGCCCGACTAGCATCACTACTCTGGACGGTTCTGACCTAGAATACGTGGACAACTAAAAAATACCTAGGTGTTTGGCTAGACTGTAAACTCTCCTTCCAGACTCATATCAAACATCTCCAATCCAAAATCAAATCTAGAAACAGCTTTCTATTTCGCAACAAAGCCTCCTTCACTCACGCCGCCAAACTTACCCTAGTAAAACTGACTATCCTACCAATCCTCGACTTTGGCGATGTCATCTACAAAATAGCTTCCAATACTCTACTCAGCAAACTGGATGCAGTCTATCACAGAGCCATCCGTGTTGTTACCAAAGCCCCTTATACCACCCACCACTACGACCTGTATGCTCTTGTCGGCTGGCCCTCGCTACATATTCGTCGCCAGACCCACTGGCTCCAGGTCATCTATAAGTCTATGCTAGGTAAAGCTCCGCCTTATCTCAGCTCACTGGTCACGATAACAACACCCACCCGTAGCACGCGCTCCAGCAGGTATATCTCACTGGTTATCCCCAAAGCCAACACCTCTTTTGGCCGCCTTTCCTTCCAGTTCTCTGCTGGCAGTGACTGGAACGAATTGCAAAAATCGCTGAAGCTGGAGACTTACATTTCACTCACTAACTTTAAATATCAGCTATCTGAGCAGCTAACCGATCACTGCAGCTATACATAGTTCATCTGTAAATAGCCCACCCCAATCTACCCACCTCATCCCCATATTGTTTTTATTTACTTTTCTGCTCTTTTGCACACCAGTATCACTACTTGCTCATCATCTGCTCATCTATCACTCCAGTGTTAGTCTGCAAAATGTTTATTACTTTGAAACTATGGCCTATTTATTGCCTTACCTCCTCACGCCATTTGCACACCTGTATAGACTTTCTTTTTTTCTATTGTGTTATTGACTGTACGCTTGTTTATTCCATGTGTAACTGTGTTGTTTGTGTCGCACTGCTTTGCTTTATCTTGGCCAGGTCGCAGTTGTAAATGAGAACTTGTTCTCAACTAGCTTACCTGGTTAAATAAAGGTGAAATAAACAAAAAATCCCAGAGGATCCCAGATGGCTAACAATAACATATCCTGACATAATGTAAACGTTATACATTAAGCGCTCTCCCTCAGTGACATGAATTAGTATATTTCATATTCTCAGAACCCAACAGTAGGTTTTAAGGTGTGGCTGCATGTTTGTCGTGGACGCATCGTCACTCTTGATGTTCTTTTTCCAGATTGCAAGTGAAACACCTTTAGATGTAAGTGCCAGTTGGTAACTTTCTCACACTTGCTTGTTTAAGGTATGGATGCAACACCCCAGTATGTCTGCAGGGGTTGGTCACTGAGATTTACCATGTTTCACATGCTACTAGACTAAACTTCCAAGTAAATATGTTACAAGTCTGAACTGGCCGTCCTTGTCTTTCCTCAACTAATTGAAACCTCAGGGACAGACATGCTAAACGACTTTGATGTCAGAGCTCCCATCAGCCCTCTCTACACCTCGCTGTGAGTAAAGCCTACCTGCTCCTGTAGTGGTCTCCATATGACAAATGGCACCCTATTCCCTACTTAGTACACTACTTTTGACCAGATCCTTATAGGCCCTGATCAAAAGTTGTTAACTACATAGGGAATAGGGTGCTATCTGGGATGCAGGCATGGTGTTGATTTTCCACAGGAAGTTGACTGTCCAGAGAGACTCACACACCAAATTCCTATCTATTCCTGATTAGTGTGAAATACATGCATATTCTACACAGTGATGATGATTTCCTTATTTTGCCATTTGAGTTAATAAACCTCAGAGGAGAAGTAGTGTTTGTTTCTCAATCCCACGCTTGGCAGGGACCTCAGATGTTGATGCTGTGCGGGAGCAAAAATGGGCTCCCGATTGAAAGACTCTGGTCTACTAGAGGTCTAGCACTGTATTTCTGTTCAGGCGTACCACAGGACATTGATTATATTAAGAGTGTATATCTAGTCAGGCGTACCACGGCCACCACCATGCTATGGAGGTCCTGGTTCAGTCTCTGCTGGATCTAGACGTGAGGGACAGCCTGAATTTAACCTGAAAGTTTGGATTAGAACTGGGATATGAAGACCAACCGCCAAAACGATGGGCTAATGATACGAGAGCTGGTTTTACATGTAAGCATTAACTAATAGGAAACCAAGTCAGTTACGAGAGAAGACACCCAGCAGAGTCATTTAAATGCAAGTTGACAACCGTGATATTAGTTAGCACTGACACCATTAAACCCAGATTCTAGCAACAGCCTCATATGTACAAATCCCAAACACTCAGCTCCACAACCATCAAGTTTAAATGAACTAGAACCCATTCCACATCATGTGATGCTACTAGCATAATTTGACCAAATGTAGCTTAAGTCAAATGGTAATTTAAGCTCAGGGGTCAAAGTAGACATATTGCTGATGCCAAAGCATGGTTATAATGCAAAATAAATGTTGACATTACCCCAGTCAGGTCATAGACCTCAACTCAAAGTAGGAACCGTCAAAACAATACTGAGGACACAAGTATTACAGTTAGCGTTTAATTGAGCCAAAACAAGAACATGCCGTTACACACAACCTGGACTAGAGTACCCATGAACTCTTGCATGGACCCCGAGCACCATGTCCCACGTCAGATATCCATGTTTGTGGTCAACGGGGGCTGAGATGCAGAAGTAAGGCCAGTGGCAGCTGCCGAGGTAGCGTCGTCAGACGGGCCAGTGGCAGCTTCAGAGGTAGCGTCGTCAGACGGGCCAGTGGCAGCTTCAGGGGTAGCGTCGTCAGACGGGCCAGTGGCAGCTTCAGGGGTAGCGTCGTCAGACGGGCCAGTGGCAGCTTCAGGGGTAGCGTCGTCAGACGGGCCAGTGGCAGCTTCAGGGGTAGCGTCGTCAGACGGGCCAGTGGCAGCTTCAGAGGTAGCGTCGTCAGACGGGCCAGTGGCAGCTTCAGAGGTAGCGTCGTCAGACGGGCCAGTGGCAGCTTCAGAGGTCGCGTCGTCAGACGGGCCAGTGGCAGCTTCAGAGGTAGCGTCGTCAGACGGGCCAGTGGCAGCTTCAGAGGTAGCGTCGTCAGACGGGCCAGTGGCAGCTTCAGAGGTAGCGTCGTCAGACGGGCCAGTGGCAGCTTCAGAGGTAGCGTCGTCAGACGGGCCAGTGGCAGCTTCAGAGGTAGCGTCGTCAGACGGGCCAGTGGCAGCTTCAGAGGTAGCGTCGTCAGACGGGCCAGTGGCAGCTTCAGAGGTAGCAGCTTCAGAGGTAGCGTCGTCAGACGGGCCAGTGGCAGCTTCAGAGGTAGCGTCGTCAGACGGGCCAGTGGCAGCTTCAGAGGTAGCGTCGTCAGACGGGCCAGTGGCAGCTTCAGAGGTAGCGTCGTCAGACGGGCCAGTGGCAGCTTCAGAGGTAGCGTCGTCAGACGGGCCAGTGGCAGCGTCGTCAGACGGGCCAGCTTCAGAGGTAGCGTCGTCAGAGGACAGGGCATCATTTGCCGTAGAGCTACCATGGTTTGGAGAAGCTTGGGATTCTACTTCATTAGTCTCTAAATAGTCTAGAGAGAAAACAAAGGAACAGTTGGGTATTCTACAGCAACACAGCTGTTCTACACAGTCTAGGCCAAATTGCCATTCGAATGTTGAGCAACATGAACCCAACACAGATTTAAAAGTATATGTTTCAGGCCGTACCTTCTCTGTCTTGTTTAGCGTCAGACCCTATGGATCGGAGCAAGGCCAGGGCATGCACAATGGAGACGTCATTTGATGACAGCTCTGAAAAACGTAGGTTAAGGTACACAAGCAAAATGACCAAATCAAAGGGTTTGACAACATTATTTAGACAACTGAGTTACTCTATGGTGTTGAATGAGTGTCAAACACAGCAGCACCATAGACATAGTACAAAGCTAGAAGGGTTGTGGAAAGAAACACTTACCTCCAAGTCTCCTCTGCAGAGAGACTTGCTCTTGCTTCTGGGACTTTCCAACAGGGTAACAAGAAACTGAGGAGAAAGTGTTGACAGAAGTTGAGTTGACACAAAATAACTACATATTATTAGTGGTGAAGAATACAAGATGACCAATGCGGAAGAAACAGAAAGTCAAAATTGAATCTCCAACTTATAAAGTTAGGCATATTTCCCAAACAAATCCATTCAACCCAAATTAGTGAACCAACCTTTGACAACCCCCACAGTCAACACAACGAGCAGCAATTCTCTCACACCTCCCATGATCATGAGAATAGTCTGTGTTATCAACAGGTAATGTCTTCCCATGGCCTGTATGAGGCTTATATAGGCCACTAATGACCTTTTACCTGACAAACATGACTTAACGATCAATTAACATGCTTGATTGAGGTGTTACATTCAGATAGAAATAGACCATGTAGAACGTATGTTGATTCTTTGGTGGGCAGGCAATCTTTTCTACTCCATATATTGCATTTATATCTGTAATGTTTAACCCTAATGGTCTCAGCTCAGCAGTAGAAAGAAGTAGGCCTAATTATTTTAGGTGTAATCTTCAAAGATATTAGGGGGAAATAAACACTGTACCCAAATCCACTTTTTACAATGCTCCTGGGAAATGGGTAGGCCTCCACCATATAGTCCTTCACAGTTTTACAGCTGTGTTATATTCCTTTATTTACATAGATCACATACATAAATATATATGTTAGCTGTAGGTAGCTTTGGGATAAAATTCCCATATTGTATTGTTACTAACATAAATCATAATATATCATATTTCCCTCATTTGCTCTGTAGGAGGTTCGTCATATGAAGGACATTCAAGTGGATGTGACCCCTAACCTGCAATAGGGGCTCAGTGGGGTGACAGACATCCTGTAACGGATCTCCAAGCTAGTGTCTGAGGACCTGGAGGAGGCTGTGTCTACAGCTGTGGTTCAGGACAAGCATGGTAACCTACCCTAACCTCACTGTATGAAGGATTTCATTGTTATGGATAGTCATCTCCAATCTGTTCAAATATCACTGTTGTTGATAACACACATTACCAAAATTATTCACACTTGTCTTCCTATTTCCACATAATCTGTCATGGTTCCCCACCTTAACAGGGCATAAAACCAACCTCTCTTTATTGCTCTCTTTATTGCTAATACAACCAAATCCAACAGCGTTCGAGTATCTTAATGCTTTTCTTCTAACCCTGAATGGCAACTTTTTATCCTAGTACACAAGCATGTCATTTTATCCATCCACACCCACTCTACTGCCGCATGTCCACTGCGGCTGAGACTTTCACCCACTCGTTACAGGTATTAGCAGGTAACCAACCCCACCCGGGTCTTACCCCCTAGGACTTACCCTTTGCAGGTATCAACCTGTTGTGGTTTACCTTCCAGGACTTACCATATACCACAAAGCTACGACCGGTCATAATTACAATGGGACTACTGAATAAGCTCAGGCTTTCTAGGTCCGTACCCTATAATTGGTTCAGCGTACGACTCTCATCTCCCCAAGATGTCAGAATTAGTGATAACAGGTGTAGGAACTGTGCCTACCTTGTTTCTGTTTCACTGATTCAGAATCTCTAGTTCGACTGCAAATCGTGGTGAAACTCGACGGACACTATGAAAGCTTTAACCAAGTTTATTCTTCCCAGAGGGTCAAGACAGCTGCATTAGACAAAAGACATATTCACACAAGCACTGATATTTAATCCTTTCTCCTATGCTGAGTCTACTCCTACACCTCTGAACAGCCAATGCATCTCTGTTGCTAGACAGAACCTTAGTAATATCTGTTCTTCCTCACTTCATCTGACCTGACCGCTACCCCAAAGTGCTCACTCCTCCCCAACTCAAGGCTGTCATGTTGATTGGTACCAGACTGTGTCTGGTAGATTTTTCAACCAGAAATTTGCATAGTGTAGCTCTAACTCCAAAAAGTTTTGGGACACTGTAAAGTCCATGGAGAACAAGAGCACCTCCTCCCAGCTGCCCACTGCATTGAGGCTAGGTAACACGGTCACCACCGATAAATCCATGATAATCGAAAATTTCAATAAGCATTTCTCTACGGCTGGCCATGTTTTCTTCCTGGCTACCCCAACTCCGGCCAACAGCTCCGCACACCCCGCAGCTACTTGCCCGAGCCTCCCCAGCTTCTCCTTCACCCAAATCCAGGTAGCAGATGTTCTGAAAGAGCTGCAAAAACTGGACCCGTACAAATCAGCTGGGCTAGACAATCTGGACCCTCTCTTTCTAAAATTATCCGCCGCCATTGTTGCAACCCCTATTACCAGTCTGTTCAACCTCTCTTTCGTATCGTCCGAGATCCCTAAAGATTGGAAAGCTGCCGCGGTCATCCCCCTCTTCAAAGGGGGTGACACTCTAGACCCAAACTGTTATAGACCTATATCCATCCTGCCCTGCCTTTCTAAAGTCTTCGAAAGCCAAGTTAATAAACAGATCACTGACCATTTCGAATCCCACCGTACCTTCTCCGCTGTGCAATCCAGTTTCCGAGCTGGTCATGGGTGCACCTCAGCCACGCTCAAGGTACTAAACGATATCATAACCGCCATCGATAAAAGACAGTACTGTGCAGCCGTCTTCATCGACCTGGCCAAGGCTTTCGACTCTGTCAATCACCGTATTCTTATCGGCAGACTCAACAGCCTTGGTTTCTCAAATGACTGTCTCGCCTGGTTCACCAACTACTTCGCAGACAGAGTTCAGTGTGTCAAATTGGAAGGCCTGTTGTCCGGACCTCTGGCAGTCTCTATGGGAGTACCACAGGGTTCAATTCTCGGGCCGACACTTTTCTCTGTATATATCAACGATGTCACTCTTGCTGCGTGTGATTCCCTGATCCACCTCTACGCAGACGACAGCATTCTGTATACATCTGGCCCTTCTTTGGACACTGTGTTAACTAACCTCCAAACGAGCTTCAATGCCATACAACGCTCCTTCCGTGGCCTCCAACTGCTCTTAAACGCTAGTAAAACCAAATGCATGCTTTTCAACCGTTCGCTGGCCGCACCCGCCCGCCCGACTAGCATCACTACTCTGGACGGTTCTGACCTAGAATACGTGGACAACTAAAAAATACCTAGGTGTTTGGCTAGACTGTAAACTCTCCTTCCAGACTCATATCAAACATCTCCAATCCAAAATCAAATCTAGAAACAGCTTTCTATTTCGCAACAAAGCCTCCTTCACTCACGCCGCCAAACTTACCCTAGTAAAACTGACTATCCTACCAATCCTCGACTTTGGCGATGTCATCTACAAAATAGCTTCCAATACTCTACTCAGCAAACTGGATGCAGTCTATCACAGAGCCATCCGTGTTGTTACCAAAGCCCCTTATACCACCCACCACTACGACCTGTATGCTCTTGTCGGCTGGCCCTCGCTACATATTCGTCGCCAGACCCACTGGCTCCAGGTCATCTATAAGTCTATGCTAGGTAAAGCTCCGCCTTATCTCAGCTCACTGGTCACGATAACACCCACCCGTAGCACGCGCTCCAGCAGGTATATCTCACTGGTTATCCCCAAAGCCAACACCTCTTTTGGCCGCCTTTCCTTCCAGTTCTCTGCTGCCAGTGACTGGAACGAATTGCAAAAATCGCTGAAGCTGGAGACTTACATTTCACTCACTAACTTTAAATATCAGCTATCTGAGCAGCTAACCGATCACTGCAGCTATACATAGTTCATCTGTAAATAGCCCACCTCAATCTACCCACCTCATCCCCATATTGTTTTTATTTACTTTTCTGCACACCAGTATCACTACTTGCTCATCATCTGCTCATCTATCACTCCAGTGTTAGTCTGAAAAATGTTTATTACTTTGAAACTATGGCCTATTTATTGCCTTACCTCCTCACGCCATTTGCACACCTGTATAGACTTTCTTTTTTTCTATTGTGTTATTGACTGTACGCTTGTTTATTCCATGTGTAACTCTGTGTTGTTGTTTGTGTCGCACTGCTTTGCTTTATCTTGGCCAGGTCGCAGTTGTAAATGAGAACTTGTTCTCAACTAGCTTACCTGGTTAAATAAAGGTGAAATAAACAAAAAATCCCAGAGGATCCCAGATGGCTAACAATAACATATCCTGACATAATGTAAACGTTATACATTAAGCGCTCTCCCTCAGTGACATGAATTAGTATATTTCATATTCTCAGAACCCAACAGTAGGTTTTAAGGTGTGGCTGCATGTTTGTCGTGGACGCATTGTCACTCTTGATGTTCTTTTTCCAGATTGCAGGTGAAACACCTTTAGATGTAAGTGCCAGTTGGTAACTTTCTCACACTTGCTTGTTTAAGGTATGGATGCAACACCCCAGTATGTCTGCAGGGGTTGGTCACTGAGATTTACCATGTTTCACATGCTACTAGACTAAACTTCCAAGTAAATATGTTACAAGTCTGAACTGGCCGTCCTTGTCTTTCCTCAACTAATTGAAACCTCAGGGACAGACATGCTAAACGACTTTGATGTCAGAGCTCCCATCAGCCCTCTACACCTCGCTGTGAGTAAAGCCTACCTGCTCCTGTAGTGGTCTCCATATGACAAATGGCACCCTATTCCCTACTTAGTACACTACTTTTGACCAGATCCTTATAGGCCCTGATCAAAAGTAGTTAACTACATAGGGAATAGGGTGCTATCTGGGATGCAGGCATGGTGTTGATTTTCCACAGGAAGTTGACTGTCCAGAGAGACTCACACACCAAATTCCTATCTATTCCTGATTAGTGTGAAATACATGCATATTCTACACAGTGATGATGATTTCCTTATTTTGCCATTTGAGTTAATAAACCTCAGAGGAGAAGTAGTGTTTGTTTCTCAATCCCACGCTTGGCAGGGACCTCAGATGTTGATGCTGTGCGGGAGCAAAAATGGGCTCCCGATTGAAAGACTCTGGTCTACTAGAGGTCTAGCACTGTATTTCTGTTCAGGCGTACCACAGGACATTGATTATATTAAGAGTGTATATCTAGTCAGGCGTACCACGGCCACCACCATGCTATGGAGGTCCTGGTTCAGTCTCTGCTGGATCTAGACGTGAGGGACAGCCTGAATTTAACCTGAAAGTTTGGATTAGAACTGGGATATGAAGACCAACCGCCAAAACGATGGGCTAATGATACGAGAGCTGGTTTTACATGTAAGCATTAACTAATAGGAAACCAAGTCAGTTACGAGAGAAGACACCCAGCAGAGTCATTTAAATGCAAGTTGACAACCGTGATATTAGTTAGCACTGACACCATTAAACCCAGATTCTAGCAACAGCCTCATATGTACAAATCCCAAACACTCAGCTCCACAACCATCAAGTTTAAATGAACTAGAACCCATTCCACATCATGTGATGCTACTAGCATAATTTGACCAAATGTAGCTTAAGTCAAATGGTAATTTAAGCTCAGGGGTCAAAGTAGACATATTGCTGATGCCAAAGCATGGTTATAATGCAAAATAAATGTTGACATTACCCCAGTCAGGTCATAGACCTCAACTCAAAGTAGGAACCGTCAAAACAATACTGAGGACACAAGTATTACAGTTAGCGTTTAATTGAGCCAAAACAAGAACATGCCGTTACACACAACCTGGACTAGAGTACCCATGAACTCTTGCATGGACCCCGAGCACCATGTCCCACGTCAGATATCCATGTTTGTGGTCAACGGGGGCTGAGATGCAGAAGTAAGGCCAGTGGCAGCTGCCGAGGTAGCGTCGTCAGACGGGCCAGTGGCAGCTTCAGAGGTAGCGTCGTCAGACGGGCCAGTGGCAGCTTCAGAGGTAGCGTCGTCAGACGGGCCAGTGGCAGCTTCAGAGGTAGCGTCGTCAGACGGGCCAGTGGCAGCTTCAGAGGTAGCGTCGTCAGACGGGCCAGTGGCAGCTTCAGAGGTAGCGTCGTCAGACGGGCCAGTGGCAGCTTCAGAGGTAGCGTCGTCAGACGGGCCAGTGGCAGCTTCAGAGGTAGCGTCGTCAGACGGGCCAGTGGCAGCTTCAGAGGTAGCGTCGTCAGACGGGCCAGTGGCAGCTTCAGAGGTAGCGTCGTCAGACGGGCCAGTGGCAGCTTCAGAGGTAGCGTCGTCAGACGGGCCAGTGGCAGCTTCAGAGGTAGCGTCGTCAGACGGGCCAGTGGCAGCTTCAGAGGTAGCGTCGTCAGACGGGCCAGTGGCAGCTTCAGAGGTAGCGTCGTCAGACGGGCCAGTGGCAGCTTCAGAGGTAGCGTCGTCAGACGGGCCAGTGGCAGCTTCAGAGGTAGCGTCGTCAGACGGGCCAGTGGCAGCTTCAGAGGTAGCGTCGTCAGACGGGCCAGTGGCAGCTTCAGAGGTAGCGTCGTCAGACGGGCCAGTGGCAGCTTCAGAGGTAGCGTCGTCAGACGGGCCAGTGGCAGCTTCAGAGGTAGCGTCGTCAGACGGGCCAGTGGCAGCTTCAGAGGTAGCGTCGTCAGACGGGCCAGTGGCAGCTTCAGAGGTAGCGTCGTCAGACGGGCCAGTGGCAGCTTCAGAGGTAGCGTCGTCAGACGGGCCAGTGGCAGCTTCAGGGGTAGCGTCGTCAGACGGGCCAGTGGCAGCTTCAGGGGTAGCGTCGTCAGACGGGCCAGTGGCAGCTTCAGGGGTAGCGTCGTCAGACGGGCCAGTGGCAGCTTCAGGGGTAGCGTCGTCAGACGGGCCAGTGGCAGCTTCAGGGGTAGCGTCGTCAGACGGGCCAGTGGCAGCTTCAGGGGTAGCGTCGTCAGACGGGCCAGTGGCAGCTTCAGGGGTAGCGTCGTCAGACGGGCCAGTGGCAGCTTCAGGGGTAGCGTCGTCAGACGGGCCAGTGGCAGCTTCAGGGGTAGCGTCGTCAGACGGGCCAGTGGCAGCTTCAGGGGTAGCGTCGTCAGACGGGCCAGTGGCAGCTTCAGGGGTAGCGTCGTCAGACGGGCCAGTGGCAGCTTCAGGGGTAGCGTCGTCAGACGGGCCAGTGGCAGCTTCAGGGGTAGCGTCGTCAGACGGGCCAGTGGCAGCTTCAGGGGTAGCGTCGTCAGACGGGCCAGTGGCAGCTTCAGGGGTAGCGTCGTCAGACGGGCCAGTGGCAGCTTCAGGGGTAGCGTCGTCAGACGGGCCAGTGGCAGCTTCAGGGGTAGCGTCGTCAGACGGGCCAGTGGCAGCTTCAGGGGTAGCGTCGTCAGACGGGCCAGTGGCAGCTTCAGGGGTAGCGTCGTCAGACGGGCCAGTGGCAGCTTCAGGGGTAGCGTCGTCAGACGGGCCAGTGGCAGCTTCAGGGGTAGCGTCGTCAGACGGGCCAGTGGCAGCTTCAGAGGTAGCGTCGTCAGACGGGCCAGTGGCAGCTTCAGGGGTAGCGTCGTCAGACGGGCCAGTGGCAGCTTCAGGGGTAGCGTCGTCAGACGGGCCAGTGGCAGCTTCAGGGGTAGCGTCGTCAGACGGGCCAGTGGCAGCTTCAGGGGTAGCGTCGTCAGACGGGCCAGTGGCAGCTTCAGGGGTAGCGTCGTCAGACGGGCCAGTGGCAGCTTCAGGGGTAGCGTCGTCAGACGGGCCAGTGGCAGCTTCAGGGGTAGCGTCGTCAGACGGGCCAGTGGCAGCTTCAGGGGTAGCGTCGTCAGACGGGCCAGTGGCAGCTTCAGGGGTAGCGTCGTCAGACGGGCCAGTGGCAGCTTCAGGGGTAGCGTCGTCAGACGGGCCAGTGGCAGCTTCAGGGGTAGCGTCGTCAGACGGGCCAGTGGCAGCTTCAGAGGTAGCGTCGTCAGACGGGCCAGTGGCAGCTTCAGAGGTAGCGTCGTCAGACGGGCCAGTGGCAGCTTCAGAGGTAGCGTCGTCAGACGGGCCAGTGGCAGCTTCAGAGGTAGCGTCGTCAGACGGGCCAGTGGCAGCTTCAGAGGTAGCGTCGTCAGACGGGCCAGTGGCAGCTTCAGAGGTCGCGTCGTCAGACGGGCCAGTGGCAGCTTCAGAGGTAGCGTCGTCAGACGGGCCAGTGGCAGCTTCAGGGGTAGCGTCGTCAGACGGGCCAGTGGCAGCTTCAGAGGTAGCGTCGTCAGACGGGCCAGTGGCAGCTTCAGAGGTAGCGTCGTCAGACGGGCCAGTGGCAGCTTCAGAGGTAGCGTCGTCAGACGGGCCAGTGGCAGCTTCAGAGGTAGCGTCGTCAGACGGGCCAGTGGCAGCTTCAGGGGTAGCGTCGTCAGACGGGCCAGTGGCAGCTTCAGGGGTAGCGTCGTCAGACGGGCCAGTGGCAGCTTCAGGGGTAGCGTCGTCAGACGGGCCAGTGGCAACTTCAGGGGTAGCGTCGTCAGACGGGCCAGTGGCAGCTTCAGAGGTAGCAGCTTCAGAGGTAGCGTCGTCAGACGGGCCAGTGGCAGCTTCAGAGGTAGCGTCGTCAGACGGGCCAGTGGCAGCTTCAGAGGTAGCGTCGTCAGACGGGCCAGTGGCAGCGTCGTCAGACGGGCCAGCTTCAGAGGTAGCGTCGTCAGAGGACAGGGCATCATTTGCCGTAGAGCTACCATGGTTTGGAGAAGCTTGGGATTCTACTTCATTAGTCTCTAAATAGTCTAGAGAGAAAACAAAGGAACAGTTGGGTATTCTACAGCAACACAGCTGTTCTACACAGTCTAGGCCAAATTGCCATTCGAATGTTGAGCAACATGAACCCAACACAGATTTAAAAGTATATGTTTCAGGCCGTACCTTCTCTGTCTTGTTTAGCGTCAGACCCTATGGATCGGAGCAAGGCCAGGGCATGCACAATGGAGACGTCATTTGATGACAGCTCTGAAAAACGTAGGTTAAGGTACACAAGCAAAATGACCAAATCAAAGGGTTTGACAACATTATTTAGACAACTGAGTTACTCTATGGTGTTGAATGAGTGTCAAACACAGCAGCACCATAGACATAGTACAAAGCTAGAAGGGTTGTGGAAAGAAACACTTACCTCCAAGTCTCCTCTGCAGAGAGACTTGCTCTTGCTTCTGGGACTTTCCAACAGGGTAACAAGAAACTGAGGAGAAAGTGTTGACAGAAGTTGAGTTGACACAAAATAACTACATATTATTAGTGGTGAAGAATACAAGATGACCAATGCGGAAGAAACAGAAAGTCAAAATTGAATCTCCAACTTATAAAGTTAGGCATATTTCCCAAACAAATCCATTCAACCCAAATTAGTGAACCAACCTTTGACAACCCCCACAGTCAACACAACGAGCAGCAATTCTCTCACACCTCCCATGATCATGAGAATAGTCTGTGTTATCAACAGGTAATGTCTTCCCATGGCCTGTATGAGGCTTATATAGGCCACTAATGACCTTTTACCTGACAAACATGACTTAACGATCAATTAACATGCTTGATTGAGGTGTTACATTCAGATAGAAATAGACCATGTAGAACGTATGTTGATTCTTTGGTGGGCAGGCAATCTTTTCTACTCCATATATTGCATTTATATCTGTAATGTTTAACCCTAATGGTCTCAGCTCAGCAGTAGAAAGAAGTAGGCCTAATTATTTTAGGTGTAATCTTCAAAGATATTAGGGGGAAATAAACACTGTACCCAACTCCACTTTTTACAATGCTCCTGGGAAATGGGTAGGCCTCCACCATATAGTCCTTCACAGTTTTACAGCTGTGTTATATTCCTTTATTTACATAGATCACATACATAAATATATATGTTAGCTGTAGGTAGCTTTGGGATAAAATTCCCATATTGTATTGTTACTAACATAAATCATAATATATCATATTTCCCTCATTTGCTCTGTAGGAGGTTCGTCATATGAAGGACATTCAAGTGGATGTGACCCCTAACCTGCAATAGGGGCTCAGTGGGGTGACAGACATCCTGTAACGGATCTCCAAGCTAGTGTCTGAGGACCTGGAGGAGGCTGTGTCTACAGCTGTGGTTCAGGACAAGCATGGTAACCTACCCTAACCTCACTGTATGAAGGATTTCATTGTTATGGATAGTCATCTCCAATCTGTTCAAATATCACTGTTGTTGATAACACACATTACCAAAATTATTCACACTTGTCTTCCTATTTCCACATAATCTGTCATGGTTCCCCACCTTAACAGGGCATAAAACCAACCTCTCTTTATTGCTCTCTTTATTGCTAATACAACCAAATCCAACAGCGTTCGAGTATCTTAATGCTTTTCTTCTAACCCTGAATGGCAACTTTTTATCCTAGTACACAAGCATGTCATTTTATCCATCCACACCCACTCTACTGCCGCATGTCCACTGCGGCTGAGACTTTCACCCACTCGTTACAGGTATTAGCAGGTAACCAACCCCACCCGGGTCTTACCCCCTAGGACTTACCCTTTGCAGGTATCAACCTGTTGTGGTTTACCTTCCAGGACTTACCATATACCACAAAGCTACGACCGGTCATAATTACAATGGGACTACTGAATAAGCTCAGGCTTTCTAGGTCCGTACCCTATAATTGGTTCAGCGTACGACTCTCATCTCCCCAAGATGTCAGAATTAGTGATAACAGGTGTAGGAACTGTGCCTACCTTGTTTCTGTTTCACTGATTCAGAATCTCTAGTTCGACTGCAAATCGTGGTGAAACTCGACGGACACTATGAAAGCTTTAACCAAGTTTATTCTTCCCAGAGGGTCAAGACAGCTGCATTAGACAAAAGACATATTCACACAAGCACTGATATTTAATCCTTTCTCCTATGCTGAGTCTACTCCTACACCTCTGAACAGCCAATGCATCTCTGTTGCTAGACAGAACCTTAGTAATATCTGTTCTTCCTCACTTCATCTGACCTGACCGCTACCCCAAAGTGCTCACTCCTCCCCAACTCAAGGCTGTCATGTTGATTGGTACCAGACTGTGTCTGGTAGATTTTTCAACCAGAAATTTGCATAGTGTAGCTCTAACTCCAAAAAGTTTTGGGACACTGTAAAGTCCATGGAGAACAAGAGCACCTCCTCCCAGCTGCCCACTGCATTGAGGCTAGGTAACACGGTCACCACCGATAAATCCATGATAATCGAAAATTTCAATAAGCATTTCTCTACGGCTGGCCATGTTTTCTTCCTGGCTACCCCAACTCCGGCCAACAGCTCCGCACACCCCGCAGCTACTTGCCCGAGCCTCCCCAGCTTCTCCTTCACCCAAATCCAGGTAGCAGATGTTCTGAAAGAGCTGCAAAAACTGGACCCGTACAAATCAGCTGGGCTAGACAATCTGGACCCTCTCTTTCTAAAATTATCCGCCGCCATTGTTGCAACCCCTATTACCAGTCTGTTCAACCTCTCTTTCGTATCGTCCGAGATCCCTAAAGATTGGAAAGCTGCCGCGGTCATCCCCCTCTTCAAAGGGGGTGACACTCTAGACCCAAACTGTTATAGACCTATATCCATCCTGCCCTGCCTTTCTAAAGTCTTCGAAAGCCAAGTTAATAAACAGATCACTGACCATTTCGAATCCCACCGTACCTTCTCCGCTGTGCAATCCAGTTTCCGAGCTGGTCATGGGTGCACCTCAGCCACGCTCAAGGTACTAAACGATATCATAACCGCCATCGATAAAAGACAGTACTGTGCAGCCGTCTTCATCGACCTGGCCAAGGCTTTCGACTCTGTCAATCACCGTATTCTTATCGGCAGACTCAACAGCCTTGGTTTCTCAAATGACTGTCTCGCCTGGTTCACCAACTACTTCGCAGACAGAGTTCAGTGTGTCAAATTGGAAGGCCTGTTGTCCGGACCTCTGGCAGTCTCTATGGGAGTACCACAGGGTTCAATTCTCGGGCCGACACTTTTCTCTGTATATATCAACGATGTCACTCTTGCTGCGTGTGATTCCCTGATCCACCTCTACGCAGACGACAGCATTCTGTATACATCTGGCCCTTCTTTGGACACTGTGTTAACTAACCTCCAAACGAGCTTCAATGCCATACAACGCTCCTTCCGTGGCCTCCAACTGCTCTTAAACGCTAGTAAAACCAAATGCATGCTTTTCAACCGTTCGCTGGCCGCACCCGCCCGCCCGACTAGCATCACTACTCTGGACGGTTCTGACCTAGAATACGTGGACAACTAAAAAATACCTAGGTGTTTGGCTAGACTGTAAACTCTCCTTCCAGACTCATATCAAACATCTCCAATCCAAAATCAAATCTAGAAACAGCTTTCTATTTCGCAACAAAGCCTCCTTCACTCACGCCGCCAAACTTACCCTAGTAAAACTGACTATCCTACCAATCCTCGACTTTGGCGATGTCATCTACAAAATAGCTTCCAATACTCTACTCAGCAAACTGGATGCAGTCTATCACAGAGCCATCCGTGTTGTTACCAAAGCCCCTTATACCACCCACCACTACGACCTGTATGCTCTTGTCGGCTGGCCCTCGCTACATATTCGTCGCCAGACCCACTGGCTCCAGGTCATCTATAAGTCTATGCTAGGTAAAGCTCCGCCTTATCTCAGCTCACTGGTCACGATAACACCCACCCGTAGCACGCGCTCCAGCAGGTATATCTCACTGGTTATCCCCAAAGCCAACACCTCTTTTGGCCGCCTTTCCTTCCAGTTCTCTGCTGCCAGTGACTGGAACGAATTGCAAAAATCGCTGAAGCTGGAGACTTACATTTCACTCACTAACTTTAAATATCAGCTATCTGAGCAGCTAACCGATCACTGCAGCTATACATAGTTCATCTGTAAATAGCCCACCTCAATCTACCCACCTCATCCCCATATTGTTTTTATTTACTTTTCTGCTCTTTTGCACACCAGTATCACTACTTGCTCATCATCTGCTCATCTATCACTCCAGTGTTAGTCTGCAAAATGTTTTACTTTGAAACTATGGCCTATTTATTGCCTTACCTCCTCACGCCATTTGCACACCTGTATAGACTTTCTTTTTTTCTATTGTGTTATTGACTGTACGCTTGTTTATTCCATGTGTAACTCTGTGTTGTTTGTGTCGCACTGCTTTGCTTTATCTTGGCCAGGTCGCAGTTGTAAATGAGAACTTGTTCTCAACTAGCTTACCTGGTTAAATAAAGGTGAAATAAACAAAAAATCCCAGAGGATCCCAGATGGCTAACAATAACATATCCTGACATAATGTAAACGTTATACATTAAGCGCTCTCCCTCAGTGACATGAATTAGTATATTTCATATTCTCAGAACCCAACAGTAGGTTTTAAGGTGTGGCTGCATGTTTGTCGTGGACGCATTGTCACTCTTGATGTTCTTTTTCCAGATTGCAAGTGAAACACCTTTAGATGTAAGTGCCAGTTGGTAACTTTCTCACACTTGCTTGTTTAAGGTATGGATGCAACACCCCAGTATGTCTGCAGGGGATGGTCACTGAGATTTACCATGTTTCACATGCTACTAGACTAACCTTCCAAGTAAATATGTTACAAGTCTGAACTGGCCGTCCTTGTCTTTCCTCAACTAATTGAAACCTCAGGGACAGACATGCTAAACGACTTTGATGTCAGAGCTCCCATCAGCCCTCTCTACACCTCGCTGTGAGTAAAGCCTACCTGCTCCTGTAGTGGTCTCCATATGACAAATGGCACCCTATTCCCTACTTAGTACACTACTTTTGACCAGATCCTTATAGGCCCTGATCAAAAGTAGTTAACTACATAGGGAATAGGGTGCTATCTGGGATGCAGGCATGGTGTTGATTTTCCACAGGAAGTTGACTGTCCAGAGAGACTCACACACCAAATTCCTATCTATTCCTGATTAGTGTGATATACATGCATATTCTACACAGTGATGATGATTTCCTTATTTTGCCATTTGAGTTAATAAACCTCAGAGGAGAAGTAGTGTTTGTTTCTCAATCCCACGCTTGGCAGGGACCTCAGATGTTGATGCTGTGCGGGAGCAAAAATGGGCTCCCGATTGAAAGACTCTGGTCTACTAGAGGTCTAGCACTGTATTTCTGTTCAGGCGTACCACAGGACATTGATTATATTAAGAGTGTATATCTAGTCAGGCGTACCACGGCCACCACCATGCTATGGAGGTCCTGGTTCAGTCTCTGCTGGATCTAGACGTGAGGGACAGCCTGAATTTAACCTGAAAGTTTGGATTAGAACTGGGATATGAAGACCAACCGCCAAAACGATGGGCTAATGATACGAGAGCTGGTTTTACATGTAAGCATTAACTAATAGGAAACCAAGTCAGTTACGAGAGAAGACACCCAGCAGAGTCATTTAAATGCAAGTTGACAACCGTGATATTAGTTAGCACTGACACCATTAAACCCAGATTCTAGCAACAGCCTCATATGTACAAATCCCAAACACTCAGCTCCACAACCATCAAGTTTAAATGAACTAGAACCCATTCCACATCATGTGATGCTACTAGCATAATTTGACCAAATGTAGCTTAAGTCAAATGGTAATTTAAGCTCAGGGGTCAAAGTAGACATATTGCTGATGCCAAAGCATGGTTATAATGCAAAATAAATGTTGACATTACCCCAGTCAGGTCATAGACCTCAACTCAAAGTAGGAACCGTCAAAACACTACTGAGGACACAAGTATTACAGTTAGCATTTAATTGAGCCAAAACAAGAAAATGCAGTTACACACAACCTGGACTAGAGTACCCATGAACTCTTGCATGGACCCCGAGCACCATGTCCCACGTCAGATATCCATGTTTGTGGTCAACGGGGGCTGAGATGCAGAAGTAAGGCCAGTGGCAGCTGCCGAGGTAGCGTCGTCAGACGGGCCAGTGGCAGCTTCAGAGGTAGCGTCGTCAGACGGGCCAGTGGCAGCTTCAGAGGTAGCGTCGTCAGACGGGCCAGTGGCAGCTTCAGAGGTAGCGTCGTCAGACGGGCCAGTGGCAGCTTCAGAGGTAGCGTCGTCAGACGGGCCAGTGGCAGCTTCAGAGGTAGCGTCGTCAGACGGGCCAGTGGCAGCTTCAGAGGTAGCGTCGTCAGACGGGCCAGTGGCAGCTTCAGAGGTAGCGTCGTCAGACGGGCCAGTGGCAGCTTCAGAGGTAGCGTCGTCAGACGGGCCAGTGGCAGCTTCAGAGGTAGCGTCGTCAGACGGGCCAGTGGCAGCTTCAGAGGTAGCGTCGTCAGACGGGCCAGTGGCAGCTTCAGAGGTAGCGTCGTCAGACGGGCCAGTGGCAGCTTCAGAGGTAGCGTCGTCAGACGGGCCAGTGGCAGCGTCGTCAGACGGGCCAGCTTCAGAGGTAGCGTCGTCAGAGGACAGGGCATCATTTGCCGTAGAGCTACCATGGTTTGGAGAAGCTTGGGATTCTACTTCATTAGTCTCTAAATAGTCTAGAGAGAAAACAAAGGAACAGTTGGGTATTCTACAGCAACACAGCTGTTCTACACAGTCTAGGCCAAATTGCCATTCGAATGTTGAGCAACATGAACCCAACACAGATTTAAAAGTATATGTTTCAGGCCGTACCTTCTCTGTCTTGTTTAGCGTCAGACCCTATGGATCGGAGCAAGGCCAGGGCATGCACAATGGAGACGTCATTTGATGACAGCTCTGAAAAACGTAGGTTAAGGTACACAAGCAAAATGACCAAATCAAAGGGTTTGACAACATTATTTAGACAACTGAGTTACTCTATGGTGTTGAATGAGTGTCAAACACAGCAGCACCATAGACATAGTACAAAGCTAGAAGGGTTGTGGAAAGAAACACTTACCTCCAAGTCTCCTCTGCAGAGAGACTTGCTCTTGCTTCTGGGACTTTCCAACAGGGTAACAAGAAACTGAGGAGAAAGTGTTGACAGAAGTTGAGTTGACACAAAATAACTACATATTATTAGTGGTGAAGAATACAAGATGACCAATGCGGAAGAAACAGAAAGTCAAAATTGAATCTCCAACTTATAAAGTTAGGCATATTTCCCAAACAAATCCATTCAACCCAAATTAGTGAACCAACCTTTGACAACCCCCACAGTCAACACAACGAGCAGCAATTCTCTCACACCTCCCATGATCATGAGAATAGTCTGTGTTATCAACAGGTAATGTCTTCCCATGGCCTGTATGAGGCTTATATAGGCCACTAATGACCTTTTACCTGACAAACATGACTTAACGATCAATTAACATGCTTGATTGAGGTGTTACATTCAGATAGAAATAGACCATGTAGAACGTATGTTGATTCTTTGGTGGGCAGGCAATCTTTTCTACTCCATATATTGCATTTATATCTGTAATGTTTAACCCTAATGGTCTCAGCTCAGCAGTAGAAAGAAGTAGGCCTAATTATTTTAGGTGTAATCTTCAAAGATATTAGGGGGAAATAAACACTGTACCCAAATCCACTTTTTACAATGCTCCTGGGAAATGGGTAGGCCTCCACCATATAGTCCTTCACAGTTTTACAGCTGTGTTATATTCCTTTATTTACATAGATCACATACATAAATATATATGTTAGCTGTAGGTAGCTTTGGGATAAAATTCCCATATTGTATTGTTACTAACATAAATCATAATATATCATATTTCCCTCATTTGCTCTGTAGGAGGTTCGTCATATGAAGGACATTCAAGTGGGTGTGACCCCTAAACTGTAGGAGGGGCTCAGTGGGGTGACAGACATCCTGTAAGGGATCTCCAGCTAGTGTCTGAGGACCTGTAGGAGGCTGTGTCTACAGCTGTGGGGCAGGACAAGCATGGTAACCTAACCTCAATGTATGAAGGATTTTATTGTTAGGGATAGTAATCTCCAATCTTTTAAAATATGGCTCTGTGTCTCTCCACCAATCTCCCTTCTCTTCCCCTCCCCCAACCCACTTCAGTAGGTTCAGCCCAGGATAAGTGCACCATCCTGGCTGTGACCCCCAGTCCAGCTGCTCCATGTAACCTAGCTGGGAAGCAGGACCTCAGCGAATGTATGTGGTTGTTCCTTACTTTAACATAAAACTATCATAGATATTATGTACACCTAATTGTCTTCTCACATGTTCCCTTCGCCCTCCTCCTCAGACCGCTGCACTCTGACCTTTGACCCTTGCACGGCCAACGATCACCTGTTCCTCTCCCAGGAGAACGTACGAGGGCATCCCCAGGAAGGAAAAGGGGAAACGGTGTATGGTGGGAATGAACGATCTTCCCTAGAGCCTCCAGCTGGATGAGCGCCAGCTGAGCACCTGGCACAATGGGTGCCTGTGTAACCGATGTGAAATGGCTAGCTAGGTAGCGGTGGTGCGCGCTAGCAGCCTTTCAGTCGGTGACGTCACTTGCTCTGAAACCTTGAAGTAGTGGTTCGCGCCCGGGGCGAGGGGACGGACTAAAGTTATACTGTTACACCTGGAAGCGGTGGCTGGCCACTGTCACCACTCCCGCATCAGAATGCTGCTGGACTACGAGGCTGGAAAACTGACGAACTACGGAGACGGGCAGACACGGCTGCATGCCTTGCCTTCACTCAGGAGCTGTTCCCGACCTGTTGCCACGACGACAACACGAAAGGGGATGACGTGACCTAACAATCTCATATGGGACTATTCTCCGTAACCATATACTTAGATAGACATCGTATCATTGTATCTGTCCCATTATGGTGTCTGCAAGAGCACGGGCAGCGCCATTGAGGCCATCTCCATTTTTAAGTAGTCCATTTTCTTCTTCTACTACGTCTATGAGTTGGCAAACAAACTGAAAGAGTGCACACTGCCAACAAGAGTGTGTTTGAACAGGTATAAAGCCAAGGTTGGTGGTTTACTGCCAGCTGCAGATATGGAATGTTTTCTCATGAGCATAATTCATTGGCTGATCCCCCCTGGTGACCTGTATGGAATTCTGTGATCTTACCTTAACCTATAGGAAGTCCCACCCCATCCCCCCCTTTTGTCCTCAGAAAAGCCTAAATTCATCGGGGCATGGACTCTACAGGGATACTGGCCCATGTTGACTCCATTGCTTTCCACAGCTGTGTCAGGATGGCTGGATGTCCTTTGGGTGGTGGACATTCTTGATACACACGGGAAACCGCCACTTAATAACATACCCCGTTTTATAGGCATGTAAATGTTTTGTCTTGCCCATTCACTCTCTGAATGTAACACATACAAAATCCATGTCTCAATTGTCTCGAGGCTTAAAAATCCTTTAACCTGTCTCCTCCCCTAAATCTATACTGATGAAGTGGATTTAACAAGTGACATCAGTAAGTGATCATAGCTTTCATCTGGATTTACCTGGTCAGTCTATGTCATGGAAAGAGCAGGTATTCTTAACTTTTTGTATATTCAGTATATATAAAGATGATATCTCTATCATTCTCTATTGGCTAGATAGAGCTAGAACCATATTGTCTATACTTGTGTCACTAACCTTGGTCTAGGTGAGTAAAAACGTATATAGAGGGAAGCGAGCTAGCTTTTTGGATTGAATCCTAGCCTCTGTCCCAGTTGGATACAAGGACACTGATGCCTGAATGGGTGAAAGCAATATGGCCTTCCATTATGCTCGGTGTAGTTACCTCCATATTCCCTTCAACTATCCAGACTTCTAAGATCAGTTAGTTTGGGAAAGTACTAGGACTGAAATTTGCTCAGTGCCGGAAAAAATTAGAAGGAACGCCATCATGGTTAGATTAAGACCCTGCGGAGCTGGTGTGAGATATGGGTCTGAAAAAGTACCTCCATTTTGTCTAACTAGGCGAGTCAGTTAAGAACAAACTCTTATTTACAATGACAGACTAAGAATAGTGGGTTAACTGCCTTGATCAGGGGAGAAACAACAGATTTTTACCTTGTCAGCTCAGAGATTCGATCTAGCAACCTTTTGGTAACTGGCCCAACACTCTAACCACTAGGCCACCTGCTGCCTCAGTGCAGTGATGGGATATAACACTGTTCTCCAAATGTTACTTTTATCCAAACTGATACATCGAAAAGATTGAAATACTGCTCGTTTTCCGGCAACATGCCCTTTCCGTCCTCATGCTAGCTAGCAGTAGACAAAGCAGCCATTATGGAATGGCATGTCCCCGTTTGAGCAACAACGGAGCTGATTGGCTGACACGGCCATTTCAAAATAGCTGTGGTGGCTACTGCTAGGTAGCATGCGGATGAAAATGTTTAGGTTAACAATATTTCAATCTTCTCAATGTATCAGTTTGGATCAGTGATCTAGTCAGTTGGTTAATGTGAGTCCGGAACACTGCAGAGTGATGTGATGCAAGGATTCTTATTTTTATTCCTTGATGTGATGTGGTGGGTGAGTGAGTGTGTGTGTTCTAGAATGTTCCGAAGAGTGACAGACAGGACATGACATCATAGGCCAACTGCTCTATACACACAAACACACCGGCAGTAGCAGTAGTAGCATATAGCTCAGATAATCTTTCCATATACACTGAACAGACATTTCACATTTCAAAGATTTTACTGAATTACAGTTCATATAAGGAAATCAGTCAATTTAAAAAAATTCATTAGGCGCTAATCTAATCTGTGGCATTGTGTTGTGTGACATCACTGTACACTTTACAGTGGTCTTTTATTGTCCCCAGCACAAGATGCACATGTGTATTGATCATACTGTTTAATCAGCTTCTTGTTATGCCACAACTGTCAGGTGGGTGAATTATCTTGGCAAAGGAGAAATGGGGATGTAAATACATGTGTGTGCACTAATTTTAAGAGAAGAAAGCTTTATGTGCCTATGGAACATCTCTGTGATCTTTTTTCAGCTCATGAAACATGGGACCAACACTTTACATGGTGCATTGAAGGTAGAGTCTCAAATTACACATTATTTTTTATTTATTTCACATTTATTTAACCAGGTAGGCTAGTTGAGAACAAGTTCTCATTTGCAACTGCGACCTGGTCAAGATAAAGCAAAGCAGTGTGACACAGAGAACAACACAGAGTTACACATGGGATAAACAATAAACAAGCCAATAACACAATAAACAAGTCAATGACAAAGTAGAAAAAAATAACGTCTATATACAGTGTGTGCAAAAGGCATGAGGAGGTAGGCAATAAATAGGTCATAGGAGCGAATAATTACAATTTAGCAGATTAACACTGGAGTGATAAATGAGCAGATAATGATGTGCAAGTAGAGATACTGGTGTGCAAAAGAGCAGAAAAGTAAATAAAATAAAAACAGTAAGGGGATGAGGTAGGTAGATTGGGTGGGCTGTTTACAGATGGACTATGTACAGCTGCAGCGATCGGTTAGCTGCTCAGATAGTTGATGTTTAAAGTTGGTGAGGGAAATAAAAGTCTCCAACTTCAGCGATTTTTGCAATTGGTTCCAGTCACTGGCAGCAGAGAACTGGAAAGAAAGGCGGCCAAAAGAGGTGTTGGCTTTGGGGATGACCAGTGAGATATACATGCTGGAGGACGTGCTACGGGTGGGTGTTGTTATCGTGACCAGTGAACTGAGATAAGGCGGAGCTTTACCTAGCATAGACTTATAGATGACCTAGAGCCAGTGGGTCTGGTGACGAATATGTAGCGAGGGCCAGCCGACAAGAGCATACAGGCCGCAGTGGTGGGTGGTATAAGGGGCTTTGGTAACAAAACGGATGGCACTGTGATAGACTGCATCCAGTTTGCTGAGTAGATTATTGGAAGCTATTTTGTAGATGACATCGCCGAAGTCGAGGATCGGTAGGATAGTCAGTTTTACTAGGGTAAGTTTGGCGGCGTGAGTGAAGGAGGCTTTGTTGCGAAATAGAAAGCCGATTCTAGATTTGATTTTGGATTCGAGATGTTTAATATGAGTCTGGAAGGAGAGTTTACAGTCTAGCCAGACACCTAGGTATTTGTAGTTGTCCACGTATTCTAGGTCAGAACCGTCCAGAGTAGTGATGCTGGGCGGGCGGGTGCGGGCAGCGAACGGTTGAAAATCATGCATTTGGTTTTACTAGCGTTTAAGAGCAGTTGGAGGCCAGGGAAGGAGCGTTGTATGGCATTGAAGCTCGTTTGGATGTTAGTTAACACAGTGTCCAAAGAAGGGCCAGATGTATACAGAATGGTGTCGTCTGCGTAGAGGGGGATCAGGGAATCACACGCAGCAAGAGCGACATCGTTGATATATACAGAGAAAAGAGTCGGCTTGAGAATTGAACCCTGTGGTACCCCCATAGAGACTGCCAGAGGTCCGGACAACAGGCCCTCCAATTTGACACACTGAACTCTGTCTGCGAAGTAGTTGGTGAACCAGGCGAGGCAGTCATTTGAGAAACCAAGGCTATTGAGTCTGCCGATAAGAATATGGTGATTGACAGAGTCGAAAGCCTTGGCCAGGTCGATGAAGACGGCTCCACAGTACTGTCTTTTATCGCTGGCGGTTATGATATCGTTTAGTACCTTGAGCGTGGCTGAGGTGCACCCATGACCAGCTCGGAAACTGGATTGCACAGCGGAGAAGGTACGGTGGGATTCGAAATGGTCAGTGATCTGTTTATTAACTTGGCTTTCGAAGACTTTAGAAAGGCAGGGCAGGATGGATATAGGTCTATAACTGTTTGGGCCTAGAGTGTCACCCCCTTTGAAGAGGGGGATGACCGCGGCAGCTTTCCAATCTTTAGGGATCTCGGACGATGCGAAAGAGAGGTTGAACAGACTGATAATAGGGGTTGCAACAATGGCGGCGGATCATTTTAGAAAGAGAGGGTCCAGATTGTCTAGCCCAGCTGATTTGTACGGGTCCAGTTTTTGCAGCTCTTTCAGAACATCTGCTACCTGGATTTGGGTGAAGGAGAAGCTGGGGAGGCTCGGGCAAGTAGCTGCGGGGGGTGCGGAGCTGTTGGCCGGGGTTGGGGTAGCCAGGAGGAAAGCATGACCAGCCGTAGAGAAATGCTTATTGAAATTTTCGATTATCATGGATTTATCGGTGGTGACCGTGTTACCTAGCCTCAATGCAGTGGGCAGCTTGGAGGAGGGGCTCTTGTTCTCCATGGACTTTACAATGTCCCCAAACTTTTTGGAGTTAGAGCTACACTATGCCAATTTCTGCTTGAAAAAGCTACCAGACATAGTCTGGTACCAATCAACATGACAGCCTTGAGTTGGGGAGGAGTGAGCACTTTGGGGTAGCGGTCAGGTCAGATGAAGTGAGGAAGAACAGATATCACAAAGGTTCTGTCTAGCAACAGAGATGCATTGGCTGTTCAGAGGTGTAGGAGTAGACTCAGCATAGGAGAAAGGATTAAATATCAGTGCTTGTGTGAATATGTATTTTGTCTAATGCAGCTGTCTTGACCCTCTGGGAAGAATAAACTTGGTTTAAGCTTTCATAGTGTCCGTCGAGTTTTTACTCTGAGAATTAGAACCTAACAGTTGGCACTGCGAGCAGGGTTCACCACGATTTGCAGTCGAACTAGAGATTCTGAATCAGTGAAACAGAAACAAGGTAGGCACAGTTCCTACACCTGTTATCACTAATTCTGACATCTTGGGGAGATGAGAGTCGTACGCTGAACCAATTATAGGGTACGGACCTAGAAAGCCTGAGCTTATTCAGTAGTCCCATTGTAATTATGACCGGTCGTAGCTTTGTGGTATATGGTAAGTCCTGGAAGGTAAACCACAACAGGTTGATACCTGCAAAGGGTAAGTCCTAGGGGGTAAGACCCGGGTGGGGTTGGTTACCTGCTAATACCTGTAACAAGTGGGTGAAAGTCTCAGCCGCAGTGGACATGCGGCAGTAGAGTGGGTGTGGATGGATAAAATGACATGCTTGTGTACTAGGATAAAAAGTTGCCATTCAGGGTTAGAAGAAAAGCAATAAGATACTTGAAAACTGTTGGATTTGGGTGTATTAGCAGTAGCAATAAAGAGAGGTTGGTTTTATGCCCTGTTGGGGTGGGGAACCATGACAGATTATGTGGAAATAGGAAGACAAGTGTGAATAATTTTGGTAATGTGTGTTATCAACAACAGTGATATTTGAACAGATTGGAGATGACTATCCATAACAATGAAATCCTTCATACAGTGAGGTTAGGGTAGGTTACCATGCTTGTCCTGAACCACAGCTGTAGACACAGCCTTTTCCAGGTCCTCAGACACTAGCTGGAGATCCATTACAGGATGTCTGTCACCCCACTGAGCCCCTATTGCAGGTTAGGGGTCACATCCACTTGAATGTCCTTCATATGACGAACCTCCTACAGAGCAAATGAGGAAAATATGATATATTATGATTTATGTTAGTAACAATACAATATGGGAATTTTATCCCAAAGCTACCTACAGCTAACATATATATTTATGTATGTGATCTATGTAAATAAAGGAATATAACACAGCTGTAAAACTGTGAGGACTATATGGTGGAGGCCTACCCATTTCCCAGGAGCATTGTAAAAAGTGGATTTGGGTACAGTGTTTATTTCCCCCTAATATCTTTGAATATTACACCTAAAATAATTAGGCCTACTTCTTTCTACTGCTGATCTGAGACCATTAGGGTTAAACATTACAGATATAAATGCAATATATGGAGTAGAAAAGATTGCCTGCCCACCAGAATCAACATATGTTCTACATGGTCTATTTTTATCTGAATGTAACACCTCAATCAAGCATGTTAATTGATCGTTAAGTCATGTTTGTCAGGTAAACGGTCATTAGTGGCCTATATAAGCCTCATACAGGCCATGGGAAGACATTACCTGTTGATAACACAGACTATTTTCATGATCATGGGAGGTGTGAGAGAATTGCTGCTCTTTGTGGTGACTGTGGGGGTTGTGAAAGGTTGGTTCACTAATGTTTTATTTGGATTGAAGGGATTTGTTTGGGAAATAATCTCAACTTTATCAGTTGGAGATTAAAATTTGACTGTCTGTTTGTTCCGCATTGGTCATCTGCTATTATTAATATATGTAGCTATTTTGTGTCAACTCAACTTCTGTCAACACTTTCTCCTCAGTTTCTTGTTACCCTGTTGGAAAGTCCCAGAAGCAAGAGCAAGTCTCTCTGCAGAGGAGACTTGGAGGTAAGTGTTTCTTTCCCCTACCCTTCTAGCAATGTTCCTCGTCACTGTGTATATGGTGTTGCTGTGTTTAACAAAGTCAACACCATACAGTAACTCAGTCTATCAAATGTTGTCAAACCCTTTGACTTGGTGGTTTTTGTGTACCTGAACTTTTTTTTCCAGAGCTGTCATCAAATGACGTCTCCATTGTGCATGCCCTGGCCTTGCTCCGATCCATAGGGTCTGATGCTAAACAAGACAGAAGGTAAGGTCTGAAACATACTTTTAGAACTGCGTTCAGTGGGGTACATGTTGGTCAACATTAAAATGGGAATTTGGCCATGACCGTGTAGAACAATGTGCTCCTGTAGAATACCCAACGGTTCCTTGTCTTTTCTCTAGAGTATTTGGAGACTAATGAAGTAGAATCCCAAGCCTCTCCAAACCATGGTATCTCTCCAGCAAATGATGACCTGTCCTCTGAGGAGAAGCTGAGGTGCATGTCGTCTGACTGAGTACTCTACTGCTACCGCTGAAGCTGCAACTGGGCAGTCTGATGATGTTGTACTGAACCTATATCATGTTAGTACAATTGAAAACCTACATCTTATCAACATACTTAGTCCATCATTCTGACATAATAACACAGTAGAGGTGGACCATACAGCTGAGCTGTGAGGCTAACACACAGCCAATTCATTCACTGGGATAAGGACATTAGTCAGAATGTAAATGATGTGGTCAACTCATTACCCATGTAAGCAGCCCAGTGGATTGCACGGCGGTCCTTCTTGTCTAAAGCATTAATGTTGGCTCCTCTGGAGAGAAGCAGCCTCACCATCTAACAGGAAAAGGAGAGAGAAACAAAACACAGGCTGAGGAGAACTAAAGCAAGATCTGCTAAAATCTGGTGTCAAAGCCTCTCGAACAAACTCAAGCATACAACTAGGGCTGTGACAGTCATGGGACTTCCGGTGTCGGTGATTGGTGTGCCATATGTACAGTCATCGACAACTGAAAGCCGATGGGTGTAACATTAGCGTGTTTAGGCTTAACTGTCTTGCTCAAAGGCCCGTAGGTTAAGGAGAAGCAAATGTTTTTTTTATAAAGCATTCCATGAATCACATTTACAGACTTATGTAAGATAGTGGACTATTACTAATTTGGGTAGTCATCATTTAGAATAATATAACTCGATCACTGTTCAATGCAGCGTGTGGTAGAGTAAGGCTAGGCTATGTCAGATGTGTTTCTCTTCACCAGATTTTTGGGGGGGCATTTTTTAAATGAATTATCATGCAATTCTACTACACTTTATGACTATAGAGATTAGCAGAATCTTTTTCAATATGACTTTCAAGTGGCACTGACCCAGGGATAAAGTGAATATGCACAATCACTGTTTGTTTTTTCTTGTAATGAGAGCCAACTTTTCCACCTCACTCCTCCGACCTACTGTAACAATGAGAGAGGTGAAGGGCAGAGGCTACCCACCCACCCCCAGCCTGTAGGCTATAGTTACCCCCAGTCCCAACATTTGACCTCACCCCCTCCCAATGAACTGACCTTCATAGATTCTCTCCTATGAGCATATACAGTTTAAGTCGGAAGTTTACATACACCTTAGCCAACTACATTTAACCTCGGTTTTTCACAATTCCTGACATTTAATCCTAGTAAAAATTCCTTGACGTAGGTCAGTTAGGATCACCACTTTATTTTAAGAATGTGAAATGTCAATAGTAGTGATTGATCACATTCCCAGCGGGTCAGAAGTTTACATACACTCACTTAGTATTTTGGGTAGCCTTCCACAAGCTTCCCACAATAAGTTGGGTGAATTATGGCCCATTCCTCCTGACAGAGCTGGTGTAACTGAGTCAGGTTTGTAGACCTCCTTGTTCGCAAATGCTTTTTCAGTTCTGCCCACAAATTTTCTATGGGAATGAGGTCATGGCTTTGTGATGGCCACTCCAATACCTTGACTTTGTTGTCCTTAAGCCATTTTGCCACAACTTTGGAAGTATGCTTGGGGTCATTGTCCATTTGGAAGACCCATTTGCGACCAAGCTTTAACTTCCTGACTGTGTTGATGTTGCTTCAATATATCCACATTTTCCTACCTCATTAATGCCATCTATTTTGTGAAGTGCACCAGTCCCTCCTGCAGCAAAGCACCCCCACAACATGATGCTGCCACCCCTGTGCTTCACGGTTGGGATGGTGTTCTTTGGCTTGCAAGCCTCACCCTTTTTCCTCCAAACATAACAATGGTCATTATGGCCAAACAGTTCTATTTTTGTCTCATCAGACCAGAGGACATTTCTCCAAAAAGTTTGATCTTTGTCCCCATGTGCAGTTGCAAACCGTAGTTTGGCTTTTTTATGGCGGTTTTAGAGCAGTGGCTTCTTCCTTGCTGAGCGGCCTTTCAGGTTATGTCTATATAGGACTCTTTTTACTGTGGATATAGATACTTTTGTACCAGTTTCCTCCAGCATCTTCACAAGGTCCTTTGCTGTTCTGGGATTGATTTGCACTTTTCTCACCAAAGTACGTTAATCTCTAGGAGACAGAACGTGTCTCCTTCCTGAGCGGTAGGACGGCTGCGTGGTCCCATGGTGTTTATACTTGCGTACTATTTTTTTGTACAGATGAACATGGTACCTTCAGGCGTTTGGAAATTGCTCCCAAGGATGAACCAGACTTGTGGAGGTCCCAAAAAAATTCTGAGGTCTTGGCTGTTTTCTTTTGATTTTCCCACTGAGTTTGAATGTAGGTCTTGACTAATTGACTCAAATGATGTCAATTAGACTGTCAGAAGCTTCTAAAGCCATGAAATTTTCTGGAATTTTCCAAGCTGTTTAAAGGCACAGTCAACTTAGTGAATGTAAACTTCTGACCCACTGGAACTGTGATACAGTGAAATAATCTCTGTAAACAATTGTTGGAAAAATTACTTGTCATGCACAAAGTAGATGTCCTAAATGACTTGCCAAAACTATAGTTAACAAGAAATTTGTGGAATGGTTGCACAACAAGTTTTAATGACTCCAACCTAAGTGTATGTAAACTTCCGACTTAACTGTAGAGCAGATCTGCTGATTGTGGCCCATCAAAAGATAGTTGGAGAGAAGATGTACACAGTTTAATAGATGGACAAAGTCAGCAGAACAATAATAAATAGTTACCGCTGCTGCTATGGGTAAAGTGTATCTACGTCAATTTATTTATTTTTATTATTTTTTTTTTAAGTTTGCAGTTTTGACGGTTATTTTATTTTCATGGCGGTCTTCATCCAAAACTGTCAATGTTATCCAGTTACCGTCACAGCCCTACATACAACCATTGTAACTAAGCGGATGCATCATGAACTCAACCTGGGGATAGGACAGGTATAAAGTGTAGACTACAGTGTGTAATCATGTCCATGCTAATTGCTAACCTCCAGGTGTCCGCTGAAGGCTGCATGGTGCAGCGCCGTGCGCCCGGCCCGGTCCGACACGTTCACATTGCTGAGGAGAGGGACCAGGGCCTCAGCACAGCGGACCGCCTTATTGGCCGCAGCGATGTGGAGCGGCGTCTGCCAGTTCTTGTCCCTGGCGTTCACATCAGCAGAGTGTTTCAATAGCACCTGGACTGCCTCCTACAGGAGCACAGTTCAAATCATGTTCAACTTTGTTTAAAGTGGATTTAAAAAGCACAACAGACTGAACAGTAAAACACATATGCACAGGTGTGTGTGTATCAGTACACGTACCTCACTGCAGGAAGCCACGGCCCGGTGCAGAGTATTGAGACACTTGTTGTCTTTGGCATTTACTCAGGCTCCTGGGACACAAAGACAGGGGACAGACAGACTCTGGGGTTAATAAGGCAACAACTTAAATAGCTGGAGCACAGCAAGTAGTGTCCAAAATAACACCCCAATACCTTTTATCGTGCACTACTTCGGACCAGGGCATATAGGGCTTTCCTTAGGGCTCAGGTCAAAAGTAGTGCACTATATAGGGAGCCATTTAGAACGTACTCAAAGCCTCTTGTAGAGGGCTATTCTGGGACATGGACTTTCATTACACAGCAACACTGAAGAAAATGTCATGTCACTGAGTGGAGAGGAGTAGAAGTAGCTCAGCCAACGTGAGACGAGGTGCAACCCACAATCATGAGGACATTTGGGAGGAACAGGTGCGACTCTCGCTCACAATTAAAATCTTGATGCTAAACTTATCAAGTTAAAATCGGGACGTTTCAGCTGTCAATGGCCTTAATTTGTTATTATTATTATATATATTTTTTTAAATAAGTCGGCTGCACATAAGATCTTTAATGGTGGTAAGTATGAGGGAAACGGTCACATGCAAACACAACAAGCATCAAAACAGAAGTCAAAATCCGATGGACATGAGTCATAGCCTAATCATTCTCTTCAATGATAACCTTACCTGATAGTATGAGTAGCTCTAGAATTTCTGTATCTCCTAGATAGGCAGCGGCATGCAACGGTGTCCGCTTCTCATTGTCCTGTAGGGAAGAGCCAAGAAGTGTCATAGCTGTTTCATATTCAGCCATTGTGGATACAGGGATACATTTGATTTTAATCGTACTCGTTTATACATTGTTATGGCTTGGATACTTCAGATGACAGCTGGATATTTATGGCTCTAACTAGCCTACACACTGTAACTAGGCTACATACTGTAACTAACGGTATTCAATTGCGTTTCCTTTGAAAAGGTGCAGGTGGACTCAGCTATGTAGTATCCACTGTCATCTTCGTGATAATGCTTTATACTGTTGAGTTTCTCTTTACAATAACTAAAAACAACCCGCTAACCTTAACCGGGGATGCAACAGATTGGCGATGAGGCACCGGAGTTTTTGTCCGAAGGGGAACAGAGCGAGCAAGAACGTGTTACCTCCATCGAGACGGTCTGTGTAGAAAAGCTAGCACGGAAGAGGTCGTTCGGCAAGGCCGAGGATTTCCACCTCGAGGAAAGTTTTGAAGCTAATGGGCTCAAGTACGAGGATATGTCTAAAACCATTTTTCTGATTGTTGGTAGAAAGACTATTTGTTAATGGGGACTTAATGCGCAACAGAAACCAAGTGAAAAAACGCTGACAGAGTTGGTTGCGCTGTTAGTCACTACATACCGAGGACAAATTGTATTGCTGAAAGATGCTAGTTTCATGTAAGGAGTCAGTCAACTCGAGGGAGAGTCGATTAGTGAGTAACGTTACTTGGCTAGTTTAAGTAAATTCAGTCTGTCAGTACGTGATATGTGTGTGGTGTTAAAAGTGCAGAGCTGAGAGACCGTTTACTGAATGTAGCTCACACAAGACTTAACATTAGCACTGGCTGTGAATATGGGACTTTCTTTTGAACAAGGAAAAGCACACTGCAGTTTTCACAAAATACTTTCAAAGCAAATGCAGTTGAGAAGAAAAGCGTTGCTAAGAAAACGTAGGCAACCCGTAAACCATGTTACCATTGTGTGGGAAAAGGGCACAAGCCAGATGAGTGCCGCTATATGGATTGTGAGTGTCTGGAGTGCAAGAAGAAAGGACACATAGCCAGGACATGCCGCTCGCGTCAAGTGGGAAACAATTAAACGAGGCAAGTGACATGGAATAAGCACCTGGATGCTACTGAGAGAGAGAGGCCTCCTTACTGTGACTGCAGAAAGACGAGTGGAGCAACGATGATCAGGGCAACGCACACCAGCGAGAGAGAGGACAAGAACGTCATTCCAACACAGAGGAGCATATTGCATCGCCCTCAAGCGCCAGAGTTTGGAGCATTACATCTCAAATGAGAGTGAGAACTCTGATAAAGGGACCTCAGCCGTTGTCACCACTGACTATGAGTTGGGTAATGTAAAAGGAACTGAACTGGTTGCATTAGAGGTAAAGACTATGTGTATGTAAGGATAGATGATGTGACACTCAACATGGAAGTTGATACAGGTGCAGCAGTTTGGTATCAGAGAGGTTGTTCAACCGCAAGTTCAAAAGTGCAAAATTGAGCCCTGCAAAGTGGGTGTTAAAAACATACAGTCATTAGTTCTAAGTGGGAAAATCTCAGTCCCTTGACTGTACTCCCAAGTGTAATGGGAGTACAACGTTTTTAGACTTGCTGGTGGTAAAAGGAAATGGTCCTGCCCTGCTGGGTAGAGACGGGATCAGTCGGTTGACGCTAGACTGGTCACGTGTACACAGAGTAACAGCTGTAGAGACAGATGGTTTGTGTGAAAATATTGATGTGTTTCAGCCAGAGTTAGGAATGCTAAAAGGTATCACAGCCAAGTACATGTAACTAATAGGGCTGTACATAATTTCTGCAGTCCTCGCCCAGTGCCATATGCACTTAGAGAAGCTGTTGAAAAACAGCTAGTTACGTTGGAGTCAGAAGGGGTCCTTACTCCAGTTAACTACAGTCAATGGGCTGCTCCAATTGTGTGTATCCTGAAAACAGACAATACTGTAAGAATATGTGGAGATTACAAGGTAACTATCAATCCGTGGCTGGAAGTAGATCAGTATCCCTTACCAAAAACACAGGACTTGTTCACAAAGCTGACCGGGGGTGAGACGTTAACAAAGCTGGATTTGTCACAGGCATAGGAGCAAGTACAGTTAGAGGTGCGGTCTAAGCACGATCTCACCATGAATACACATAAGGGGTTGTTTTAAGGTCAACAGGCTTCCTTATGGTGTTGCCTGTGCGTCAGATATTTTTCAGAAAATGATGGATCAGATCCTACAAGGTATAGAAGGGGTAATCTGTTACATTGATGATATGCGTGACACAGAAGAAAACATGAGAAATCTTGTAGAAGTCCTAAAAAGACAAAGCCTGCAATCAGAATGTTAAAAGAGAGAAATGTTCTTTCTTCCAGAACAGCATAGCCTATCTAGGTCATGTGATAGATGCAGAAGGGATACACCCCATGAAACAGAACTGAAGCTATTGAGAAGGCTCCCTTTCCTACAAACACCACTGAGCTCAGGTCTTATCTTTCGTTACTTAACTATTATGGCAAATTCATTCCAAATCGGTCTACCATAGTTAAGCCTATGACCGCTCTACTGCAGAAAGATGTAAAATGGGAATGGTCCCAGAAAAGCCTAAGACACATCTACTTAGTAGCCAGGTGTTAGTTCACAACAACCCAGAGCTGCCGCTCATACTAGCCTGTGGTGCTTCACTGGTAGGTTTGGGGATGCAACAGCCCTGACTATGAGAGAGTGTTTACGGGACTGGGACTCCTGGGGAGCAGGGGCCAGTGTGGTTGTCAGGTCCTCCTTGGGTGGGGAAGTGGATGGAAGCTCTGGAACCTCACACTCAGCATCTGTGATAAGAATATTTCATAATCAGAAAATGAACGTGTGTGTTTGTCACCGTTTTAACAAGCTGATCATAGGGTGATACATCAATATAACATTATCGATGCTTATCACTTACTCTGTGAAATACGAGTCTCTCTGAGACGTTTGGTAGGCAGCGCATCCTGTTCAGGGTGGCTCTTCGGTTCCCCTTTTGTCTTGAACAGCTGTTGACAAAACACATCAGGACAACTGAGCCTGTGTAAAATATATGGTATGCATCCCAAAAGGCACCCTATTGGCTACATAAGGCACTACTTTTGACAAGGGCCCATAGAGCTCTGGTCAAAAGTAGTGCACTATATAGGGTACAATTTGGGACACAACCATTGACTCTCTCCCATGTGTATTAGGATTGTATTACAGCGGCCTCACTCAACCTCCTAAAGACAATGACAACAGCATTGTTCTAATGCTGAGAGACAATAGGGGTTTAGTGAATCTGTAGGGTACATTTCAGCCCTGCCTTACAGAGGTAATCTCAAAACACTGAGCCTCCTACCTTCATCCTGATCTTTGGAATCTTGCCAATTTTGGGTAGGAAGCGCCACTTCCTGTTCTTCTTAGTCTCTTCCCCTCTGGCAGAGGGAAGGCGGGCCATGCCGTCAGCCTTTACATCAGCCGGGCTAAGGCTCCTGGCAGGGAATTCCTCAGTAGCATTAATGTCAGCCACAACACCATGAGTGATGTCACTTGCGGCATTGCTGGTGTCTAAGTAAGAAGAGCAAGCTGGTGTGACTGACCTGGGTACAATAACTGGGAGAAGAGGACGCAACAATGGAAAGCAGTCACTGCGTTCCAAAAGGCATTATCTTCCCTTTATAGTGCACTACTTTTGAACAGGGCCCATAGGGTCTGGCTCTGGTCAAAAGTAGTGCACTAAACATGGAAGGTGCCATTTTGGACGCAACCAGCAAAGTTCACATCATAAAACGCAATGTGTCATGTTACAATGAGGTCCTATGCAGATGAGGTACTTTCACTTACCATCCTCCATTGCGGACTTGGACAGATCAGTCAGGCTGTCCATCACCATGTCTGTCATCAACTTGATGATCTGATCCAAAACCCTGTCAGCAGTGGGTGGCATAGGCCTACCCAAACACTGCCCCAGGAGTCTGCTAACAGAAGTGTGGGCAAAGCTGTAAACGAGCTCTGACGCATCGTCCTTTGACAGCTTCCTCAGTGCTGGCTTTGGCAGCGCTGGTTGAGAGAGGCTTCTGTGGCCAGTCATGGATTGAAGCTGGCGGCTTATGGTTATCTCCTGAATGAGACCATGGACCTTTGCGATCAGGTTGCCAGACGCATCTTGAAGGGCTTCAATTGACAGAAGCCTATCCAGATTTTCTTCTGCTGAAGTCATCTCTGGGTCGTCTGTCTTCAATGTGTCCATTATAGTTTTCACTATGATACTGGTGTCAGATATGTTCATTTCTTGTTGGCTCACAAGCGCTGACTGTGAACCTGTCTTGTCCATTGCGTTAGAGGTATGGCATTCTGTCCTTGTGATCTCATCGGCAGCGCTCATGTCAGGCAACAGGTCAAGGCTCTCCAGTAGAGAGTCTAACATGATAGTGGCTATCAGACACTCCTCACTTGCATTCTGCCCAACAGATGAACTCTCAGAGTTGGCCAATCTGCACTTGATCACATTTAGGATCAAGCTGAGCGTCTTCTTTGCAGTTTTGCTAAAGCCTTCTTGGCTGACTGCCACTGTTCCGTCTTGTAGAGCCACAAGAGGTTCACAACTTTCACTCAATCCACTATCATGGAGAGGAGAGGCTCTCTTCAAACTGGTGTCGCTCACAACTGACATACTCCTGGTGGGCAGACTGACATCCTCACTGCATGTGTCAATTACATGGTGGTCTGTGGAGGAGCCACTCGAAGACACAAGGGCTTTAAACCTCTTAGTCAAACTGACTTTTAAAAATGGCTTCTCACTTCTCACAGACGGAGGGCGGCTCCTGTCCTTAACAAGAGCAGTGTCAGGGGACTTCGAACATCTGAGTGTCTCCACAGGGGTGAAGTCCAGCACATCTTTGGCTGTGGTGAATGACACGGGTGGAAAAGACAAAAAGACGTTCAGTCTATCCTTTACTCTGTGGTACATGATTTGAGCAGCAAAAAATGAGTTGTCGAAGACAACTCTGGGATTGAGTTGGGACTGCAGCTTTTTCTCTCCTAGTGGGAAGGAGTCTGCGTCCTCCACTGTGTACTGGGATACACTTTCAAGGTCTTGCATGACCATATTCACTATATCTTCAGTTGTAGAAGATGTGAAAGATCTGGATGGAAATTTTAGAGGTTCTGCTGGCTGCACTACGAGATCACGTGAGCGTGGCAATCTCAGCTGACTTCACTTACTCGAAATGGTGAGGTCCTCCAATTTCAAAATTATCGAGTCCATCTTCTGGTTGAAGTCGAAGGACGCATTTGAAGTGCTCTCCCCAACGGAAGCGAAGCGGTCTTCCTTTTGAAGTCTCCACCCTCAGCACCGAGATCACCTGTTTGATGACCCCTTTAGTGCAGGTGTCGAGGGTAAGCTGGTGGGCTGAGGCTGAGGACATAGAAGAGGTATTACTGTCTGTCTTCTGTACAGGAGATACCTCCACAGTGGTCTCAGTTACAAGTAGTCCAGTGTCAATTTGCACAGGAGTATTTTTTTCCCTCAGTGAGAAGGTGAGAGGTGAAAAGCTTCCTCAGTTTGTCCAGGGTTTTGGTATAAATGTTCTGGGAATCTGAACTCACTTCCACCCAGAACATTTTGCGATCTGCTTTCGTACGCATGGAGTCCTTATTGACCTCATACCTCATGCAGGACGGAAATAATTCCACCAAATAGATCAGAGGATGCCTCCTCAACATTCTCTGTGGAAACATGGACAGACAGGATTTAGTTTCCCACAAGTGTCGGTTTTATCCAGCACGCCAGTATATGTCACAGCTGCATCCTGAATGACCTGAGTGATGCATTGTTCAGCTTTGATGATATACTCCTCCACTGGTTGACCATGGAGGATGTCAACTTTATCAGCAGGGAGCACCTTCTGAATACTCACATTCTCCTCTGATGGGCGTGGACTGTTGAAGATAATGCTCTCAGTGACCATGTTAGAGGAGGCGAGAGATGAGTCGAGAAGCAAAGACCTGTATATTATCGAGGTGGACATCTCTGGGTGCTTTATCATAGCAGCCTCCTCCAAAATGGCCGACGGGCCCTGGAGGACACCAGAGATATCCATGTCCTCAATGGTCTCTACCAGAGACGATAGTAGGTCTCTGGCTGACAGGTTGGTAGGTCTCTGGCTCTCGAGCTCCGTTCTTTGATTGCTTGACAGACAGTTGCTGCAGCAACAGCAGAGCTACAACACAACTGCTTCAAGGTGGAGTCAGAAATAGATGATGACAGATCTGTCATGGACATGGTGGAGAGTTGACTCTCAGAGACAAAGGGTCTGAGTTTGACAGACACCTGTCTGACCAAGTCCCCAGCAAGAGCTCTCATGTCTATTGCTCCACTAGCTGGTGGAATGGTGCCTGCATTCAGAGTCCAGTCGCAAATAGAGTTGTCGGACTGACTCTGGACTAGTGGAACTAGACAGGTTTCACTTGGACCTTGACCAAAGAGTTCTGCCATTTTGAGCAGAACTGATCTTAAGACCTTTGACTTGGAAATGTTCAGCAGTGGGTCGTTGTTGGACAGTCTGGTGGACGGTCTGCTAGCCGATCTCTGAACAACTAGGCTTTGTACTTCTGCCGAAATGGCAGTGAGAAAATAGGTCAAGGGGCTGGTCGCTCGCCCCTTGTTTCCTCCGTTGGCTTTAGCCTTGAAGATGCTATCTATGATGATGACTATAACCTGTCCAGCCAGAGGACCCAATATGGCCTGAAGCTCCCTCTCTAACTCAAGGGGAGACTTGTGGCCGTGCGCAATATGCTCTATGGCATGGGAATACATCTTAGCAGACACCATGCTTAGCATCTCTTGGGCAAACTGCTGACTTGCTGAGATACTACCAGACAGCGGACCTAGAGTTCCCTGACTGAGACTTCGCATTAGCTCAGCCAATCTGGAGTTGAGAAGGTTCATAACCAACTCTACAATACCCATCATAAACCTGGTGTCCGTTGGTTTTTTGACAGGTCTGTATTTCTCCCGTCTACTCCAACTGGACGACAGTACGATGTCACTCTGCGACTGGCCGCTCTGGACCATGTTGAAGACAGAATCCTCAGAGATTCCAAACACATATCTCAGTGGTGCTGAGTGGGGTCTCTGTCTCATCTCTCTATCACTACCCTCAGGTGAGGAGACATATCGCTCTTCGTCCTCACTCAGCAAGGAAATCATGGACCTGCAGAATGCACAACAGAAATGAATAGTACATTGTAACAAAATATGGAACACAAACTCAACCTTGTTATTCAAAGGAAGCATTGTGAACCAAATCAAACGACACTCACGACCAAATACTAACATTTAGAGTAAACCTTTTAGAGTGGTTGTGTAGTATCTAAGTAGTATTTCTCACGAAGTGGATCTGGAATGAATATTTGTACTTATGACAAGGGACATGGGAATAATGTTTTTGGAAAGACCTACAAGAAGAGGAGAGGAAAGGGGTAGGTACCTATGAGAGGAGGGGATAGGGTTAGGTACCTATGAGAGGAGGGGAAAGGGGTAGGTACCTATGAGAGGAGGGGATAGGGGTAAGTACCTGTGAGAGGAGGGGATAGGGGTGGGAGTTCGTGTGCTGCAAGCGGTTCTAGAACTGGTGCGCCTACTGGGTCCTCCACTAAAGCTGAATCTGACGCTGTGGCCAAGAGAGGTCACTTCTCTTGCCTCATTACTTCCTGATCCAGAAGAGCTTGACGAATCAGAGAGCTCAATCTGCATGGTGAGGTCAAGGGCGGGAATAACCACAGTGGATGTAGACTCCATCACCCAATTTGTAATATCCATGCACCTGGCACTAAACTCATGTCTGCTCATCTGAAATGTTGAAAGACCATACAGAGTTAGTTTGTTAACGGAGCTGCACTGCTGCACCATGTGTTTACTCAAGCTAGTCAATTAAAGCAGTGGTTCAGGATGTTCCACAATGCTGGAAAGGGGGACCTGAGTGAAAAAGTTTGGGAACCTCTGAATTAAAGGTCTTGCACGATTTCCACCAATAAGAGTTTGGAATGTTTGGTCCATCTTACCAACATGAACTACTTTAGAAGTGACTATAACCCACCCCGGCACGCATATTCTCACTCAGCAGATTCCAATGGCTGAAAAGTAAATAAATAAAGGTACACAATTAAACTACATGACATTGCCTCTATTCTCTTAGATTACGTTATGGATGGACCTCTACGGAACTAGGCCACATCCAAACATCCCTGATTGGTCATTTGGTCAGTTGAGTCCCTTGTATTTGTACGATACTCATCACCTCCTTCTCAAAACCCATTGGACGAGTAGGTCAAAAGGGAGGGCTTTCTCATCCAATGGGTTTTGAGAAGGAGGCAAGAAGAGAGGACGCGAGGAGTATGCAATTGAGATTGTCCCTATGGGTGCGTCCCAAATGGCCCCTATTCCTTAAATACTGAACTATTGTTGACCAAGGCTCTAATAGGGAACATATCTAGGGGATGCATGGGGAAGCCAAAGAGCAACTTACCCATCCTTCATGTCCTGCACAAAGGTGTGTAGGTCTGGGTAGCTTCTCTTTCCCCTGCTGAGGGTGAGGCTGGTCTGGGAGGCTGCAGCCTTGTGGGTCACGCTAGTGAAGGTCACCACTGCAGCCTGATGGGGACAACAGAAAGCAGAGTTAGGCTGGAATTCAATCAAATTCGCCATTGCAGTTTTAAAGCAATGTCTGCTAACAAACTACTGTCTGCACATACGCACAAACAGACACACACACACTTATCTGGAAGCATTTACCTTTGCCACTCGTTCAGTCTCCTGGGATTGAGATGGCCCGGCTGTTTCTAGATCATCACTCTCCTGCATCACACTCTCCTTCGACCTCCAGTGTCAGAGTTGATGTGGCTGTCTTTAGATCAACTTACTCTCTCCTTTGGCCTCCTAGATTAGAAGACCTTTACTAGCTCAAGCTTGGTAAATTCATTAGGCATTTTAATCTTCACTGCGTCATTAAAACACAAAACGCAATGCATCATACCTCCTGTGACTGAGATGGGATGACAACGGCCTCGTCCAACTCACTCTCTCCTTCAACCTCCTGTGACTGAGATGGGATGACAACGGCCTCGTCCAACTCACTCTCTCCTTCAACTTTCTGTGACTGAGACGTGCCAACTGTCTTCAGATCAGCCTCCTGCATCTCAATCTCTCCTTCAGCCTCTAGTGACAGAGTTGGGATATCTGTCTCTAGAACAGCCTCTTCCAACTTGGTCTGTCTCTCAACCTCTCTGTGATCTGTATCGGGTCTAGATACAGAAAAAGGAATCTCTCTAAGGTCACTATAATGTGCTATAATGTGAGTGTGAGGATGTGTTCCAATTATAGAATTAGAATCATAGAAGTAGAATGAATCATTCTAGAATTTGAATAGAATCACTAATTCTATGATTCCAATACTCTGAGATGACTCGGACTATCCAGAGGTATATATTGAGAGAATTTGGCAAACTTTTAGAAAGGACTCCATGTTAGCGCCTTTGAGCCTTTCATTAAAAGTCAATTATAAAATAGATGTTCAGTTACATATTGTTTAAAATGTCAATATTGCCTATGGGGAGCCAGCTCTCATATGGATATCTTTGATTATACTGTGTCATGTAATGTTTACATATTGATGTAAATGCAACATAATGCAGATATTTGAATGTCCCAACTTTCCAAATACATGGCTCTGGGCCTATCTCTCCATAGGCGGTGACCTACTACAGAATCTGTATTTGTAGGACTATGTGATCCTGTAACCAGTCACAAATGTCATTAATGTACATCACTTACCTGACTTCCTTCATAACATCAGCATCATTGATGGGGTCATCCAGGTCTATGAGGGTGAGGTCATTCCCACTGACTCCTGAAAGACAGCACTTATTTTGGCCGGAGCCCTATAGAGTACCACAGTATGAGTCATAATACCCATAAAACCTAGCGGTCAAACAGGGAAATGGTTCCAATTGTTTTTCCACATTTCCATTTTCACATAGGGGATTTTAGAAACACTTCAAATAAGGGCTGTGTTTCTGGTAGGCTTACCCTGGTGTGATGTTTTGATAACTGTGTAAATCTCTCTAGGTCAAGGTGACTTTTATCAATATATTCACCTGTATTTACCCCCCAAACATGAAATGCTAATTAGCTGCTAATGTGGCTATCATAAAGAACTACAAATGTCATGACAATCATGCTGATGGAGGCAAAAGTAAAAATCTCTTGATTAACTATCTAATGTTAGCTAAATGTAATGAATAAATTGGCTGCATTTCTTTAAATGGACAATTCTGTGGACTGTTAAGTGCAAGTTTCAAATAGATACAAAACCTGTTAGCAAAGGTGTCAGCTACAGATGACGTGTAGGAGCTTGCAGGGACTTGTAGTTTTGCATGATGTCTACTTTGATGCTAATTAGCATTTTCTAATCTGAGAGTAAATAGAGCCGAATATATTGATAAAAGTCACCTTGTCGTGAGAGATTTACATGGTTATAAAAACGTCACACCACGGTAAACCCACATTAAACACAGCCCTTATTTTATGTGTTTCTAAAATCGCCTATACGAGAAATGGGGGGGGGGGGGAACGATTGGAACCATTTCCCTGTTTGACCGCTAGGTTTTATGGGTATTATGACAACTCTACTGTGGGGCTCTTTTCACTGGTTGGTTGTTTAGTAACAAAACTAGAATGCAACTATGTGGCAAAATAAGACACTGCTGGCTTAAACTATATTTAGTCTCAATGTTTATTGCAAACGTAAATACATTTGCACAATGAGCCCTTGTCTGAAATACATTGTTACAGATGTTGTTGGTTAGCTAGGTAGTGAATTTTAACCATTGCATAGACATACCAGTCAAAATAACTCCAAACAAGACATGGTATCAATAACAAGATACAACGAGCTGAAACATGCCGAAGATCTAGGATTCCCCACACGCAGCTTATTGTTGCTAGCTGAGGTTTAGTCATAACAACATACACTTAAAAAAAAATATATATATATTTTATTTTTATTAACAACAAATCAATACAGAAAGTACATAAGGGAACACAAGTATATATAGATTATATATAATGGACAGTTGAGCTAAGGGGTACAATATCACATTACAATTACACAAGGACCTTAAGGGACATACACTTACAATTCTAACAGCTTTTTTGTTAGTAGAGTATTTAAGTCTTAAAATACAGTTACATTTCTTTTTGTAGGATAAGAAAAGGTGTTTTTTTGTTAGTAAATTTACATTTGTGCATATGAAATTTGGCCAAAAGAATAATGAAATTAATTACATAATGTTTCAGCTTATTTTTATCGTATGTAAAGAATCCAAGCAGTACATCTCTCCACAATAGTGTAAAATCTTCATAAATGTGTTCAATTATAAATCTACTGATGTCAGGCCACAGTTTTCTTACATGTATACAATGCCAAAAAAGATGCAACACTGTTTCTGGGTGGTCATTACAAAAGGAGCAATTTGAGTTGATGTTTTCCTTAAACTTCTTCATATAGTGGTTGGCAGGATAATATTTATGAATAATTTTAAAGGAAACTTCCTTAATTTTGTTAACAAGTAGAGGTATGTGTGTGGCAACATCCAAACTTTTTTCCAACAGATATTATCAATAAATCTATTCCAATAAGGCATGACAACATCCTGCTGAAACAAGGTTTGTATCGCTCTGTTGTTGAATGGGCCAAAAGAGAAACAAATCTTTCCTACTGATGAGTCAACAGGGTCAATAGAAGGTAGGCTCTGAGGGTCTTGACACATTCCTGAATAACAGAGCAACACCTGAGGGAATGGCATCTAAAACAATTGCAAAATCTTTAGGTGTTACAGGGACCTTGTAAAGTGATAAGAATTCCTTATAACTGAGTAAAAGACCCTCTGCATTTACCAGTTGGCTCACCAATAGGATATTATTTCGGAACCAATATACCTGCAGATGAAAAGCAGAAAGTTTCACTGGAATTTTGTCAATATTATAATTGCACAACAACATGAAGTTAAGGCCACCAAAAGTAGAGAAGACATAACGAGGAATAAAATTCCAGATAGAAGTGGGTCTTCTTAGTCTTTTAAGATCAATTCCTATCCAATTGATCTTAAACGTATTATTTAAAGTAGTAAAGTCCAGAAAATTCAGTCCACCATTCTCATAAGTGTTCATTACAACAGTTTTCCTTATGTAATGGGTACGGTTTCTCCAAAGAAAGTTGAAAAGCATCTGGTCTATCTCCTTGCTTATTTTACTGTAAAGATATAACAAGATACACCCATTCCGGGCATTGTTTTTCGTGACGTCAGCCAACCTGTGTATGGCTCTTGGTCATAAGTAATGCACTAGCCTACATAGGCAATAGCGTGCAATTTACGACGTAAATATGAGGGTGGTGTTATAACCCTTGACCCACAGCAGATTCTAACGTACCTTTAGCCAACTGTCATGACTCCCCGGTCATAGACTTTGTAGTTTGATATTACAGCAATGATAGGACATTATTTCATTTGTTAAACAATATTTAATCCACAGTAATATAATTGAGAATTAAAAAATAAATAACATGCCTACCTTGAACTCTTTATTCTCCATGTCCTTGCAAAATTCAGCACATTTCCTTGCCAAAATGACCGCCACTCCAGCACTAGCGAGAATCAGACTGAACTGCTCCCGCGGTTTCTCATCAGTTTCAACATTATCAGTGATGACGTAACAATGCTGTACAGATTTGACGCACTTCCAATCTCGTGCTGATGCAACGCTCTGTGCGGTTGAAAGCTCACGCATGGAAATCCTGCCAGTTGTAAACAAATGTAGGCTACTATTGTCCTTAAGAATGTAATGTTGAGGACGCAATGCAAAATAAAATACATAACTCACACCGTTAGGTACATGGTACAAGGTACATGCAATTTATCACTTTGCCAATAAGAGACTATTCTTGTTGATTATAGCCTTTCTTTTGGGTTATTGGCACCACTGTCATTGCCTGACACCTAGTAATGGACTTATGCTGCGGTTGTCACATAAAACAGAACCCATATTTCATTATTAAATAACTCATTTCTTTATTTTATTACTCATAAAATATACAGCAATCTTCAGATAGTGAAATAATTCATGGAAGTTTCAAATTCAGTCACTATTTCATATGTACATGCTAGTTTCATCCTTTTAAAAGAATGATAAGGACACGAAAAAATCCTGTGAACCTCCTGTTCCTGATTTGATGAACATAGCAAATGTATTGTACATATTTCCAGTTAAAATGATCTTCAAAAAGAGACACAAATGGGGATTTGAACAAGCAATCACATAAAAGGATTGAGTGGTTTCATTTTTTGAAGTTAAAGCAAGCAAAACCTGTCAAAAAACATTGATAAGCCCAAAGACAAATAATATAGATATTTATTTTCCAACAGAAGAAAATCTAAAATGCTGCTGTCCTACCATTGGTTTACAGTGTTTCTCCTCTCCAAGGGAGACATGTTTTCCACCTCACATGCCTCGGGATAGTATCAGTGCTTTTCACAAACGTTGTAGTACTTAGTGTGCATCATTGTTTTCGCTCATACAGCTGCCCCTACTCTCCTAACCACCCCTTAGTAACTAACGAAGGCACAAAATGACAAATATCACAAGAAAGAATACATGAATGAATAATTTACTTTCTAAAATACTTTCTAGAGGGCAAAGGACAGGTAGGTTTAATAACGCAAATGTAATATTTCCCACCAATTTAAAAAGTCCTGTTGCTCACATACCGGTATGCAAAACCAGCATCCCAAATGGCACCCTATTTCCTTTAGAGTGCACTGCTTTTGACCAGAACACTATGGGCCCTGTTCAACAGTAGTGTACTATTCAGTATAGGGAATAGGGTTCCATTTGGGATGCATTAAATCTTTACAATTACTCATGAGAGCAAATACTACGATTTTTTGATTCCCACAGAGCTTAAGACATGAATGATTTTATTAAAATGTTTGTTCATAAAAAATGTATGATTTCCCCTCCTCCCACATGGATTACAGACAAGAGGCTAGGTGCGTTCTGACTGTCTTAGTGTGCGGATAAACATGACAATCACTCTCATGAAACTTAAATGAAACATCACTCATGTCTTTTCTCAGCCCAAACAATTTCTAGTCAAAACAGGTTTAAAAAAGGCTTCCTCCACATCTTTTGGTCCCTGTCTGTTTTGCTCTCAGTGAAGTGCTACTATCCCCTTGGACTACAGGTTATTGCCGTCATAAGGTGTCCGTCTGTCGGACAGACAGTTTAGGACCTTTGTGGGTAAAGGTAAAGATGGGGTATAGCAGCAGCAGTTCCTCTGAAGTCCAGTATCTGCTGGAAGGACACCTGGTGGTACGAGAGGATGACTGTGGGCCAGCCAGCCTGTTGTGCCTCCCCCTCTCCCTCCTTTTCTCTCTATTTGCGGGACTCTTAAGGCTCCTGTGCGGACTGTCTTGGCTCGTGCCCTCCCAAAGCTGGCTATGGTGATTTAAGACACGGTGTGTATTTGTTTGTGGCCTCTGCCCCACTTCGCTGTCCATCCGCCTGCACTTGCCTCCCTTCTCCCTGGCTCCCCTCCTGGGCAGCGACCACCACCACTCTCAGTACGTCTCTGAGTCTGAGTCGTTGAGTTCCTCATCCTTGTAGAAGCCTTCGTCGTGGCCGCGGTGGCCGATGTTGTTGAAGCTGCAGTAGGAGCTGTGCTCGCTGCGCAGCACGGGCAGGCTGTCGAAGGTAACACTCTTGGAGGGGCTGGTGGTGTAGTGGTTAATGGCACTGAAGGACAGGCTGGGTGCCGGGGTGCAGGGGGACACGGGCATCATGGTGGCCAGGATCAGCGCCAGGCAGTCCGCCACGTCTTTGTTGGGGGCGCAGGCCAAGGCAGGCGTGTAACCTGAGGGGTACAAACAGAACAGCAGAGGATAACTTCAGGAGCATCACCATTTACTACAATGCTTTTGGTGAAAAACATGAAATAACACCAGGCTAGGAGATACCAAGTTAAGACAATTTTATTTAACCAGGTAGGCCAGTTGAGAACAAGTTCTCATTTCCAACTGCGACCTGGCCAAGATAAAGCAAAGCAGTGTGACAAAAAACAGAGTTACACATGGAATAAACAAAAGTACAGTCAATAACAATAGAAACATCTATATACAGTGTGTGCAAATGGAGTAAGAAGGTAAGGCAATAAATAGGTCATAGTAGCAAAGTAATTACAATTCAGAAAATGAACACTGGAGTAATAGATGTGCAGATGATGGTGTGCAAAAGAGCAGAAAAGTAAATAAAAACAATATGGGGATGAGGTAGGTAGTTGGATGGGCTATTTACAGATGGGCTGTATACAGCTGCAGCGATTAGTGAGCTGCTCAGATAGCTGATGCTTAAAGTTAGTGAGGGAGATATAAGTCTCCAACTTCAGTGATTTTTGCAATTCGTTCCAGTCATTGGCAGCAGAGAACTGGAAGGAAAGGCGGCCAAAGGAGGTGTTGGCTTTGGGGATGACATACCTGCTGGAGAGCGTGCTACGGGTGGGTGTTATGGTGACCAGTGAGCTGAGATAAGGCGGAGCTTTACCTAGCAAAGACTTCTAGATGACCTGGAGCCAGTGGTTCTGGCGACGAATATGTAGCGAGGGCCAGCCGACGAGAGCATACAGGCCGCAGTGGTGGGTGGTATATGGGGCTTTGGTGGCAAAACGGATGGCACTGTGATAGACTGCATCCAATTTGCTGAGTAGAGTGTATTTTGTAAATGACATCGCCGAAGTCGAGCATCGGTAGGATAGTCAGTTTTACGAGGGTATGTTCGGCAGTGTGAGTGAAGGAGCCGATTCTAAATTTAATTTTGGATTGGAGATGCTTAATATAAGTCTGGAAGGAGAGTTTACAGGCTAGCCAGACACCTAGGTATTTGTAGTTGTTCACATATTCTAAGTCAGAACCGTCCAGAGTAGTGATGGGCGGGTGGGTGCGGGCAGCGATCGGTTGAAGAGCATGCATTTAGTTTTACTAGAGTTTAAGAGCAGTTGGAGGCCACGGAAGGAGTATTGTATGGCATTGAAGCTCATTTGGAGGTTTGCTAACACAGTGTTCAAAGAAGGGCCAGATGTATACAGAATGGTGTCGTCTGCGTAGAGGTGGATCAAGGACTCACCCGCAGCAAGAGCGACATCATTGATGTATACAGAGAAAATAGCCGGCCCGAGAATTGAACCCTGTGGTAGCCCCAGAGACTGCCAGAGGTCCGGACAACAGGCCCTCCGATTTGACACACTGAACTCTATCTGAGAAGTAGTTGGTGAACCAGGCGAGGCAGTCATTTGAGAAACCAAGGCTGTTGAGTGTGCCGATAAGAATACGGTGATTGACAGAGTCAAAATCCTTGGCCAGGTCGATGAAGACCGCTGCACAGCACTGTCTTTTATCAATGGCGGTTATGATATCGTTTAGTACCTTGAGTGTGGCTTAGGTGCACCCGTGGTCAGCTCGGAAACTGGATTGCACAGCGGAGAAGGTACGGTGGGATTTGAAATGGTCAGTGATCTGTTTAACTTTGCTTTCGGAAAGGCAGGGCAGGATGGATATAGGTCTGTAACAGTTTTGGTCTAGAGTGTCACCCCCTTTTAAAGAGGGGGATGACCGTGGAAGCTTTCCAATCTTTAGGAATCTCGGACGATACGACAGGTTGAACAGGGTTTTTTCTCTCTTTATTTTACCAGGTAAGTTGACTGAGAACACATTCTCATTTACAGCAACGACCTGGGGAATAGTTACAGGGGAGAGGAGGGGGATGAATGAGCCAATTGTAAACTGGGGATTATTAGGTGACCGTGATGGTTTGAGGGCCAGATTGGGAATTTAGCCAGGTCACCAGGGTTAACACCCCTACTCTAACAATAAGTGCCATGGGCTCTTTAATGACCTCGGGGTCAGGAAACCCGTTAAACGTCCCATCAGAAAGACAGCACCCTACACAGGGCAGTGTCCCCAATCACTGCCCTGGGGCATTGGGATATTTTTTTAGACCAGAGGAAAGAGTGCCTCCTACTGGCCCTCCAACACCACTTCCAGCAGCACCTGGTCTCCCATCCAGGAACTGACCAGGACCAACCCTGCTTAGCTTCAGAAGCAAGCCAGCAGTGGTATGCAGGGTGGTATGCTGCTGGTGTTGTGAACAATGGCAGTGGATAATTTTAGGAAGAGAGGGTCTAGCCCAGCTGATTTGTACGTGTCCAGTTTTTGCAGCTCTTTCAGAACATCAGCTATCTGGATTTGGGTGAAGGAGAAGCTGGGAGGCTTGGGCATGTAGCTGCGGGGGGTGCGGAGCTGTTGGCCGGGGTAGTCAGGAGAAAAGCATGGCCAGCCGTAGAGAAATGCTTATTGAAATTCTCTATTATCGTGGATTTATCGGTGGTGACAGTGTTTCCTATCCTCAGTGCAGTGGGAAGCTGGGAGGAGGTGCTCTTATTCTCCATGGACTTTAGTGTCCCAGAACTTTCCAAGCAGTGGATTAGAGAGAAACATTTGTGGACACTATGAGAAGAAAAGTACCAAAGAAAATGGTGTTAGCCTTACGGATCTTACCATTCTCATCGACTGCGAGCACGCTAGCACCCTTCGCTAACAGCTCTTGCACCACCACGGTCAGACCATTTCTGGCTGCAACGTGTAACGGCCTGAGGGGAAAGTACCGTCAGATTAGCCAGCAGCAAATGAGGATACCTCCCAAATGCCAGACTATTCCCTATAGTGCACTTCTTCTGACCAGGGCCCTATGACCCAATGAATGCAGCTGAACCATACGTACGTCTGTAAGGCTGCGTTAGTCGAGTTGATGAGGTTCCTGTCTGTAATCTTCTCCAATATCAACAAGGCACTGGTTTCATGCCCCTTTAAAAACAGAGTCAAACATGTCAGACAAAATTCAAACCAGAGAGAACATGATCTTCATGTGGGGTTGCTCACCTTACTGCAGGCCAGATGAAGAGCAGTGTTCTTGACTGCATCCTGCAGAGTGAGCTCTGCTTTGGCACTGCTCACCAACAGCTCTGAGACAGAGAAACAGAAAAGGAACTACATTAGGAAATTAAGTTACTTATTCAAATTGTTGAACTTAAGCCGGCTGGCGAGGCAAAGCGGAGGAGAGGGAACTGCATACCGACAGCGTTGGTTTGTCCGTTCTCAGCAGCCATCATGAGGGAGGTCTTCCCGGAGGCGTCGGGGGAGTTGACCTGGGCGTTGTGACCTAGCAGCAGCTGAAGACACTCCACGTGGTCCGTGAAGGCCGCCGCATGCAGGGGGGTCCTGGAGAGAGGAAACTGTTTTCATTGATATTGAGTAGGAGTGTTATTATCAAGTATAGTTTCTACAATCCCTCATCCAACCCCAGAGGTCGTTTTCACAACATTATTCTCCAGAAGAAAAGGACTTTGTCGTGTGCCGTAGTTACCGGTTCTTGGTGTCAGTGGCGTTGACAATGGTCGGCCCCAGAGTGTCAATCAACATCTCTGCAGCCCCCTCGTTGTCATTAATCACAGCACAGTGGAGGGGGCTGAAGGAGTTGCCCTCGGTCTTGTGGAAAACCTCCTGTTCCAGCAGCACCTCTACACACGTGTCATGGCCTAGTGGAAGATTGATTCATTTAATTTAGAATTAAAAGTAATACTTTGCTCTAGCGGGAAACATTACAAACAGGAAAAAGATGACGTCACTGCAGACCACAACGATACCCTCAGAGAAAGCCAAGGATCTGACAATGGTGAAGTCACAAAAAACGTTTTAGATACAACATATACTATGTCAATCCCTGACAAAGTCCTGTTTCAGTGTAAGCTCCTCCACTGAGAGTCATAACCCTACTTCTCCCACAGTGTTGTAGTCTTGTTCATTCCCCCACATTGCTCCATCCAGACCAATCTAATGCTTTTCAATCCACAAGAGGGAGTGAATGAGTGCACACGTCATGGAGGAGAGAATAGAGCTCCAGTCAGTCCAGTACGTACCGTTGTAAGGCCTGCCTAATTCAGGGACATGTTTACAGTGTTGGAGAGTGAATCAGAAAAGAGCTTCAGTCCAGTCAGTCCAGTACGTACCGTTGTAGCAGGCCCAGTGTAATGGTGTGTAGCCCTGGTTGTCTGTAATGACAGGGAGGGTCTCCACTGACTGGGCAGCATGTAGGAGCCCCCCCAGCACCCCGATGTGTCCAGACGCTGCCGCCAGGTGAACAGGGGTCCTCCCCTTACAGTCCCGAACCAGGAAGCTGGCGCTGTGCTGCAGCAGGGCCTCCACACACTCCTCATGACCCGTCACTGCCTAGGAGGGAGGCGAGACAAGAATGGAATTGATTAAGTCATAATCAATTATATAATAAGGCATCATAATAGGTATATTTGGGCATAATTTATATTCCATGCTAGATCCCACACCAAAGCCATCCCTAGTAGTTCAATGGCCCCATCCCTAGATCAGAACAAGCCTCCCCCTCTCTTTCTGTGTGTGAGCGCGTACAGTCAGCTCTCCTCCTCACCCCTCTGTGTAGAGCTGTTCTGCCCCACTTGTCTTTGGCTTCTACGCTTGCTCCCTTGTTGAGCAGTGAGTACACACAGTCTGTGTGTCCGCTCAGCACCGACAGCATCAGAGGGGTTCTGATACACAAGACAACAGGTCATATTACAAAATGGTAATAACCAGCCTGAGTCCCAAATGGCAACCTATTCCCTATATCGTACACTACTTTTGACCTGAGCCCACAGGGCTTTGGTTTAAAGTAGTGCACCAAGTAGGGTATAGGTTGCCATTTGGGATGAAGCCCTAGTGTCAAAATCTCTTTATTTCAGGAATTGTATCCGAAATCCAAATGACTTACTGTCCATTCCCATCTTGAACGTCCACTGCACTCTGGAGGTCAGCATTTCCAATCAGCAAACGCAAACACTCCGAATGACCGTTGGTAGCTAGAGGAAGATAAACAGAGAGGATATAGGAACGTGAGATGATTGACATTCAATAGCTACAGGAGGTTAAACGGAGAAGATATAAGAATGTGATATCATTGACCTTCAGTAGCTAGAGGAAGATAAACAGACAGGATATAAGAATGTCAGATGATTGACCGTTGGTAGCTAGAGGAGGATAAACAGAGAGGATATAAGAATGTCAGATGATTGACAGTTGGTAGCTAGAGGAGGATAAACAGAGAGGATATAAGAATGTCAGATGATTGACCGTTGGTAGCTAGAGGAGCATAAACAGAGAGGATATAAGAATGTCAGATGATTGACAGTTGGTAGCTAGAGGAGCATAAACAGAGAGGATATAAGAATGTCAGATGATTGACAGTTGGTAGCTAGAGGAGGATAAACAGAGAGGATATAAGAATGTGAGATGATTGACCGTTGGTAGCTAGAGGAGGATAAACAGAGAGGATATAAGAATGTGAGATGATTGACAGTTGGTAGCTAGAGGAGCATAAACAGAGAGGATATAAGAATGTGAGATGATTGACCGTTGGTAGCTGGAGGAGGATAAACAGAGAGGATATAAGAATGTGAGATGATTGACCGTTGGTAGCTAGAGGAGGATAAACAGAGAGGATATAAGAATGTGAGATGATTGACCGTTGGTAGCTGGAGGAGGATAAACAGAGAGGATATAAGAATGTGAGATGATTGACCGTTGGTAGCTGGAGGAGGATAAACAGAGAGGATATGAGCAGATTGCTGGATGACTATAACCTTCACATGAACAGACAGATTTGTAGAACAATGGTGTTGGTAGATGACATCCTCATGATGTTAACACAGCAGATAATAAAGAATTTTGGGCCTGAGGCCATCGAAGCCTGTCACCTGCTAGCGGTGTACCTGGCTCTGGATAGAAGTCTCCCCTGTGCCCTGATCTAGGATCAGCTTATCCTCCCCAGATCCATTAGTGGGGAACATGACAAAAAAATGACCTAAAATCAGTGTCTCGTGGGCATTTTCACACTATTCTATATAAAATCCATAGTGGACATTGTGGACATCCTAGCAACATGACCAAACAAATGGCCATCTTGCTCAGGAAAACTTTTAAATTACAGAATCTCTATGTGATATCCTATGTGTACCTGCAGCGTGAATGGGGGTCCTCTTCAGGGTGAAGTCTTTAACCAGGATGGAGGCTCCCTGGTTGATGAGGACGTCAACACACTCCACATGGCCTTTAAAGGCAGCCAGGTCCAGAGGGGTGCGCCCCTGGCTGTCCCTCACGTCTAGATCCAGCAGAGACTGAACCAGGACCTCCATAGCATGGTGGTGGCCGTGGTACGCCTGAATAGAAACACAAACACAGTCTCAAGCAAAGTCCAGTGGTACGCCTGAATAGATATACACTCTTAATATAATCAATGTCCTATAGTAGACCAGTGGTACGCCTGAACAGAAATACAGTGCTAGACCTCTAAAGTAGACCAGAGTCTTTCAATCGGGAGCCCATTTTTGCTTCCGCCCTGCATCAACATCTGAGGTCCCTGCCAAGTGTGGGATTGAGAAACAAACACTCTACTTCTCCTCTGAGGTTGATTAACTCAAATGGCAAAATAAGGAAATCATCCTCATCATCACTGTGTAGAATATGCATGTATTTTACACTAATCAGGAATAGATAGGAATTTGGTGTGTGATTCTATCTGGACAGTCAACTTCCTGTGGAAAATCAACACCATGCTTGCATCCCAGATAGCACCCTATTCCCTATGTAGTGAACTACTTTTGATCAGGGCCTATAAGGATCTGGTCAAAAGTAGTGTACTAAATAGGGAATAGGGTGCCATTTGTCATATGCAGAACACTACAGGAGCAGGTAGGCTTTACTCACAGCGAGGTGTAGAGGGCTGATGGGAGCTCTGACATCAGAGTCGTTTAGGATGTCTGTCCCTGAAGTTTCCATTAGCTGAGGAAAGACAAGGACGGCCAGTTCAGACTTGTAACATATTTACTTGGAAGGTTAGTCTAGTAGCATGTGTAACATGGTAAATCTCAGTGACCAGCCCCTGCAGACATACTGGTGTGTTGCATCCATACTAGAGGTCGACCGATTAATCGGAATGACCGATTAATTAGGGCCGATTTCAAGTTTTCATAACAAATATTTTTTTACACCTTTATTTAACTAGGCAAGTCAGTTAAGAACACATTCTTATTTTCAATGACGGCCTAGGAAGGCAGAACGACAGATTTTTAACCTTGTCAGCTCGGGGGATCCAATCTTGCAACCTTACAGTTAACTAGTCCAATGCTCTAACACCTGATTACATTGCACTCCACGAGGAGCCTGCCTGTTACGCGAATGCAGTAAGCTAAGGTAAATTGCTAGCTAGCATTAAACTTATCTTATAAAAAACAATCAATCAATGACTGTCACTGCTCCAATGTGTACTTAACCATAAACATCAATGCCTTTCTTAAAATCAATACACAAGTATATATTTTTAAACCTGCATATTTAGCTGAAAGAAATCCAGGTTAGCAGGCAATATTAACCAGGTGAAATTGTGTCATTTCTCTTGCGTTCATTGCACGCAGAGTCAGGGTATATGCAACAGTTTGGGCCGCCTGGCTCTTTGCGAACTAATTTGCCAGAATTTTAGTTAATTATGACATAACATTGAAGGTTGTGCAATGTAACAGGAATATTTAGACTCATGGATGCCACCCGTTAGATATAATACGGAACGGAATAAACGTTTTGTTTTCGAGGTGATAGTTTCCGGATTAGTCAAAGGTATATGGTTTAGAGAGAAATAGTCAACGCGTTATAATTCCTGTAATAACTTGCGGCTGAACTTGAAAACGGGTTACTTCGTTATTTTACCGTTCATGTCTTCCATAGAGAATGTCTTGATCTACTTCAAATAAGGTCTGTGTTTTGTGGAGAAGACTGACAGGGGACCATGCAGACAAGCTCTGCTTTCTGCACTACAACCTAAAACTTAACTGGGAATATTGAAGACCCATGAAAGCTGGTGGTTCGTTTTAACATATGTTCCCATGTTATTTGAGACTAAATTGATTTTATTTATGTATTATATTAAGTTAAAATAAAAGTGTTCATTGTTCATTCAGTATTGTTGCAATTGTCATTATTACAAAAATGTGTGTGTGTATGATATATATAAATACATGAAAAAAATGTTCATTATAAATCTTATTATTTTTTATTTATTTTTATTTTTAGTAATTTTTTATTATTATTATTATTATTTTTTTTTTTTAAATCGGCCGATTAATCGGTATCGGCTTTTTTTGTCCAATAATCGGTATCGGCGTTGAAAAATCATAAATCGGTCGACCTCTATTCCATACCTTAAACAAGCAAGTGTGAGGAAAAGTTACCAACTGACACTTACCACATCTAAAGGTGTTTCACCTGCAATCTGGAAAAAGAACATCAAGAGTGACGATGTGTCCACGACAAACATGCAGCCACACCTTAAAACCTACTGAATATCAATGACTATGTCCCAAATGGCAGCCTATTATGGCAGCCTATATAGTGCACTACTTTTGACCAGAGCCCTATGGGCCCCACAGCCATTTGGGACGCAGGGAAATGGTCTGTGGATGCAAGGCATCTAGTATCCTGTGGTTCTGACTCACCAGCTCCAGACAGAGGCGGTGTCCGTATGCAGAAGCGTAATGCACTGCGTTGTAGCCCTGATTGTCCCTGATCCCTGGGTTAGCATCGTTTCGCAGCAAATATTCCAGACACCTAGAGGTCAAGAGTTCACTAATCATTACACCAACATCAAGACAGACAGATAATCAAGCAGAGACACGTTCCCAAAGGAGACGTGGCCAAACTTTCACACTGCAGATTCAACACTAGCTTGCATTCAAACACTCAACATACTCTCCAGACTACAGTGAAATGTGAAAGGTCACGGCACCACAACACACACACAACAGTAAGAGAGGAGTGTGAGACGTACTTTCCGTCTGTATCGGAGGCAGCAGCGTAGTGGAGCGGGGTGCAACCCCTCTTGTCCAGGTCGTTCACACTGGCCCCAGACCCCACCAAGGCAAACAGACACTGGTAGTTACAGTTGGCTGCTGCATAATGCAGAGGACTCCTACAAGAACACACAAACATTCAACAGAAACAGCTGATTGGAGATGTAAAACAATATATCCCATAATAATTCCTATATGCCCCTATACTATATTCCTCATTATCATAAAGATCTAATATTAAAGTTATTTGATGCCACAGACAGACCTTCCGAAGCTGTCCTTTCTGTTGAAGTCTGCCCCTGTGTTGAGCAGCAGATTCAGACAGTCCAGGTTCCTGGTAACAAGATATCAAGTTTAGAAAGGCCCTCGCACACCTGAGTTATCAGGTGCATGTTAACAATGAGAGAACCTGAAAGAAAAGAGAAACCTGTACTTGCTAGCATCACTGTTTTTATTAAGGCTAATAAAAGCTAGAATAAAAACAGGGATACTAGCAAGAGCAATGTGCAGGTTTCTCTTCTCTTTCAGGAAGATATAAAGACATTTTAGTCAATACCACCATAACATGGAGCCACATTATAGAGAAATGATACTGCAGGAGGAAAGTGTGTTTTCCAGGTCATGAACTACATATTCCTTGGTGTAAAGCCTGGACCAGTCCACTCACCCTCCAGCTGCTGCAGCATGTAAACAGGTCCTTCCAAAGTCGTCAGGGGTGTCTATATCAAAGCCTGATGAGAGGAGCTTTCGACAGCAGTCAGAGAAACCACTGAGAGCAGCCAGGTGGAGGGGGAACATCCCATGGACGCCTCGTCTGCAACAACATTTTATACTTTAAGCAGACCCTCTTATTCAGAGCGACTTCCAGTTCATTCAGCTGAGTTTAGAAACAGCACCACATCACAGTCCTCATTAAACCCTACAGCACACTGCAATGCCCAGTCTATCAACCACCCACACACCACCATTTCATGTGTTGAGCAGAGAGTCTCCAAGCGGGAATTCAGTCAATGACAGAATTGCAGATGCATGTTGCAGTATTGCTGGAAACTGTGTTCTCTTACTTGGCTGTGTCAGCGCCGTTCGTGATGAGTGTATTGATGAGTAACTGTGTTCTCTTACTTGGCTGTGTCAGCGCCGTTCGTGATGAGTGTATTGATGAGTAACTGTGTTCTCTTACTTGGCTGTGTCAGCGCCGTTCGTGATGAGTGTATTGATGAGTAACTGTGTTCTCTTACTTGGCTGTGTCAGCGCCGTTCGTGATGAGTGTATTGATGAGTAACTGTGTTCTCTTACTTGGCTGTGTCAGCGCCGTTCGTGATGAGTGTATTGATGAGTAACTGTGTTCTCTTACTTGGCTGTGTCAGCGCCGTTCGTGATGAGTGTATTGATGAGTAACTGTGTTCTCTTACTTGGCTGTGTCAGCGCCGTTCGTGATGAGTGTATTGATGAGTAACTGTGTTCTCTTACTTGGCTGTGTCAGCGCCGTTCGTGATGAGTGTATTGATGAGTAACTGTGTTCTCTTACTTGGCTGTGTCAGCGCCGTTCGTGATGAGTGTATTGATGAGTAACTGTGTTCTCTTACTTGGCTGTGTCAGCGCCGTTCGTGATGAGTGTATTGATGAGTAACTGTGTTCTCTTACTTGGCTGTGTCAGCGCCGTTCGTGATGAGTGTATTGATGAGTAACTGTGTTCTCTTACTTGGCTGTGTCAGCGCCGTTCGTGATGAGTGTATTGATGAGTAACTGTGTTCTCTTACTTGGCTGTGTCAGCGCCGTTCGTGATGAGTGTATTGATGAGTAACTGTGTTCTCTTACTTGGCTGTGTCAGCGCCGTTCGTGATGAGTGTATTGATGAGTAACTGTGTTCTCTTACTTGGCTGTGTCAGCGCCGTTCGTGATGAGTGTATTGATGAGTAACTGTGTTCTCTTACTTGGCTGTGTCAGCGCCGTTCGTGATGAGTGTATTGATGAGTAACTGTGTTCTCTTACTTGGCTGTGTCAGCGCCGTTCGTGATGAGTGTATTGATGAGTAACTGTGTTCTCTTACTTGGCTGTGTCAGCGCCGTTCGTGATGAGTGTATTGATGAGTAACTGTGTTCTCTTACTTGGCTGTGTCAGCGCCGTTCGTGATGAGTGTATTGATGAGTAACTGTGTTCTCTTACTTGGCTGTGTCAGCGCCGTTCGTGATGAGTGTATTGATGAGATAACTGTGTTCTCTTACTTGGCTGTGTCAGCGCCGTTCGTGATGAGTGTATTGATGAGTAACTGTGTTCTCTTACTTGGCTGTGTCAGCGCCGTTCGTGATGAGTGTATTGATGAGTAACTGTGTTCTCTTACTTGGCTGTGTCAGCGCCGTTCGTGATGAGTGTATTGATGAGTAACTGTGTTCTCTTACTTGGCTGTGTCAGCGCCGTTCGTGATGAGTGTATTGATGAGTAACTGTGTTCTCTTACTTGGCTGTGTCAGCGCCGTTCGTGATGAGTGTATTGATGAGTAACTGTGTTCTCTTACTTGGCTGTGTCAGCGCCGTTCGTGATGAGTGTATTGATGAGTAACTGTGTTCTCTTACTTGGCTGTGTCAGCGCCGTTCGTGATGAGTGTATTGATGAGTAACTGTGTTCTCTTACTTGGCTGTGTCAGCGCCGTTCGTGATGAGTGTATTGATGAGTAACTGTGTTCTCTTACTTGGCTGTGTCAGCGCCGTTCGTGATGAGTGTATTGATGAGTAACTGTGTTCTCTTACTTGGCTGTGTCAGCGCCGTTCGTGATGAGTGTATTGATGAGTAACTGTGTTCTCTTACTTGGCTGTGTCAGCGCCGTTCGTGATGAGTGTATTGATGAGAAACTGTGTTCTCTTACTTGGCTGTGTCAGCGCCGTTCGTGATGAGTGTATTGATGAGTAACTGTGTTCTCTTACTTGGCTGTGTCAGCGCCGTTCGTGATGAGTGTATTGATGAGTAACTGTGTTCTCTTACTTGGCTGTGTCAGCGCCGTTCGTGATGAGTGTATTGATGAGTAACTCGTGGCCGTAGCGAGCAGAGATGTGCAGGGGTGTGTTTCCATTCTTATCTTCACAGTCGATCTCAGCACCTAACACACACACACACATCAACCACTTGACCCTAGAGGCATCATGTAGCTAAATGTTCAACCACGTTGCAGTAACATTGCTCTGGGCCAGTGTATCATGGTTTGAAGACAAAAGACAAGATGCTAAAGAGCCTACTGGTTCATTTATATTCTGTTGAGAGCATTCACAGAGACTCACCATTCTGGATGATGGCTTGAGATCTGGAGAAGCGTCCGTGGATGGCCGTCATGTGGAGGGGGGTCTTTCCATCTTTACTCTGCAGAGAGAGACAGACAGATGGTTCACACTGCAGTCTGACCACAGGTGGAAGCGCCCTTTACTGCATTTAGTTTGTATTGTTAGGATTAATCCATTGGTATCTGAACGTATTTGGTCCAGGTCTACTAAGTAGTGCTGCATCAGTGACCCAAAGTAGTGCACTATAAAAGGAATAGGGTGCCATTTCAGATGCAGATGTTGTCATCACAGCTTCTTACTCTGTGGGCTCTGGTCAAAAGTAGTGCACAACATAGGGAACAGGGTGTCATTTAGTACAGACAGTTGGTCATCCTGTCTCCTCACCTTGATGTTGACGTGGGCCCCGTTGCCCACCAGCAGCTCCAGGCAGAGCGCCCCGTGGCGCGAGGCGGCCGTGAAGTGGAGCGGGGCGAAACCCTTCTCGTTCACCTGGTTCACGTTGGCGCCGCACTCGATCAGCTCATTTACCACCACGTCCTGGCCGTTGTAGCAGGCTACGTGGAGGGGGGTGTTACCGTACCCATTGGGCTCATTTATCTGGAGGGAGAAGAGGGAGGAGAGTGGGTAGAGAGAGAAGGGGGGGATAGAACAAAACAATACATTCCTGATCAGGTCACTTGGTTAGGAAAAACCCCTGACCCGACACACTGTGTCCCGACACACTGGGTCCCAACCCACTGGCTCCAACCTTCTGGATCCAACCCTCTGGATCCAATCACCATCTCTTCATTACTTGGTTATGAAAAACCCCTGACCCGACACACTGTGTCCCGACACACTGGGTCCCAACCCACTGGCTCCAACCTTCTGGATCCAACCCTCTGGATCCAATCACCATCTCTTCATTACTTGGTTATGAAAACCCCCTGGTCCCAACACACTGGTCCCAACACACTGGTCCCAACCTCCATCTCTTCATTACTTGGTTATGAAAACCCACTGGTCCCAACCCACTGGTCCCAACACACTGGACCCAACACACTGATCTCAACCCCTTGGCCCAACCTCCATCTCTTCATTACTTGAAGGAAATCATTCTCCAACACACTAGAGCTCTGTCTTTTCGTGGAGTTGTAATTGAACAGTGACTACACAGTTGAATGTGGGGAGGTGTATGTATGCATTGACTCACATCCACCCCAAGGTCCAGGAGGTACTTGACCACGCTGATCATACCGCTGGAGGCTGCAGAGTGGAGAGGGGTGTAGGCCTTCTTGTCTTTACAGGACACCTCTGATCCATGAGAGGCCAGCAGTTTCACCACCTCAATGTGCCCTATGGGGGGGGGAAGAGAGAGAGTGCGAGAGAGAAAAGGGTTTAAGGGAGAAACAGAAACATAGAGAAACACAGAGGTTAGTTTACAGTGGTTCACAGCACCATAAGCAATACCTACATGTTAGTTTAACTGAAAACATCTTATCAACCTACTTAGTCCATCATTCTGACATAACACACTAGAGGTGGACCATACAGCTGAGCTGTGAGGCTAACACACAGCCCATTCATTCACTCACTGGAAAAATAACATTTGTATTTATTATGGATCCCCATTAGCTGCTGCCAAAGTTTATAGAATTTTAAAACATTAGATTCTCAGATTTCACAACACATTGTGTGCCCTCAGGCCCCTACTCCACCACTACTACACTACTAAATCCATGTGTATGTACAGTCGTGGTCAAAGGTTTTGAGAATGACACAAATATTAATTTTCACAAAGTCTGCTGCCTCAGTTTGTATGATGGCAAATTTCATATACTCCAGAATGTTATGAAGAGTGATCAGATGAAAATCAGTGATCAGATTTGCCATGCAAATGAACTGAATCCCCAAAAAACATTTCCACTGCATTTCAGCCCTGCCACAAAAGGACCAGCTGACATCATGTCAGTGATTCTCTCGTTAACACAGGTGTGAGTGTTAACGAGGACAATGCTGGAGATTACTCTGTCATGCTGTTTGAGTTCGAATAACAGACTGGAAGCTTCAAAAGGAGGGTGGTGCTTGGAATCATTGTTCTTCCTCTGTCAACCATGGTTACCTGCAAGGAAGCACGTGCCGTCATCATTGCTTTGCACAAAAAGGGCTTCACAGGCAAGGATATTGCTGCCAGTAAGATTGCACCTAAATCAACCATTTGTCGGATCATCAAGAACTTCAAGGAGAGCAGTTCAATTGTTGTGAAAAAGGCTTCAGGGCGCCCAAGAAAGTACAGCAAGTGCCAGGACGGTCTCCTAAAGTTGATTCAGCTGCGGGATTGGGGCACCACCAGTACAGAGCTTGCTCAGGAATGGCAGCAGGCAGGTGTGAGTGCATCTGCATGCACAGTGAGGCAAATACTTTGAGGATCGCCTGGTGCCAAGAAGGGCAGCAAAGAAGCCACTTCTCTTCAGGAAAAACATCAGGGACAGACTGATATTCTGCAAAAGGTACAGGGATTGGACTGCTGAGGACTGGGGTAAAGTCCTTTTCTCCGATGAATCCCCTTTCCAATTGTTTGGGGCATCCGGAAAAATGCTTGTCCGGAGAAGACAAGGTGAGCGCTACCATCAGTCCTGTGTCATGCCAACAGTAAAGCATCCTGAGACCATTCATGTGTGGGTTTGCTTCTTGGCCAAGGGAGTGGGCTCACTCACAATTTTGCCTAAGAACACAGCCATGAATAAAGAATGGTACCAACACATCCTCCGAGAGCAACTTCTCCCAACCATCCAGGAATAGTTTGGTGACGAACAATGCCTTTTCCAGGATGATGAAGCACCTTGCCATAAGGCAAAAGTGATAACTAAGTGGCTCGGGGAACAAAACATCGATATTTTGGGTCCATGGCCAGGAAACTCCCCAGACCTGAATCCCATTGAGAACTTGTGGTCAATCCTCAAGAGGCGGGTGGACAAACAAAACCCCACAAATTCTGACGAACTCCAAGCATTGATTATGCAAGAATGGGCTGCCATCAGTCAGGATGTGGCCCAGAAGTTAATTGACAGCATGCCAGGGCGGATTGCAGTGGTCTTGAAAAAGAAGGGTCAACACTGCAAATATTGACTCTTTGCATCAACTTCATGTAATTGTCAATAGAAGCCTTTGACACTTATGAAATGCTTGTAATTATACTTCAGTATTCCATAGTAACATCTGACAAAAATATCTAAAGACACTGAAGCAGCAAACTTTGTGGAAATTAATATTTGTGTCATTCTCAAAACTTTTGGCCACGACTGTATAGTGCGTATGTTATCGTATGTGTGCATGCATCTGTGCCAATGTTTGTGTTGCTTCACAGTCCCCGCTGTTCCATAAGGTGTTTTTTAATCTGTTTTTTAAATCTAATTTTACTGCTTGTGTCAGTTACTTGATGTGGAATAGAGTTCCATGTAGTCATGGCTCTATGTAGTACTGTACACCTCCCATAGTCTGTTCTGGACTTGGGGGCTGTGAAGAGACCTCTTGTGGCATGTCTTGTGGGGTATGCATGGGTGTCCGAGCTGTGTGCCAGTAGTTTAGACAGACAGCTCGGTGCATTCAACCTCTCATAAATAAAAGTAGTGTTGAAGTCAATCTCTCCTCCACTTTCAGCCAGGAGAGATTGACATGCATATTAGCTCTCTGTGTACATCCAAGGGCCAGCCGTGCTGCCCTGTTCTGAGCCAATTGCAATTTTCCTAAGTCCTTTTTTGTGGCACCTGACCACACGACTGAACAGTAGTCAAGGTGCGACAAAACTAGGGCCTGTACGACCTGCCTTGTTGATAGTGTTTCTAAGGCAGAGCATCGCTTTATTATAGACAGACTTCTCCCCATCTTAGCTACTACTGCATCAATATGTTTTGACCATGACAGTTTACAATCTAGTGTTACTCCAAGCACTTTAGTCATCTCAACTTGCTCAATTTCCACATTATTTATTACAAGATTCAGTTTAGTTTTTTTGTTCCAAATACAATGCTTTTTGTTAGAAATATTTAGGGCTAACTTATTCCTTGCCACCCACTCAAACTAACTACAGCTCTTTGTTGAGTGTTTCAGTCATTTCAGTCGCTGTAGTAGCTGACGTGTGTAGTGTTGAGTCATCCGCATACATAGAAACTCTGGCTTTACTCAGTCAGTGGCATGTCATTAGTAAAAAAAAAAAAAGAAATGCAAGGGGCCTAAACAGCTACCCTGGGGAATTCCTGATTCTAACTGGATTATATTTGATAGGCTTCCATTAAAGAACACCCTCTGTGTTCTGTTATACAAGTAACTCCTTATCCACATTATAGCAGGGGGTATAAAGCCATAACACATACGTTTCTCCAGCAGCAGACTATGATCAATAATGTCAAAAGCTGCACTGAAGTCTAACAAGACAGCCGCCACAATCATTTTATCATCAATTTCCCTCAGCCAATCATCAGTCATTTGTGTAAGTGATGTGCTTGTTGAGTGTCCTTCCCTATAAGCATGCTGAAATTCTGTTTTCAATTTGTTTACTGTATCTGGTCAAACAATTTTTTCCAAAAGTTTACTAAGGTTTGGTAACAGGGTGATTGATCGGCTATTTGAGCCAGTAAAAGGGGGCTTTACTATTCTTGGGTAGCGGAATGACTTTAGCTTCCCTCCAGGCCTGAAGGCACACGCCCCTAGTAGGCTTAAATTGAAGATGTAGCAATATCGTCTGCTATTATCCTCAGTAATTTTCTATCTAGATTGTCAGACCCTGGTGGCTTGTCATTGTTGATAGTCAACCATTTTTTCACCTCTTCCACACGGACTTTACGGAATTCAAAAGTACAATTCTTGTCTTTCATAATGTTGTCCGATATACTCGGATGTGTAGTGTCAGCGTTTGTTGCTGGCATGTCATCCCTAAGTTTGCTTAACTTGCCAATGAAAAAGTAATTAAAGCAGTTTGCAATATCAGTGGGCTTTGTGATGAATGGAGCCATCTCATTCAATGAATGGAGCCATCTCATTCAGTGAATGGAGCCATCTCATTCAGTGAATGGAGCCATCTCATTCAGTGAATGGAGCCATCTCATTCAGTGAATGGAGCCATCTCATTCAATGAATGGAGCCGAGTTGGCTTTGTTCACCAAAATTTATTTTAAAGGTGTCCCAAAGCTTTTTACTATCATTGTTTAAATAATTTATCTTTGTTTCATAGTGTAGTTTATTTTTCTTTAGTCACATGATTTCTTAATTTGCAGTACATTTGCCAATCAGTTGGACTTAACTGCCATACCTTTAGCCTCATCCCTCTCAACCATACAATTTTAAATTCCTCATCAATCCAAGGGGATTTAACAGTTTTTACAGTCATTTTCTTAATGGGTGCGTGCTTAGTAGTAACTGGAATAAGTCGTTTCATAAATGCATTAAGTGCAGCATCTGGTTGCTCCTCATTACACACCACAGACCAGTAAATATTCTTTACATCATCAACATATGAATCACTACAAAACTTCTTGCATGACCTCTTATACACTATAATAGGCCCAGCCTTTGGAACTTACATTTTCCTAGATATGGCTATTATATTGTGATCACTACATCCTATGGATTTGGATACTGCTTTAAAGAAAATATCTGCAGCGTTAGTAAAAATGTGATGTATACATGTTGATGATTGCAATCCTGTGCTGTTTGTAACTACCCTGGTATGTTGACTGCCAACCTGATCCAGGTTGCAGGCACTGATTACAGTTTGAAGTTTCCTGAGTGGGCAGCTTTCTTTTTTTTTTTTACCTTTATTTAACTAGGCAAGTCAGTTAGGAACAAATTCTTACTTACAATGATGGCCTAGGAACAGTGAGTTAACTGCCTTGTTCAGGGGCAGAACAGACTTTTACCTTGTCAGCTCAGGTAACCTTTCGGTTACTAGTCCAACGCTCTAACCACGAGGCTACCTGCCGCCCCAAGCTTGATGATAGCCAGTCAATATTTAAATCAACCAGAAACTATACATCTCTGTTGATATCACATACATTATCCAGATACTGACTGTTAGCACTTGGTGGTCTATAACAGCTTCCCACCAGAATGGGATTTAGGTGAGGCAGATGAACCTGTAGCCATATTACTTCAACAGTATTTAACATTAGATCATCTCTAAGATTTACAGGAATGTGGTTCTGAATATAGACAGCAACACCACCTCTGTTGGCACTTCTGTCTTTTCAGTAGATGTTATAACCATGTATTGCTACCACTGTATCATCAACGGTATTATCTAAGTGAGTTTCAGAGATAGTCAGAACATGAATGTCATCTGTTACAAGCAAGTTATTGACTTCATGGACCTTGTTTCTTAGGCTAATATGGGCTATTTTTAGCATTTTTATTTTTTGCTTGATTGATAAGCTTCCCAGTAAAGCATTAAAAACAGAGATAGACTTACTCATGTTATTTACATTGGAGCTGATAGTACAGGGTGAGCTTCATAAAGTGGGCTTCCTACTATTGCACACCGCCTCAGTGCTAACAGTGTACCTCTGGTTTATAGGGGCTCATAATTACTGTATACAATAGCTGTAGGATAAACAGATGTATTCGGGTGCAATTAGGGGTACATCAATTAAATTACTTACATTGTGTTTGCCAATGCCCCTAAGATCATGTACATTTGATGCAGCATTATGACGACTCATTGTCACAATGGTAGGGATTAACTGAGCTGGTCTTGAGCTGGTCTTGGATCATTTACCAGTCATTGTTTCAACGCAGCCTTGAAATGCCTGGACAGAGTCCAGGAACCAAGATGATTTGGATGGACTCCGTCACATTAGTCAGAATGTAAATGATGTGGTCAACTCATTACCCATGTAAGCAGCCCAGTGGATTGCACGGCGGTCCTTCTTGTCAAAAGCATTAATGTTGGCTCCTCTGGAGAGAAGCAGCCTCACCATCTAACAGGAAAAGGAGAGAGAAACAAAACACAGTCTGAGGAAAACTAAAGCAAAATCTGCTAAAATCTGGCGTCAAAGCCTCTCTTGAACAAACAACTAGGGCTGTGACGGTCATGGGACTTCCGGTGTCGGTGATTGACGTGCGGTCATCGACATAACTGACAGCCGACGGACGGACGGGGGAAACATTAGCAAAGGAAAACGGAGTGTTTAGGCCTAAATGTCTTGCTCTTAGGCGCGCGAGTCTCAAGTCAAGGGGAAGCTCATTTTCACCATAAAAAATATATAAAGCATTCCGTGCATCATCACATTTACAGACTTTTGTAAGATAGCTGACTATTGCTAATGTGATTAGTAAATTGGATAGTCATCTTTTAGGCTAATAATATAACTCAATCACTGTTTGCAAATAACGTCTGTTCAATGCAGCGTGTGGTGGAGTAAGCCTAGGCTATGTCAGATATGTTTCTTTTCAAGGGAAAAGTCATTTTTTATCATGCAATTCTACTACACTTTATATGACTATAGAGATTAGCAGAATCTTGTTCAATATGACTTTCAAGTGGCACTGACCCAGGGATAAAGACAGTGAATATGCACACTCACCGGGGATATAGCCAATGCCAAAAATACTGTTCGCTCAATTAAGTTGAGAATCTTGATAACTAAAAGACATTAGTCTTTTCATTGTCTTCTCTTTGAAGCAATAGCAATAGCCAATTGCTTTCCAAACTATGTTAGCCTACAGGTTTTGCGCATTTTCTGCAAACAGGCTGGTCCAAGTCATCTGGGTCTCCATCGTCATTAGGTTTGAAACTGAAATGTGCCCAAATAGGTGATGGTATGCTTTTTTGTTGTTGCAATGAGAGTCATCTTTTTCACCTCACTCCTCCGACCTACTGTAACAATGAGAAAGGTCAGAGGTGAAAGGCAGAGGCTACCCTACCACCCCTACTCTGTAGGTGCTAGACCTATAGATACTATAGTTAACCCCGGTCCCCACGTTTCCCCTCACCAATGAACTGAATTGACCTTCAAAAGATTCTCTCCTATCAGCACATATAGCAGATCTGCTGATTGTGGCCCATCAAAAGATAGTTGGAGAGAAGATGTACACAGTTTAATAGATGGACTAAGTCAGCAAAACAAGAAATAGTTACCGCTGCTGCTATGGGTAAAGTGTATCTACGTCAATAAAATTGATAAAAACGTGGCGTTTTTGACTGTCGTTTTATTTTCACGGCGGTCTTCATCCAAAACTGTCAATGTTATCCAATTACCGTCACAGCCCTACATACAACCATTGTAACTAAGCGGATGCATCATGAACTCAACCTGGGGATAGGACAGGTATAAAGTGTAGACTACAGCGTGTAATCATGTCCATGCTAATTGCTAACCTCCAGGTGTCCGCTGAAGGCTGCATGGTGCAGCGCCGTGCGCCCGGCCCGGTCCGACACGTTCACATTGCTGAGGAGAGGGACCAGGGCCTCAGCACAGCGGACCGCCTTATTGGCCGCAGCGATGTGGAGCGGCGTCTGCCAGTTCTTGTCCCTGGCGTTCACATCAGCAGAGTGTTTCAATAGCACCTGGACTGCCTCCTACAGGAGCACAGTTCAAATCATGTTCAACTTTGTTTAAAGTGCATTTAAAAAGCACAACACACTTAACAGCAAAACACATATGCACAGGTGTGTGTGTGTATCAGTACACGTACCTCACTGCAGGAAGCCACGGCCCGGTGCAGAGGAGTGAGCCACTTGTTGTCTTTGGCATTTACTCTGGCTCCTGGGACACAGACAGAAAGACAGACCGAAGGGGGACGTGGGTTAGTTAGGCCACTGGGGTTAATAAGGCAACATCTTAAATAGCTGGAGCACAGAAAGGATGTCCAAAACAACACCCTAATACCTTTATAGTGCACTACTTCCGACCAGGGCCCATAGGCCTACCCATAGGGCTCAGGTCAAAAGTAGTGCACTATATAGGGAATAGGGTGCCATTTAGAACGCACTCAAAGCCTCTTGTAGAGGGCTATTCTGGGATATGGACTTTCATTACGCAGCAACACTGAAGAAAATGTCATGTCACTGAGTGGAGAGGAGTAGAAGTAGCTCAGCCAACGTGAGACGAGGTGCAACCCACAATCATGAGGACATTTGGGAGGAACAGGTGCGACTCTCGCTCACAATTTAAATCTTGATGCTAAACTTATCAAGTTAAAATCGGGACGTTTCAGCTGTCAATGGCCTTAATTAGAATGTATATATACAGTGAGGGAAAAAAGTATTTGATCCCCTGCTGATTTTGTACGTTTGCCCACTGACAAAGAAATGATCAGTCTATAATTTTAATGGTAGGTTTATTTGAACAGTGAGAGACAGAATATCAACAAAAAAATCCAGAAAAACGCATGTCAAAAATGTTATGAATTGATTTGCATTTTAATGAGGGAAATAAGTATTTGACCCCTCTGCAAAACATGACTTAGTACTTGGTGACAAAACCCTTGTTGGCAATCACAGAGGTCAGACGTTTCTTGTAGTTGGCCACCAGGTTTGCACACATCTCAGGAGGGATTTTGTCCCACTCCTCTTTGCAGATCTTCTTCAAGTCATTAAGGTTTCGAGGCTGACGTTTGGCAACTCGAACCTTCAGCTCCCTCCACAGATTTTCTATGGGATTAAGGTCTGGAGACTGGCTAGGCCACTCCAGGACCTTAATGTGCTTCTTCTTGAGCCACTCCTTTGTTGCCTTGGCCGTGTGTTTTGGGTCATTGTCATGCTGGAATACCCATCCACGACCCATTTTCAATACCCTGGCTGAGGGAAGGAGGTTTTCACCCAAGATTTGACGGTACATGGCCCCGTCCATCGTCCCTTTGATGCGGTGAAGTTGTCCTGTCCCTTTAGCAGAAAAACACCCCCAAAGCATAATGTTTCCACCTCCATGTTTGACGGTGGGGATGGTTTCTTGGGGTCATAGGCAGCATTCCTCCTCCTCCAAACACGGCAAGTTGGGTTGATGCCAAAGAACTCCATTTTGGTCTCATCTGACCACAACACGTTCACCCAGTTGTCCTCTGAATCATTCAGATGTTCATTGGCAAACTTCAGACGGGCATGTATATGTGCTTTCTTGAGCAGGGGGACCTTGCGGGCGCTGCAGGATTTCAGTCCTTCACGGCATAGTGTGTTACCAATTGTTTTCTTGATGACTATGGTCCCAGCTGCCTTGAGATCATTGACAAGATCCTCCTGTGTAGTTCTGGGCTGATTCCTCACCGTTCTCATGATCATTGCAACTCCACGAGGTGAGATCTTGCATGGAGCCCCAGGCTGAGGGAGATTGACAGTTCTTTTGTGTTTCTTCCATTTGCGAATAATCACAGAAACTGTTATCACCTTCTCACCAAGCTGCTTGGCGATGGTCTTGTAGCCCATTCCAGCCTTGTGTAGGTCTACAATCTTGTCCCTGACATCCTTGGAGAGCTCTTTGGTCTTGGCCATGGTGGAGAGTTTGGAATCTGATTGATTGATTGCTTCTGTGGACAGGTATCTTTTATACAGGTAAGAAACTGAGATTAGGAGCACTCCCTTTAAGAGTGTGCTCCTAATCTCCGTTCGTTACCTGTATGAAAGACACCTGGGAGCCAGAAATCTTTTTGATTGAGAAGGGGTCAAATACTTATTTCCCTCATTAAAATGCAAATCAATTTATAACATTTTTGACATGCATTTTTCTGGATATTTTTGTTGTTATTTTGTCTCTCACTGTTCAAATAAACCTACCATTAAAATTATAGACTGATAATTTCTTTGTCAGTGGGCAAACGTACAAAATCAGCAGGGGATCAAATACTTTTTTCCCTCACTGTATATATATATTTTTTTAAATACGTCGGCTGCACATAAGATCTTTAATGGTGGTAAGTATGAGGGAAACGGTCACATGCAAACACAACAAGCATCAAAACAGAAGTCAAAATCCGATGGACATGAGTCATAGCCTAATCATTCTCTTCAATGATAACCTTACCTGATAGTATGAGTAGCTCTAGAATTTCTGTATCTCCTAGATAGGCAGCGGCATGCAACGGTGTCCGCTTCTCATTGTCCTGTAGGGAAGAGCCAAGAAGTGTCATAGCTGTTTCATATTCAGCCATTGTGGATACAGGGATACATTTGATTTTAATCGTACTCGTTTATACATTGTCATGGCTTGGATACTTCCGATGTTTATGACTAACTAGCCTACACTGTAACTAGCCTACACACTGTAACTAGCCTACACTAACTTCAACCTTATGAAAACAAGTTGTACAAAGTACACTACCGTTAAAAAGTTTGGGGTCACTTAGAAATGTCCTTGTTTTTGAAGGAAAAGCAACATTTTCGTCCATTAATATAACATCAAATTGATAAACAAATACAGTGTAGATATTGTTAATGTTGTAAATGACTATTGTAGATGGAAGCCAGAGGTCGACCGATTAATCGGAATGGCCGATTAATTAGGGCCGATTTCAAGTTTTCATAACAATCGGTAATCGGCATTTTTGGACACCGATCATGGCCGATTACATTGCACTCCACGAGGAGACTGCGTGGCAGGCTGACTACCTGTTATGCGAGTGCAGCAAGGAGCCAAGGTAAGGTGCTAGCTAGCATTAAACGTATCTTATAAAAAACAATCAATCTTAAAATAATCACTAGTTAAACTAGTAATAGCATCAACCATGTGTAGTTATCTAGCTTGTCCTGCGTTGCATATAATCGATGCGGTGCCTGTTAATTTATCATTGAATCATAGCCTACTTCGCCAAACGGTTATTTGACAAATGGATGATTCTTTGACAAAAGCTAACTTTGAAGGACACAATTATTATTTCAATTAAAAATCATTATATATATAAATAACCTTGTCAACGTCTTGACTATATTTCCTATTCATTTTGCAACTAATTTCATGTATGTTTTCATGGAAAACGAAGGTTACGTATGTAACCATGGTTATGTGAGCTATATGGATCACTCCAATATAATGGTATCACTCCGCGGCGGAGGGATACATCCGAGGTGAGGATATACTGATTTACTCCTGTAAACACCTGTGTCACGGCTGGGGTCCGCCCCAATATATAGATCCCATGGCCGCGACACACATTCTCTACATAATTGTTTAAGCCCCTCTAGCACCGTAGAGGTTTGGAGTGATCCATATAGCTCACATAACCGTGGTTACATACGTAACCTGCTTTATGTTTCACTATATTGGATCACTCCAATATACTGGTATACCCGTACCAGATTTAGTCGGTGCTAGAGGGACCTGGTCAGCCAGCGGTGAAGTCCCAGTGCGGGACCGAGACGCAGGGGCCGTCAATGTGGAAGGGGGTCCCGGCACAGTCCCCGGAAGGGGAGGTGACACCAAGGACCCCTGAACCAACCGCAGAGGGAGATGCCACATTTAACCGATAGTACCTAGCAAAGGTGCAAGAGGAAGCCCAGCTGGCCGCAGCACAGATATCAGCGAGGGGCACTCCTCTCAGTAGAGCCCAGGACGCAGTCACACCTTGTGTTGAATGTGCCACCACAGATCCCAGCACTGGCCTGCCAGCCAGGCGGTATGCTGTCGTAGTCGTACCCACGATCCAGTGAGAGAGCTGCTGCTTTGATAGCCCAGCCCCCAGGACTCTCTCACCATAGCAGAAAAAGAGCTGCTCTGTTCTCATCACTGACCGTGTCCGCTCCACCGGGGTCCATCCGGTAGCACTCAGAACTTACTGAAAGAGCATGGAGCTCACCCACCCTCTTCATGGAAGTAATCGCTACCAAGAAAGCCACCTTCATAGAGAGGTGTTTCAGGGAAGCAGACGCCAACGGTTCGAAAGGCGGCTTTGTCAAAGCTGCCAAGACCACATCCAGATCCCAGCTTGCCATGGATGTGGGAATGAGAGTATGTATCGCGGCCATGGGGTCTATATATAGGGGCGGACCCCAGCCGTGACACAGGAGTAAATCCTCACCTCGGATGTATTCTCCGCCACGAGGTGAAACCAATATATTGGAGTGATCCAATATAGTGAAACATAACAAGGAAATTTCTAAGTGACCCCAACCTTTTGAACGGTAGTGTACATACTTGAACACAGGGTTTCCCAAACTCGGTCCTGATTCAAATAATCAAAGATTGATGCTGAGTTGGTTATTTGAATCAAATGCGTAGTGCTTGAGCAAAAAACAACATGTGCACCCAAGGGGGGCCCCTAGACCGAGTTTGGGAAACCCTGCTTTAACAGGCTACAGCCCTTTAAAACCGGTCTTATTTTGAGACAAACAAAGTCTGCTCCAGCCTATAAGAACGAGGAGGAATGTCATAAAGTAAGTAGAACCAGATTATGAACTACAGTACTGTAAAGTGACAGATACTGAACAAGGTGCATACGGCTGATGGAAGGTATCCGTTCTGATCAGGCTAAAATATTCAGTAGGGTTGCAAAATTCCAGTAACTTTCCCAACATTCACAGGTTTTTCCAGAAATCCTGGTTAGACAGAGGGTTCCGGGATTCCTGCTTATTCCATTCTGATTCAGGAAGTCTTCATATTGGGATTTCTGGGAAAACCTGGGCATTTAAGTTACCAGAATTTTGCTACCCTAGATTTTGGCAACAAATGACTTAAGTTATAAATGTGAAAAAAAGAGTGTGTTCCTATCCAGAGGACAGACAGGAGGGTGGGAATAATGGTAGGAAACAGCTGGGATGATTACCTGAACATTCACATCCTCTTTCTGAAATATGAGGGAGCGCACTTCATCTGGGTCCACATTGAAGATGGCTTTCAGTAGGCCAGGCTGGAAGAGAGACAGGGGGACAGAGAGAGACAGGGGGACAGAGAGAGACAGGGGGACAGTGTCATTCAATGATTTGAACAGTCAGTGCCTCTCAAAGAAATGTTACTATTCACTCAGCTTAGCTAAAACCAACACAAAGGAACAATCCAAGAATAAAAACCAACTAGGTTAAATACTCAACTCTATAGTGAGACATGGAGTCTATAGTCACTACTAGAACCATGGCGACAACCTCATTGTTGCTGTGCAAAGGCAGCTAACCTGGAGTCCTTTGGCCCAATACCTCACTATGGTATCGAGAGAAAGAGAGCTCTCATCCTCCTCCTCAACAACCACAATACACACACGACTCAATCACTCACAAAACACACGCTAGTCCCAGTGTCCAACAAAGATTCCTTCTATAAAACAGAGATGAGAGCAGCAACTTCCAGAAGGACACGCACACACTAAGAGTGTGGCAGCTCTGCAGTTGATTCACAAATGAAACCAGGCAACGTGACTTAATTTACAGTCAACCATTAACAACCCCCCGTCCCCATCTCTACACTGGACAGAACGCTAAAGTCCTATTCTTAAAGCAGAAAGCAGCATTTATCCTTATTTTTTTACTCAGTAGAACATGCCATTCCTGTAGAGATGAGGGTAGGAGCTCTGTTGAATGTCTTACGCATGCCCCTCCCACCCAGGACCCTGCTTCCCATCACAACTGGGTGAAGAAGCAGAGGAAGAAGACTTACTATTTTTTACAGGGTGACTAATCACATACAGTCCTGGTTTCCTGTCCTCACTTCCCTTCCAGAGAGAGCAATGGCTATTCAACAAACAGCCCCAAAGCGCTACATTACACAATGTGAAAAACAGGGTTTTTAATGAAATGAGACATTTCTATACATGCTGCTGAGCACATAGAAATCCTATAAATCTACTACATGTTTTCTATGTAAATCTGTGTCTGGGCTCCTCTCTAAATCACAAAGGCTCAAGGCTGAGGGGGAATTGATTGACGCATCAACATGCAGTCAGATATTGTACAGCTCATCCATTATGGTAAATCCTCTGATAATATAATATCCCATTGACCTCCAGGGCGGCATTCAAGGCAGCAGCGTCACTCAATCTGAAATACAGTGTAACATAACACAGAGCAATGTGTCTGCTGGTGACCATTGGGGCTGTTTTGTTTTTCCATCGCAAACCTGGAGGGGGTACTGACTGGCCTGGAGGGAAGGGGTACTGACTGGCCTGGAGGGAAGGGGTACTGACTGGCCTGGAGGGAAGGGGTACTGACTGGCCTGGAGGGAAGGGGTACTGACTGGCCTGGAGGGAAGGGGTACTGACTGGCCTGGAGGGAAGGGGTACTGACTGGCCTGGAGGGAAGGGGTACTGACTGGCCTGGAGGGAAGGGGTACTGACTGGCCTGGAGGGAAGGGGTACTGACTGGCCTGGAGGGAAGGGGTACTGACTGGCCTGGAGGGAGGGGGTACTGACTGGCCTGGAGGGAGGGGGTACTGACTGGCCTGGAGGGAGGGGGTACTGACTGGCCTGGAGGGAGGGGGTACTGACTGGCCTGGAGGGAAGGGGTACTGACTGGCCTGGAGGGAGGGGGTACTGACTGGCCTGGAGGGAAGGGGTACTGACTGGCCTGGAGGGAAGGGGTACTGACTGGCCTGGAGGGAAGGGGTACTGACTGGCCTGGAGGGAAGGGGTACTGACTGGCCTGGAGGGAAGGGGTACTGACTGGCCTGGAGGGAAGGGGTACTGACTGGCCTGGAGGGAAGGGGTACTGACTGGCCTGGAGGGAAGGGGTACTGACTGGCCTGGAGGGAAGGGGTACTGACTGGCCTGGAGGGAGGGGGTACTGACTGGCCTGGAGGGAGGGGGTACTGACTGGCCTGGAGGGAGGGGGTACTGACTGGCCTGGAGGGAGGGGGTACTGACTGGCCTGGAGGGAAGGGGTACTGACTGGCCTGGAGGGAAGGGGTACTGACTGGCCTGGAGGGAAGGGGTACTGACTGGCCTGGAGGGAAGGGGTACTGACTGGCCTGGAGGGAGGGGGTACTGACTGGCCTGGAGGGAAGGGAGCACTCTCTCTGAGGGCAGGGGTACTGACTGGGCTGGAGGGAAGGGGTACTGACTGGGCTGGAGGGAAGGGAGCACTTCCAGGAGCAGCATCCCAAACTATGTAGTAGTGTACGTGCACTACTTTTGACCAGTGCACTACAAAAGTGCCATTTGGGACGCAGAGGCTCGGAGGGCCTGATTGCCCATGAGAGCCAGAAGGAACATTCCCTGGCTTGCCACAAACCCTTTAACTCTGACTTCATCCACACTGCCAACAAGTAAACAGACAACTCACTGGGTGAAATTAGCCTACTCAGACTGTTTACGTTCCATTACGTTTCGCTTGGATAATACTGACAAGCACTTCCCACCTCTCTGGGGGACGGTTGCAAAGACAAAGGCTTGGACGGTAACTGATGATATTGTTGTTTATTAATAGAAAGGATATGACCAGTAGGCTCACCAATGTTTTCTAGTGTATTCTGAGTAGGACAGACAGCCATCTTTGTGCTCCAGCCTGCATGTGTACGTTCAGCACCTTTCATCTTTATTCAGATCCCCATTAACTGACGCCATGAATTCCTGTTCCTGGGGTCCATACCTCACATCCACATCCTTTACCTCCATTAATCAGTATACCATAAAGTACCCTTCATCAGCATACCATAAAGTACCATTCATTACTATACCATAAAGTTGAAGTACCATTGTAATGGATGCAGCCTGTTTGGGGCCCTTGTTTTTCTTCTTGCAAAGAGGAGGAGACAGGGCCTAAATGATGAGTAAACCACTCAGGACATCTGATGTGTTCCAGTGGCCCAGCTAATTAGCTAATGCACTTCCTCCTCCTCCATCAGCACAGCAGCCCTCTAACTCTACCCTGCACAGCCTTCTGAGACAGATGGCATCCCAAATGGCACCCTATTCCCTATACAGTGCACAACTTTTGACCAACACCCTATGGGTCCTCATCAAAAGTAGTGCACTGAATAGGGAATAGGGTGCCATTTGGGACCGAACCCTACCTTCACCCTGATGGACTGCTCCATCCATTCTCCCCTGTCAATACATACAATGATTCAGGAACTGACATAGGAGGGACAAAATACAGTAGAGCAGACCTATGGTCTTCAGATTTACATCCCTCTCATTCCAATGCCCTTGCAATGCACTTTTATTTGAATAGGCCTACTGACTGTTGGTCTTTGCTTAGTCAACGATGTTTCAAATCAGATCTGAGACAAAACACCCGTCAGTCTCATTCATTCCTACACGTCAGAAAACACTGTAGGATCACGTTTCTAAATCTGGTAACTGTTTGACTTGACTCACATCATTGTCCATGTTGGTGGTGGCTACTGGCTAGTGGTGGGGCTACGTACCAATCACATCATGACAATAATACTCTCTGTTCTCACACAAAAAGGTTGTCAACTGACTAGATCAGGGGTTCTTAAATCTTTTTCAGTCTGGGACCCAAATGAGACCCAAGGACCCAGCCTGGGACCCAAGCTCATGAAAACGTGTCCATTTTGGGGCCCCCAAGCAAGATTTGGTTGGGTTAGAGTGCACCCCCTTTTGACGACAGAGAATTAAAAAAAGTTTGTTTTAATGTTAATTTCCTGCAGTTCTACACATTTTGAATGACTTATGCCATGTTAGTATGAAATCTGAGTGAGAGTGACTAAAAAAAATCAATGGGGGCCCCCTGGAGGTCAGAGCCCCTGGGCACGTGCCCTGCATGCCCGGTCGGGAGTTTAGATAGATATGTTAGCTGGCAAGACTAAAGAAATGGTAGCGGACATGGGCTAATTGAGCTGTAAATGATCAACATAAGAGAAAACTGCTGATGCACAACCACATTTAGAATTTGCACCTTAAGTATTCTACTATTCAATCACTAAACAGGAAGTTGAGACCACGACTGAGTCCCCCCCACAAAAAAAAGTATAACTTGTTTTTACTCTGACATGTCACGACCCACCATTAACATGTCATACTTTAAAAAGGCTGAGCTCTATGAAATCTGATGATGCACTCCCACAAACTGGGCCAAAGGAGACGTCTTGTTTCTAATGACATAGAAGCCTGCCAGGAAGACTATGAACTACGACACTGCAGCACTAATCTGGTTGGGCAAGGTTGCATTTAGTTTGCCTATGGCAATCCTTTAGCAGATTGATGTTGCCTACAGGTTAGCAGATCCATCACCTCAATATGACTAGCCACCATCATCATTTAAAAAAGAAAGAAAATAGGATGCATTTCTAGGCTTCTGAATGAGCAAGATCACAGAGCCAAGTCCTAGTTCTGGTACATGATTCTGTTGTCCTATAGCTTGGGCCTTTATCAACATGTTAATGTATCGCCGTAGAGAGAATTGTAAAGACCTCAAAACAATACTACAGAATACACTAATTCAATGTCAACCATGTGATGCTAGAGAGCGACAGATAAATATAGTTAGAAGAAAACACGGCCATTTACAGCCCTAAACAGTAGGCTGTACATGCAGGGCATTTCCTGATGTCTATTGAAAAGAAGCGTTGAATATAATTTGCTTCAGGCACTCCCCCTCATTCTGCTATTAAAAATGCAGGCTACAATTGAGGTTAGAAGACCCACTGGATACAAACAGTGTAACAAGTAAGCACTTGTGCTACAAGAAATGTTTTGTTTAAAAAGATGTCCGTCGCCCTTCGCAGAGAAAGGCAACGGGACAACTAGCCCTGATCCAGTGTAATAGGTTTTCTAAGCCTCTTCAGCAGCACAACCGACCCTGCAGTGCACCACCACCTCCTACAATCCAGTCTAGTTAATACCGTCACCATGGAGACAGCTCTTTGGCAACTCCTGAGCCTCTCTCATTGGAGTCTGGTCACATGATCATTCATGACAAATACAATGAGGGGATACATGCGCATACATATATGTCGCAAGTATAGCGAGTGTGCACACACATACCTCTGAGACACACTCTTGAAAGCACAAAGACTAGCACGCAGGACCCATGTGCAAACACAAAGCCTAGCTACTAGCATTCATGCAGCATATACTGCCGGTGTGATAAAGACGGTCCAGTAATGATAAGAGCAAGCTATTCAGGCTATGATAAGTACAAGTGTGGCACAGTAGAGCCTTTCATTATTCATTCTCCGACTGTCAAATCACACATCCACTTTTACCACCCCTCCACCATGACCCCTTTATAAAACTATTCAATAACCCATCAATGGAAAAAAATGACATGCCAATATTTTAGTGACCATGGTCTTCTACTCAAAACAACATGATCATCTAGTCTATGTATTATCAACAGCAATGGATAAACTACAGCAGTGACACTACTTTTCGCATTCATTTAAAACATACCATATATTATACCATCTCAATGAGAGAATATTGAGATGTGTAAAGCAACAGCTCAGGAAAGTTATCTTGCATGAGCCAGCAGCATACCACCCTGCATACCACTGCTGGCTTACTTCTGAAGCTAAGCAGGGTTGGTCCTGGTCAGTCCCTGGATGGGAGACCAGATGCTGCTGGAAGTGGTGTTAGAGGGCCAGTAGGAGGCACTCTTTCCTCTGGTCTAAAAAATATCCCAATGCCCCAGGACAGTGATTGGGGACACTGCCCTGTGTAGGGTGCTGTCTTTCGGATGGGATGTTAAACGGGTGTCCTGACCCCGAGGTCATTAAAGAGCCCATGGCACTTATTGTTAGAGTAGGGGTGTTAACCCTGGTGACCTGGCTAAATTCCCAATCTGGCCCTGATACCATCATGGTCACCTAATCATCCCCAGTTTACAATAGGCTCATTCATCCCTCTCCTCTGTAACTATTCCCCAGGTTGTTGCTGTAAATGAGAATGTGTTCTCAGTCAACTTACCTGCTGAAATGAATTAGGCCTAGTTGTAGAGATGAGGCTGGATAGGAGCATACACTGATATAGGAGCGCTGTCTGGATCTTTTTGGGTACCAGTTAACCAAAGGCTGTGGAGTGGCCACGCTCGTCTCCACCTTTGACAATCAAACAGTCCCTTTACAAGTCAGAATGAACTTCCTCTGATTTGTCCTTCTGCTGGTGAATTATTATTTATTTTAGACAGAATATCCACAGGAAAAGTATTATTAAACAGACTACCAATCGCAGGTCTGTGTGTGGCAGTCACAATTTGTATGCTCATCACCTAAGGCACGTGTACAACATGTACATCATTTAGCAGATGCTCTTACCCAGAGCAATTAGGGCACATCAGCAGATTTAATTTTACCTAGTCAGCTCAGGGATTTAAACCAGTGATCTAACCACTAGGCTGCCTGCTGCCACAAGATGGAAGTACATGCATGCAATGCATCCATACTAAGGAAACTTGGACCAGGTGATGTAAATCTCAATGGCAGTACCGGCGCTCTAAAAAGTCAGGTAAATAATACCTTCCTGGGGATATTTTGTCTCAGGACCAAACGCAAAAAGTAGAGTAGGTTCAAATGTCATTTTATTCAACATTCTAGCTTGTAAGGGAACTTTCCAAGTTTTTCCAGTGTTTTATTTCAGAACGTATACCAGAAAGCTGGTATCAGTCTGATTTATTAGGCAAAATGCTGCTGTGAATTCAGGATACAAAATTGAGCTAAGTGTAACAACAATTTCAGAAAGAGTGCAGTAGGGAATGTGGGCCTTGCATGATAGAATCCCTGAGGTCTATAGCCAGCCATTTCCTGATAACGGACCATAGTCCCAAGTAACACAATGTAAGGAAACATTGTTCCAAAAAGGCCTATTTGTGTAGTGATGTTGAGGTAGGTGAAACAACACACCATACACAGTGACACTGAATACCAGCTCAACATGCTTGCATTCCTTGGCTTCAGTTCAACAGTTGTTGAAAAGTGATGGTGATGCGTGTCGTCACAGCAGTACTGTAGGCAGTTAGGAGCTAGCTAGGGACCTTCAACAATAGTGGCAATCGGATATCATTTAGCTGGTAGCTATAACTATCTAACGCTAGCTATAATACATTGCCTGGGATAGCTAATATTCGCCAACTAAACTGGAACTCTGGCACACTGTATTAATCGTGGTTTAGCTAGGTAGCTAACCTACCAGACCTGTGTGAAGCTAGCCATAATAGGGATTAGCCACAATAGGGGAATTTGCAGTTTGCCTTCAAAATAAAAGTCTCCCATTGAAAGTGATTCAAACAGAAATAGTTGAATGATGCCATATTTGGACTAAATAATGCTAAACAAGGTCTGAATGTTATAGAAATTTAACAAAAGACTTAATTTGACACAAATTTGTTGAAATCTCACTCTGTATGTATTAGACTTCAGAATTGCATTGGGGGCATACTTATACGCACTGTACAGCCTAACCTATGGATGTTGCACCCATGAAATTGGGTATCAGCCTAATCGGTGACACTCACAGAACACAACTATGCAGAGTTTACACAAATATTAGCGTCTTAGCTCTTATTGTGGGACTCAACACCAGTGCAAAATTAGCCAAATTAAGCATTCAGCCTATTAAACATACTGAACATTGTTACAGGCTTTGGTTTATCCATTTGTTTTGAGGTTGGACTTTAGCACGTGCATCTCCTTAGCACGTAGGGTGCACCGATTGAATAACGAGGTGACATCAGTGCATGTTACACCTGTGCTGGTTTCCATCTCGTTAGTGGGAAGGTGTTTCACTTGTGCTGGCCCAGGTGCTATTTAAGAGCTGCTGGCCCAGTGCTCCAGTTGTCTTGATAGGGGTTATAAAATTGGGGGAATCATTTGGAAAGTTGCATTGTGGCATCTGGTGATCCGAGAGCAGTGGTCGAGAAGTTGATGAGTTCTGCTTCGGTGTAAGGGGAGAACCTTCCGGGGGAAGAGGCTGATGAGGGGGGGAGGAGAAAGAGGCTGATGAGGGGGGTGGAGAAAGAGGCTGATGAGGGGGGAGGAGAAAGAGGCTGATGAGGGGGGAGGAGAAAGAGGCTGATGAGGGGGGAGGAGAAAGAGGCTGATGAGGGGGGAGGAGAAAGAGGCTGATGAGGAGGGAGGAGAAAGAGGCTGATGGGGGGGGGGGGGGCTGATGAGGGGGGGAAAGAGGCTGATGCGGGGGGGAAAGGGGCTGATGAGGGGGGGAAAGGGGCTGATGAGGGGGGGAAAGGGGCTGATGAGGGGGGAAAGAGGCTGATGAGGGGGGGAAAGAGGCTGATGAGGGGGGGAAAGAGGCTGATGAGGGGGGGAAAGAGGCTGATGAGGGGGGGAAAGAGGCTGATGAGGGGGGAAAGAGGCTGATGAGGGGGGGAAAGAGATTGATGAGGGGGGGAAAGAGGCTGATGAGGGGGGGCTGATGAGGGGGGGGCTGATGAGGGGGGGGGGGCTGATGATGAGGGGGGGCTGATGATGAGGGGGGGCTGATGAGGAGGGGGGGCTGATGAGGAGGGGGGGCTCTGTGGGTGGTAGAGTACATCCCATAGACGTGCAACTAAGGGAGTTAGAACTAAAGGTGAAGTTGGAGCAACAACAATTAGAGCTTGAACAGCAGAGATTGGAGACAGAGCACCGGGAGAGATGGGATGGGCGTGCAGCCAGACTAGCACAAGGAAAGGGAACGGGAGTGAGCATGCCATTAGATTGAGAGATCTGGAAGCACTCCGAATCCAGTCAGGCCATCCTGCACCCTCAGCAGAGTTTGATCTTGGTCGGAACAGCTGACTTGGGCCACCTTTCAAGCAATTAAAGATGTGCCTTCTCGAAAGGGTTGCTACCTACATGAGCACAAGCAAAGTTTGAAATGTGTTCTACCCTCGTGCTTTGAGTCTCTAGTGACTTGTCAAGGAGTGAAATTTACCTTCAAACAAAGAACCAAGTAGTTATTCCTATGCAAAAAAGCAATCCAGAGAAGTCACCTCCTACTGCAAGATTTCAGTCTTTTTCTACAGTGCCCAAAGATAAAGATCGGCAGAAAACTGGTTTTTCGTATCCGCCAGTTTGTCATTACTGCTGTGAGAAAGGACACATTGTCTCTGTGTTCTAAGTTGAAACAGAAAAATTAGACAGTTAAAGCTGTTTCTTCTTGTGGGAGCACTCCAGCCCATGAGGTCTCTGGTTGGGGCTGGTGTATCTCCTAAACAAGATTTTGGATCAGATGTATATGAACCCTTTGGTTTCAGACGGGTCCGTGTCTCTGCAGATCGTCTGCAGAGCAGCCGGTGAAGATAAGAGACATTGGGGCAGCCCAGTCCATTTTGGAGGGTGTTTTGCCTTTGACACTTCAGCAACTGGTTACAGTGTGTTAGTACAAGGCGTGGAGATGGGTTGCTTGGAAGTTCCTTTGTATAATGTGGAACTTGAGTCTGATCTTATTTCAGGTTCTGTTGTCTTGTAGTGAGGCCTAGCCTACCAGTGAAGGGGGTCTCATTCATTTTGGAAAACGATTTGGCTGGAGGGTAGGTCGTGCCAAATCCTGTCATTTGTAAGGAATGCAGTTGAGGAACCCGATGGGTTATCAGAAAAGTACCCTAGCGTATGCCGTTACTCGCCGGGAGCAAGTCTAGTGTTGAGGATGTCAGCCATCCTACTAGCATGGTTGATCTGTCCGAGACATTTATGGGTGATCCTGACTTCGGTAAACCTCCTGAATTGACCTCTCCTTTAAAACGCCCAAAGGTCAGCTGAAGGAAGAGAGGGTCCCTACAGATGACACTTCAATGTCTAGGAAACAGCTGATTTCAGAACAGAAAAAAGGTTTCCCATCTCCCCTCTTTTTGCTGAGATGCGCCCAGAGGCGGAGTTTGATGAAGTTGGTCTGGGTTAATTTGTTAGTTAGGGGCAATTTCAAGTTTTCATAACAATCGGTAATCTGCATTTTTGGACGCCGATTACATTCCAATCCACGAGGAGACTGCGTGGCAGGCTGACCACCTGTTACGCGAGTGCAGCATCAAAAGGACGTGGAGGCTGCAAGGAGCCAAGGTAAGTTGCTAGCTTGCATTAAACTTATCTAATAAAAAAACAATCAATCTTAACATAATCACTAGTTAACTACACATGGTTGATGATATTACTAGTTTAACTAGCCTGTCCTGCGTTGTATATAATCAATGAGGTGCCTGTTAATTTATCATTGAATCACAGCCTACTTCAACTTCGCCAAACGGCTGATGACTTAACAAAAGCGCATTCGCGAAAAAAGGCACAATCGTTACACCAATGCACCTAACCATAAACATCAATGCCTTTCTTAAAATCAAGACACAAGTATATATTTTTTAACCTGCATATTTAGTTAAAAGAAATTCATGTTAGCAGGCAATATTAACTAGGGAAATTGTGTCACTTCTCTTGCCTTCAGTGCAAGCAGAGTCTGGGCATATGCAGCAGTTTGGGCCGCCTGGCTCGTTGCAAACTGTGTGAAGACAATTTCTTCCTAACAAAGACCGTAATTAATTTGGCAGAATTTTACAGAATTATGACCTAACATTGAAGGTTGTGCAATGTAACAGCAACATTTAGACTTGCCACCCGTTCGATAAAATACAGAACGGTTCCATATTTCACTGAAAGAATAAACGTTTTGTTTTCGAAATGATAGTTTCTGGATTTGACCATATTAATGACTTAAGGCCCGTATTTCTGTGTGTTTATTATATTATAATTAAGTCTATGATTTGATAGAGCAGTCTGACTGAGCGGTGGTAGGCAGCAGCAGGCTCGTAAGCATTCATTCAAACAGCCCTTTCCTGCGTTTGCCAGCAGCTCTTAGCAATGCTTGAAGCACAGCGCTGTTTATGACTTCAAGCCTATCAACTCCCGAGATTAGGCTGGCAAAACTATAGTGCCTATAAGAACATCCAATAGTCAAACGTAAATACAAATGGTATAGAGAGAAATAGTCCTATAATAACTACAACCTAAAACTTTTTAACTGGGAATATTGAAGATTAAAAGGAACCACCAGCTTTCATATGTTCTCGTGTTCTGAGCAAGGAACTTAAACATTAGCTTTTTTACATGGCACATATTGCACTTTTACTTTCTTCTCCAGCACTTTGTTTTTGCATTATTTAAACCAAATTGAACATGTTTCATTATTTATTTGAGACTAAAATTATTTTATGTATTATATTAAGTTTAAATAAGTGTTCATTGTTCATTCAGTATTGTTGTAATTGTCATTACAAATATATATAAAAAAAATAAAATGTAAAATGTTTTTAAACGGTATCTGATTTTTTGGTCCTCCAATAATCGGTATTGAAAAATCATAATCGGTCGACCTCTACTCACGATGGTTGTATAGCAGGCCATCTTGGGGTCAACAAGACGTATGACCGTATTTTGCATAACTTCTTCTGGCCTGGCCTGAAACAGGAATACTTTACACATTATACTTACACTTGGCTCCTTTCAAGCCAGGTTCAAAGTTCCGCAATAAGTGTAACGATGCTTCTCTCTAATTTAGGCTGTACAGTCAATATGCATGTCCAATACGTAACATAGGCTGAAAGATTGTGGCTCATTTTGCACAGGTTTTTAATCCCACAATAAGGGTTAAGACACTAATACTTGTTCTGTGAGTGTCACCGAGTAGACTGATAACCTATTTCATGGGTGCAACATCCATACATTAGGCTGTACAGTACATATACAGTAGGTATGCCCCCAACTCGAATACATCCACAGTTCAATTAACATATTTTTTACTTTGCTCAAATTCTCTTTTGTTGAACTTATATAACATTCCGACCTTATTTCGCATTATCCAAATATGGCATGATTCAATTATTTGTATACATTTGCATCACTTTCAATGGGGTACATTTATTTTGAAGGCGAACACCAAATTCCACTATTGTGGCTAGCTTCACGCAGATCCAGTTTAGCTAGCTAGCTAGTAAATTGCGTTTCCAGCTAGTTTACCATAGGCATAGCTAGCTACCATATGGCTAAGCTAGATGGGTACCAGTACGCTAATTAGCCAACGTTAGATAAGCTTGTTTACTGATTTACACCAACACCTATGACCTTGAGTACGCACTTATAGAGTTTAGTTAAACGTTACATCTCGCAAATCCCATTATTTAGCTAGTTAGTTATCCACCATTACATCAGTGTGGCCCTGCCTGCACATTCTGCTGTTGAGAACGTGCTAGCAATTTCACTAGCTTACTAGCTAATGTTAGCTACCTTCGTTTTGACAAGACGGATCACTTACCTGGTCTCGGATTTTGAGAACCACCATCTTGCTATAGTTTTACTTGTTCTCATGCAGAAGTATAAAAGGATGTTGGTCGTTATCTGAATGTTTGGCCCAACACTCCAGCTTCTTAGTTGCCAATTACTACGAGGCCTATGTTTTTCAACCTGATAGACTTGAAGGGAAAAACTCCATAACATTACCGCCACCGTGTGTGACCTCCCTAAAAGAAGCAATTTCATTGGCCAAAAAACGACTAGAACAGAGTAACAAAGTTTGTGGTTGGTCACACGATGTTCAGTTGTCTCTAAACGCCAGCAGACCAGTGATACAGCGCACAGTCCTAGAATAACCCGCAAATGACAGGTGGAATTAAATTAGTTGGATTGGGATTAGTAAAACCGTGTTTACATTGGCAGTTTGAAGTGACTCAAATCCTATTTATTTGCATATCCGATTCGAATTTGTTCCTTTCCCTGCAGTTTGAACGGCTAAAAATGGAATCGGATATTTCAAGTGGTTTGATGTCAGATACAAATCTGATTCCTGGCCATGTGTCTTGTGTCTGAACAATGAAATCGGATGCATTTAACCTCAAGTGGTTTTTAGACTTGGAATATATTGGTGCTTCCTAGCTACTCTGTGTTGACAGTTTGAAAAGAACATGTGAGGTAGCTGGCTTGTTAAATGTTTACAAACAAATTAGTGAATGTGCTAGAAAACAAACAACTAGCTAGTTGACTGCTGTGGCTAGCCAGAATTACTCGCTTTGAAAGGCTTTAAGTGTTCTTACCCTATGATTTTCAACATTCGAAGCAACTAGGAAACGTCTATGGCAGGCATTGTTGTCACCTTATCTCGCTACATAACTTCTGAGCGATAGGGAGCACAAGCACTACCACCAATCAGCCTACACCACTGCACACACACCCGTCGAAACTAGCGTAGCCATGTCAGCATATGAGGGTACCAAAAAGATTGCAGTTACCGCAGTTGACTGTGGAATGTTGGACGCAGTAATTGCCGAATACACTGCTAAATTACTGCAGTTTAAAAAACGGTGTCATTTTGAACGCAGTATTTGCAGCAGTTATACTGTAATTTTCTTAAGGGTATAAGTGGCAGGCTATTGGTAGCCGCGAAGAATATACTCCTACCTCTTACTGCTTCTAGGACCGTTTTAAATTCAGACAGTATTTTATCACCAATCATGTTTTAGCCTTCTGGTATTATTTTCATTCAAATACTGCACAATTCAAATTCAAATGAACCCCCCATGTTGTGAACTATTTTGACCAGTCACCTCAAAAGCAGTATACTACATGAGCTGGTGTCATTTGAGACGTCATAATTGATCAATAAAATGAAATGGGACATTCATCGAAAAACAAAACTACATTTAGCCACTAGATGTCGGTAAAGTGAAAGACTTACTCCCCAGAACTAACAGTAATTGGTGTAAAACAGGGGTTCTCAAACTGGGGGTCTGCGGAAGTACTGCAGGTCAGGAATGCCCCCAGGTAAAGCAAGTCTTTAAAAAATATTTTATTTTTTATGAATATTTCTAACAGATTAAACGAATTTAGGCCATGCAATCTGTTGAATAAGCGTAGAGGGTGTAATAAAATACAATGTAATATTTTTAATCTAAAATGTATGTTTTTAACCCTGGGCAACATGGGCCTGGGAGGCTCACAGGGATATTGATATCCACAGTGCTCCACCAATTATACATTTTTCTACGTAGCACTTCTTGTGTTCCCCACAAATTATTATAATTTGTTTACATAAAATGCACTGTAATTTAAAGCTAGAATCCTTAGTTAATACATACAAACGTGTATCCAGTGATTCTTGAAGAATCTAACTTATAAATGCCTCAGGAGCTTAGTTCAACTGTAGTACCCCATCAGAACCTAAAATGTAAGCTTGTTTTACTCCAATGTTTGTAAACAATATAAATGTAAACACTGTATAGCCTCAAAATATGGTTTAAACTATCATTTTGATATCATGGATGGTAAGTCCTTGCATCCATAGCTCTGTCTATGAATTTGAGATTGGTAAAATTTCTCCAGGCCCGTACCTCAGCTTTTTACCAAAACAGGTGTGAGGAATTGCAGGAAATTAGCTTGAAACCTGCAGAATTTTCTCTCATTGTCACGCCCTATAGAGCTTTTTATGTCTCTATTTTGGTTTGGTCAGGGTGTGATTTGGGTGGGCATTCTATGTTCTTTTTTCTATGTTTTGTATATCTATCGTTATCTCTGATTGGGAACCATACTTAGGTAGCTTTTCCCCACTGATGCTTTGTGTGTAGTTATTTTCTGTTTTGTGTTTCTGCACCTGACAGGACTGTTTCGTTCATTCTCTTTGTTATTTTGTTATAGTGTTCAGTTTAAATAAAAAGCATGAACACTTACCACACTGCGCTTTGGTCCGATTATTCCTCATCCGACGACGACACCCGTCACACTCCATGCCAAGAGGTGGACTTTTAAAATGTTCCTTCCCAGAGCCCGAGACTTGGTTCGTCCGGCCATGCACTGCCGAAGTCAAAGTAAAATGCCTTGTTTGCTATACAAATCAAATGTTATTTGTCACATGCTTGGTAAACAACTAGTGCAGACTAACAGTGAAATGCTTGCTTACGGCCGTTCCCAACAACGCAAAGAGAAAACATAGATAAATAGGAAATTTATAACATGGCAATGAGTAGTGATAACTTGACTATATGAACGGGGTACTAGTATGGAGTCCATGTGCAGGGGTACAAGGCTAGGTAAATATGTACATATACAGTTGAAGTCGGAAGTTTACATACACTTAGGTTGGAGTCATGAAAACTTGTTTTTCAACCACTCCACAAATTTCTTGTTAACAAACTATAGTTTTGGCAAGTCGGTTAGGACGTCTACTTTGTGCATGACAAGTCATTTTTCCAACAATTGTTTACAGACAGATTATTTTACGTATAATTCACTGTATCACAATTCCAGTGGGTCAGAAGTTTACATACACTAAGTTGAATGTGTCTTTAAAAAGCATGGACAATTCCAGAAAATGATGTCATGGCTTTCGAAGCTTCTGATAGGCTAACTGACATCATTTGAGTCAATTGGAGGTGTACCCGTGGATGTATTTCAAGGCCTACCTTCAAACTCAGTGCCTCTTTGCTTGACATCATGGGAAAATCAAAAGAACGCCAAACGCCTGAAGGTACCACGTTCATCTGTATAAACAATGGCACGCAAGTATAAACACCATGGGACCACACAGCCATCATACCGCTCAGGAAGGAGACGCGTACTTTGGTGCAAAAAGTGGAAATCAATCCCAGAACAACAGCAAAGGACCTTGTGAAGATGCTGGAGGAAACAGGTACAAAGTATCTATATCCACAGTAAAACGAGTCTTATATCAACATAACCTGAAAGGCCGCTCAGCAAGGAAGAAGCCACTGCTCAAAAACCGCCATAAAAAAGCCAGACTACGGTTTGCAACTGCACATGGGGACAAAGATCATACTTTTTGGAGAAATGTCCTCTGGTCTGATGAAACAAAAATAGAACTGTTTGGCCATAATGACCATCGTTATGTTTGGAGGAAAAAGGGGGTGGCTTGCAAGCCGAAGAACACCATCCCAACCGTGAAGGACGGGGGTGGCAGCATCATGTTGTGGGGGTGCTTTGCTGCAGGAGGGACTGGTGCACTTCACAAAATAGATGGCATCAGGAGGCAGGAAAATGATGTGGATACATTGAAGCAACATCTCAAGACATCAATCAGGAAGTTAAAGCTTGTTCGCAAACGGGGCTTCCAAATGGACAATGACCCCAAGCATACTTCCAAAGTTGTGGCAAAATGGCTTAAGGACAACAACGTCAAGGTATTGGAGTGGCCATCACAAAGCCCTGACCTCAATCCTGTAGAAAATGTGTGGGCAGAACTGAAAAAAACGTGTGTGAGCAAAGAGGCCTACAAACCTGACTCAGTTACACCAGCTCTGTCAGGAGGAATTGGCCAAAATTCACCAAACGTATTGTGGGAAGCTTGTGGAAGGCTACCTGAAATGTTTGACCCAAGTTAAACAATTTAAAGGCAATGCTACAAAATAGTAATTGAGTGTATGTAAACTTCTGACCCACTGGGAATATGATGAAAGAAATAAAATCTGAATTAAATTACTCTCTCTACTATTATTCTGACATTTCACATTCTTAAAATAAAGTGGTGATCCTAACTGACCTAAGACAAGGGATATTGACTAGGATTAAATGTCAGAAATGGTGAAAAACTGAGTTTAAATGTATTTGGCTAAGGTGTATGTAAACTTCCGACTTCAACTGTAGGTCGGGATAAAGTGACTCGGCAACAGGATAGACAATAAACAGTAACGGCAGCGCATCTCACTCGAGTTACGAGCGGGTACCTGATAAATTTGCTATCACAAAAAGGGTCCCCTGCCCCCAAAAGTTTGAGAAACCCTGGTGTAAAGTACTGTAAAGTGGTTCCCCCTTCTCTCCTACTCATCTCCACTTGTTTGGAAGTGCAAGGTACAGTATGTCAGTGAAAGCCATACTGAAAATGTAAGAATTTTCTTTCACCTAAATGTAGCTTTTTAATCAGCTGAATGACACGTTGTCACTGCTTTGAATGGCAGAAGTAATAAACAGTGAGTGTCTCATATCCAGTGTTCAATTATTTGCATGTAGATATCCAGCCCCATCCATGCTAATTATCTACACCAAACAAATATATAAATGCAACATGCAAACAATTTCAAATTTTTTACTGAATTACAGTTCATATAACTGTTTTTACAAGCATTTTGCTACACCCGCAATAACATCTGCTAAACACGTGTTTGTGACAAATAAAATTTGAATTGATTATAATGAAATCTGCCAATTGAAATACATTTATTAGGCCATAATCTATGGATTTCACATGACTGGAAATAGAGGTATGCATCTGTTGGTCACAGATACCTTAAAGAAAAGGTAGGGGTGTGGATCAGAAAACCAGTCAGTATCTGATGCGACCACCATTTGCCTCATGCAGCGTGACACAACTCCTTTGCATAGAGTTAATCAAGCTGTTGATTGTGGCCTGTGGAATGTTGTCCCACTCCTCTTCAATGGCTGTGCAAAGTTGTTGGATATATGAGGCGGATGAATGGCACAACAATTGGCCTCAGGATCTTGTCACGGTATCTCTGTGCATTCAAATTTTCATCGATAAAATACAATTGTGTTTGTTGCCCATAGCTTAAGCCTGCCCATACCATAAAACCCACCACCACCATGGGGCACTCTGTTCACAACGGTGACATCAGCAAACTGCTCGCCCACACAACGCCATACACGCTGTCTGCCATCTGCCCTGTACAGTTGAATCCGGGATTCATCCATGAAGAGCACACTTCTCCAGCGTCCCAGTGGCCATCAAAGGTGGGCATTTGCTCACTGAAGTCAGTTACAATGCCAAACTGTAGTCAGGTCAAGACCCTGGTGAGGATGACCAGAACGCAGATGAAATTCCCTGAGATGGTCTCTGACCGTTTGTGCAGAAATTCTTTGGTTGTGCAAAACCACAGTTTTATCAGCTATGCGGGTGGCTGGTCTCAGACCATCCCGCAGGTGAAGAAGCTGGATGTGGAGGTCCCGGGCTGACGTGGTTACACGTGGTCTGCGGTTGTGATGCCGGTTGGTCTTACTGCCAACTTCTCTAAAATGACGTTGGAGGTGGCTTATGGTATAGAAATTAAATTTCAATGATCTGGCAACAGCTCAAGTGGACATTCCTGCAGTCAGCATGCCAATTACAAGCTCCCTCAAAACTTGAGACATCTGTGGCATTTTGTGTGTGAAAAAAAGTCACATTTTAGAATGGCCTTTTATTGTCCCCAGCCCACAAAGTGCACCTGTGTGATGATCATGTTGTTTAGTCAGCTTCTTGATATAACACATCTGTCATTTTTCAGTATACTTTCTCTGCCTTTGCATATTGAAAATGTCAATGACTGTAAGAGGGATGTGTCTGATATCATAAGGTGAATGCACCAATTTGTAAGTCGCTCTGGATAAGAGCGTTTGATATCATAAGGTGAATGCACCAATTTGTAAGTCGCTCTGGATAAGAGCGTCTGCTAAATGACTTGAATGTAAATGTAAATGTAAGAACCCATAGAAGTGGAATCCATTGATTCTATTTCTATGTAAGAACCACTAAGGCGATGCAGAGAGAAGCCACGAGTGTCCTCGGTAATGTTGTTTGATAATGTTTTGAGGCAACATATCTGAGTGTCCTCGGTAATGTTGTTTGATAATGTTTTGAGGCAACATATCTGAGTGTCCTCGGTAATGTTGTTTGACAATGTTTTGAGGCAACATATCTGAGTGTCCTCGGTAATGTTGTTTGATAATGTTTTGAGGCAACATATCTGAGTGTCCTCGGTAATGTTGTTTGACAATGTTTTGAGGCAACATATCTGAGTGTCCTCGGTAATGTTGTTTGACAATGTTTTGAGGCAACATATCTGAGTGTCCTCGGTAATGTTGTTTGATAATGTTTTGAGACAACATGTCTGAGTGTCCTCGGTAATGTTGTTTGATAATGTTTTGAGACAACATGTCTGAGTGTCCTCGGTAATGTTGTTTGATAATGTTTTGAGGCAACATATCTGAGTGTCTTCGGTAATGTTGTTTGATAATGTTTTGAGGCAACATGTCTGAGTGTCCTCGGTAATGTTGTTTGATAATGTTTTGAGACAACATGTCTGAGTGTCCTCGGTAATGTTGTTTGATAATGTTTTGAGACAACATGTCTGAGTGTCCTCGGTAATGTTGTTTGATAATGTTTTGAGGCAACATATCTAAGTGTCCTCGGTAATGTTGTTTGATAATGTTTTGAGACAACATGTCTGAGTGTCCTCAGTATTGTTGTTTGATAATGTTTTGAGGCAACATATCTGAGTGTCCTTGGTAATGTTGTTTGATAATGTTTTGAGACAACATGTCTGAGTGTCCTCAGTGATAATGTTTGAAAGTGTTCTCAGTAATGGTGTTTAATCACGTTAAAGGAATATTTCAATATTTTGGCAATGAGGCCCTTTACTTCCCCAGAATCAGATGAACATTTTTATCCCTCTGTGTGCATTTTGAAGGAAGTTGCTAACTAGCTTTCTCGTAAAACTACCTATAACTTCCTTAATACTGGATGCAGAGACATAAAAATGGTATCCACGAGTTCATCTGATTCTGGAGAAGTATATAAAGGGCCTCCTTGACAAAATCCCAAACATGTCTGAGAGTGTCCTCAGTGATGTTGTTTGTTAATGTTTGCTCTGAGAGTGTCCTCAGTGATGTTGTTTGTTAATGTTTGCTCTGAGAATGTCCTCAGTGATGTTGTTTGTTAATGGTTGCTCTGAGAGTGTCCTCAGTGATGTTGTTTCTTAATGTTTGCTCTGAGAGTGTCCTCAGTGATGTTGTTTGTTAATATTTGCTCTGAGAGTGTCCTCAGTGATGTTGTTTCTTAATGTTTGCTCTGAGTGTCCTCAGTGATGGTGTTTCTTAATGTTTTTCTCTGAGAGTGTCCTCAGTGATGTTGTTTGTTAATGTTTGCTCTGAGAGTGTCCTCAGTGATGTTGTTTGATAATGTTTACTCTGAGAGCACACATCCCATCAGTCATCATGCACCTCTGGCTTCAAGACATTGAATTACATTTTCATTCAGAGAAAGAGAGGGAGAGAGAAGAGAGAGGGAGAGAGACAGAGAGAGAGAAAGAGACACTAACACACCATAGAATCTCACACATACACTCACACACACACAGAGCGAGAGAACGAGAGAGATAAAGAGAGAGAGCTTTCTCTCATACATGATGCTATGTTTCCTTGTTTTTATCAATAGTACATTTGCTGTAATTTCTTGTTCATTTCCCACGCTAGACTCAGGGGGAAACAGTAGATCTGTTTAAACACGGCCCCATCACCCATCAGTAATACAACCGCTCGCTTGCTCACTGTCACATCTAAATGAACAATTGGCTGTCCCGTCCAACCCTGAGACTGATCCCAGAGGAAAACACCATGCTGCACAGCAGGGCTGCATAACAAGCTTATAGACAAGTTCCTTTCTCACTGACAACATAGCAAGTGTAGACCTACAATACGTTGAAATAAATACCATCTACCGTCTACCATCTAACATAATAAGCTCTGTTGTAGATGAAATATCCACTTTTATTAAGCTCCATCTCAAAGACAATATTGTTTGGTATGTAAGTGCCATACCCAACAATGGTCCAACATACACAACCGTAAACATATCGTAGTACTGTAATGCTTAGCTCAGGGTCAAGAAGGAAGTTGACTTACTTCAGAGAGAGGTCAGGACATCAAAACTGATGTCAATGTCTCATTTACTCTGTCAATTTAAAGCATGTCCACAGCTATTTGTATATTCAAGGATATTGCCCACGTGTTTCTTTTTAATGTGGCTTGACCCACTTGCTTTTAGCCTCCCAAATCCTATTGTAAACATAAGGGGATTTAGGTTTTAGCGATAGGGAGTGTAGCCCCCTAAAATCCCCATAAAACCCCCTCACTCAATGAATACAAATACATTCACTGAATGATCTGCTGTATAGTCTTGATTAATTACATTTCTCCACTTGAAATGATTGTCACTTGATGAAATATGTTTTGTATGTTGATCAATGTAATAGACAAGCAGAATATTTTTGGTTTGTAAATTCATGCATTCAAAAACATTAGTTATTTTCAAAGGCCAAAAGAATAGCCAATTCAAAACATGACTATAGGGACAAGCCAAGGATAGGTACAGTACAGTGTCTTTGCCACAGGAGTAGATCATATAATGAATGCATTGCAGATACCATGAAACCCTATGTTTGCAAGCGAATGGAGATTTGCCTAGTAGTAAACCTATTACATATCTAAATGTTTTGATGTTTATTCGCTCTGACAAACACATTCAGTATGTCAACTGGCAGATTATCAAATTCCCCCAAAGCAGTCTAAAAGCCTGAAATTAACAGTGTTTTATGGATTATCCTCCCAAGCTTTGACTGGGATGTTCATGGGATCTGAATGTGGTGTACTGTATTTACCATGCTTTCCCTATATGGAATGGGGTGTCCAAATACTGTACATTGACGTGGAATACTGAGTACAAATTGACTTGGGGGTTGGGTCAATTCCTTCAAAAATGACTACACAATTGTGTTAGGTAGTTGGGTCAAAGTCATGAGATCTTGGTGCACACATACAATATTCTGTCGATTCTCAAATCTGTAGTCTGATCTAATCCTGTCAAATTGTGGAGTCCAACGTATATTTGTCCGTGCCAGAAAAACTGTTCATGGCTGTCCATCCTGTCAGGCTTGGAATGACGTTTACATTCCAAATGTTGACATTTCAGGAGGCACATATCACTTTTTGATGAATCTGAGATGGAAAAATCCCTAATCCCTTTTATTCAAAGCAAATGGAAAATGTAAACGGCATTCCAAGTAACGTGGCAGATTAGGAGATAAAGAGCTTTGCTATCAGAGCCTGAAATAACAAGTAACTTGAATACAGTAATTCCCAAGTCATTTACCCTGAATAGAGATCATCACCCTCCACCAAAACTGCTTCTGTATACACACTTCTTCCTGATAACGCTCTTCATTTAACTGGTGAGGTGTCAGTCTGCAGTACGTTCACAAACTATGACCTATTTTGCTTTGCTGACCCAAAAATACAGAAGGCTGTTTTAAAAATCTAAGAGTTGATATAAGGATACATACATTTATATAATTTAGCAGACGCTCTTATGCAAAGAAATTTACAGTAGTGAGTGCATGGGACTCGAACCCACAACCCTGGCGTTGCAAACACCATGCTCTACCAATTGACTCACACAGGACCTCATATAATACAATATATTAAATCTACTTGAATTATTCATGTGTTCTACAATTGCAGTAGCTACAGTAATGAACTTTCAATTGGTTTTTAAGACGTCCCATCCATCTCGTCTAGACCCAGACCTTTGAAGGGTGTAAACAACACAATGGTAGTCACTTTGCGATTGGCTGGGATAAGCGTGTGCGTATCCGGTGGGCGGAGCTGAAGGGGGTGTGAAAGAAATGACCACAAATATCAAATTTCTGCAGTGTTGTAGGTTGTAGCCATGAAATGCTCGTGTGGCTAATGTTCAGCGAATATATTCCGATTTGATTTATGGTCCATCCGCGTTTAGCAAGGAAGCTCGCACGGCATTGACGGCTCAGTGTTGGCAATTGATCATCCTTTTCTTCTTCGAACTTGTCCGCTTTCTCTAGCTAAATTAGGTTGTTAATATATGTAGCAAACATTTCTTGCCTTTTGCTTAATAATGCAGGTATGCATTTAACTGGCTATATCGTTTTGTAGCATGCTTGAAAATGCATCTTACTGAGTAATCGACCATGTTTTGGTTTGATTGTCAGCTAGCTAACATGATACGTGTTATTTAGCTAGCCTAGCAGAAGCAGGGATTTGATTGCGTACCCTGTCCGGTCAGCTAGCTAGCTGTCTTTCTAGTGCGCTTGGCATTCCATAGTACACATTGGGAATAAATAGCACCAACATGTATGCAAGTCGCAAGAGGAAAAAGCCCCAGAGAAGGTACAGTCACGATAGATAACTGATCGCCGCTACAACAGCATAGTCAGCTAGTTAGGGGTTGTAGACAAAGTTATGTCACTACTAGTCTAGTGCATGTTTAGTATGCCACATCAGTGTACAGAATTAGGATGCCTTGTGAGTGACAGTTCAATTGTAGTACTGTTGTTATATTCATGGAATAGGGTTGACTGACAGACTCCCTAGTCTGATTTGTATGAGGTCTGAATGAGGTACAGAAAGAAGCATGTTTCAACCTCGGACAATGATACTTCTTTATGATATTTCTTTCTGTGGACTCCATGAGTTGCATTCATTAACACTTTCGTAAACATACAGTATCTACCATTTAGGCTACATAACAAGACCGAGGAATATCATCATATGAGACATTCTCCTCCTCGTAGTGTGAAGCCACCTCCAGAAGGAGCCAAATCAAACCCTTCCAAGAGGCACCGGGAACGCCTGAATGGGGAGTTGGACAGGCTGGCCAGTCTGCTTCCTTACCCCCAGGATGTCATCTCCAAGCTGGACAAACTGACCATCCTCAGGCTTTGTGTCAGCTACCTGCGTGCCAAGAGCTTTTTCAATGGTAAGGCATGATCATAACACACCCTATTGTCCATATTTAGGGTTGGATTATGTTAAGATATTATCGCTATGGATCTGACTACTGTCTGATTTATTTTTATTTTTGAACCTTTATTTAACTAGGCAAGTCAGTTAAGAACAAATTCTTATTTACGATGACGGCCTAGGAACAGTGGGTTAACTGCCTTTTTCAGGGGCAGAACGACATTTTTACCTTGTCAGCTCAGGGATTCGATCTAGCAACTGGCCGAACGCTCTAACCACTAGGCTACCTGCTGCCCTGATCAACTATATCAGTCACTATCTACTACTGAGGTGTCTGGGAGGCAGTGGCTAGATCTCTCGCTCTCTCTCAAGAAAGGGAGGACTTTCTTAAATAACAGGATGCCAGCAGGGTGTGTGAAATCCTGTGGAAAGTAGAATATAAATGTGTAATCTTGTGATCTGTCTTAGCGGAAGCCTTAGCAGTGCTGCAACAATAGATCGTTTTCTAGCATTAACCACATTATTGAAAAGGGTTCTGAGGGATCTGCCAAGGGAAACCTTTGACCACATCCTCCCCCTTGCAAGACATTATGTTTGCATCTCAAATGGCACCCTATTCGGGTCAAAAGTAGTGAACTATATAGGGTAAAAGGTGCTGTTTGGGATGCAGACTAGGCTGTTTGGATACTAAGAAAGTAGGGCTGTGACGATACCAGTATTGCAATATTTTTTCCATGGCAAAAATGAAAACTCGAAGCAAACTCTTTGGTCCTTTTTAAACCTGCTGTATGTAAAGTATTGTGGCTATAGCTTGGAAAACAAATACATGTGACTCTGGATGACAACATAATGATGTTTGGTTCCAACATTAAGGCTGTTTTCCTAAAAGTTAAATCTGCTTTATGTTTCCTTGCCATGATACTAACGAGTATTGCGATACTGGTATCGTACCGGTCCTAGTATCCATCCTCGGCTGTTTGGACCCGTACTCGGCTGTTTGGACCTGCACTTGCTGTTAAAAACAAACAAATATCAAATTTACATAATTATTCAGACGTTTGTATTTTGTTGAAGCACCTTTGGCATCCATTATATCCTCTAGTCTTCTTGACGCTACAAGATTGGCACACCGATATTTGGGGAGTTTCACCCATTCTTCTCTGTAGATTCTCTCAAGCTCTGTCAGGTTGGATGGGGAGCGTCGCTGCACAGCTATTTTCAAGTCTTGCCAGATATGTTTGATCGTGTTCAATTCCGGGCTCTGGCTGGGCCACTCAAGGACATTCAGAGACTTGTCCCGAAGCCACTCCTGCGTTGTCTTGGCTGTTGTCTTAGGGTTGTTGTCCTGTTGGAAGGTGAAGCTTCGCCCCAGTCTGAGAACCTGCTCCAGAGCGTTCAGGACTTCATCAAGGATCTCTCTATACTTTGCTACATTCATATTTCCCTCAATTCTGACTAGTCTCCCAGTCCCTGCCGCTGAAAAACATCCCCACAGCATGATGCTGCCACCATGCTTCACCGTAGGGATGGTGCCAGGTTTCCTCCAGATGTTACTTTTGGCATTCAGGCCAGAGATTTCAATCTTGGTTTCATCAGACCAGAGAATCTTGTTTCAAATGGTCTGAGAGTCTTTAGGTGCGGTATACGGGGTATTTGGAAATAGCCACGGGATGGTTTTTCAAAACCGCCAATACAGCTTACACTATTTATTTGAAGTGTTTCAAAACATTTAAATATTTGAAGCAAATGTTTTTTATGAAATACCTGCAGTCAACTTGTGCAATACCTTAGGAGATGAAGCAGATTGCGTTCTTCATTTCACCTGTCACATTATTTACATGATGAAGCTCACCGTAGTTCCCCAGAACAGTTGAGCCGGTCACGTGTTTGTTTGGAAATAGCACAACGGGAGAACGCGGGAGCAGGTGAGTCCAGCTGTGTGTTGGCATGAACCTGTTTTATATTGAAAGTCAATAGAGTGATCAGGGACGTGCAACTATAGCGTTCCTTCACAGGAAATACATTAGTGCAACACATTCGGCAGAAAATAGCTTCATTTTCATCTGATGGCAGCAGAAGTGCAACCAAGTACATGAGCTTTCAATGAAAAAGCAAGTTATTTTTTGCGAAAACTATGCATAGCCATCAATTTCTACTCTTTATCATATAAAGAATGTAGCCAGCTAAATTTCCTAATGTTCTGTTTTAAAGTTAATCTTGCATTTTAATGGTGAAAAATGTCTGGCTACACTGAGAAAAGCTCAGTAGCTCCATATCAGTCAGAGCGCTGTCTGCTGATAGAATGATGGAGAACAGTAGCTACACGTCAGTCAGAGCGCTGTCTGCTGATAGAATGATGGAGAACAGTAGCTCCACATCAGTCAGAGCGCTGTCTGCTGATAGAATGATGGAGAACAGTAGCTACACATCAGTCAGAGCGCTGTCTGCTGATAGAATGATGGAGAACAGTAGCTCCATATCAGTCAGAGCGCTGTCTGCTGATAGAATGATGGAGAACAGTAGCTACACGTCAGTCAGAGCGCTGTCTGCTGATAGAATGATGGAGAACAGTAGCTCCACATCAGTCAGAGCGCTGTCTGCTGATAGAATGATGGAGAACAGTAGCTCCATATCAGTCAGAGCGCTGTCTGCTGATAGAATGCCCATTCCTGAATTCTCATCTGAGTGGAGAAGTGCAACTGAATCACGAAATTAGTCTAATGCAGAGCAGAAATTGCAATAAGATCCATTTTACATCTGCATTTACAGAACGTGGGAAGATCTTAAGAGTTTTCAGAATTCTGCGTAAACGTGACCCCGAAGATTAAGTAGCAAGTTAAACTAAGCGGCTGAATTAATAAGATGATGGGTCATATTGTTTTAGCTTTCTGCCGTGTTTGAGAAGTCAAAGCCCTTTGGATGAGTTATCTGTACAGCTGGCACTGCTATCTTTTCATTTCCTTGTGTTTTTTTCTCCTACGTTCTCAGCCGTCTCCTCCTACCCCCTATTCTCCGAGCAGAGCAGGCTGAAGCTGAAAAATTTAGACTGATTTTAATGTATTTCTTAGAACTTGTAGGCTAGCTGTCTGAGATGTAAACATTTAGCCTCAATTTTTGCAAGATCTTCCCTTGGGGAGCCCTTCATATTTTGAGTGACTCAACAATTCAATTAGCTCGACTTGCATGAGGAAAAAGCCAGCAGAATAAAATGTTCTACTCTTATTTAGTTTCCTGAGACCTGCTAGCAGCCAGGATTCCTGGCCTTTATGTTGTGTTGCTGCCTGCTGTGGTGCTTTGTGTCATCGGCAGAGTTCCTAGACTCCCGAGGGGAGGGGGGGGGTGTTTGCCTGAGTAATCTATATTAGAACAGACTTGTTGAACTCTTGACTCCTGAGGAGGGTTATAAAACAGTGGTCTCCTGCATCCCAAATGGCACTTTATTCCCTGTTTAGTGCACTACGTTTGTCAAGGGCATGGGCTCTGGTCAAAAGTAGTTCACTATATAGGGAATAGGATGCCATTTGGTGTGCAGTGTTTGATAGTCTGTAGTATGAGCCAACAACTAAACTTTGACTTGTTTAGATGAGTGAGAAGCGTTGACTCGGCTCTGATAAGGGGATGGGTGTAGGTTGATGTGAACCAGAGGTGGAGGGGGATTCTTTTGGCCATCGTATGAGAATACAACAAGATTGTGGACAGGTCGTCGTTGTAAATAAGAATACATTCTTAAATTACTTACCTGTATGAATAAAGGGGGAAAAATAATTGTGGTCTACTGTGGGGATGGGACTGCCTGAGATAGGACGTCATTCTACTGCGGGGATGGGCAAGTCCTCGGGGGCCTGATTGGTGTCAAACCTGACTCCAATAATCAACTAATCATGATCATCAGTTTAAAATGTAATTCGTTTAATCAGCTGTGTTTGCTAGACGGGGAGAAAGTGTGACACCACTCTGGCCCCTGAGGACTTTGAGTTTCCTATCCACGTTCTACTGACACAACTCTCCTACTGTAGCTAGGCTATAAGGCCCGACCAGCACAGTTAGTGTCTGTTCTCTTAATCACACTGAATCATAAGGCATCACACTGCACAATCTATCTGAAGATGATTTGCCGTTGCCTAGCCTATATGGCTACCACAGTACACACAAATAGAATAACATCATTTTTGGTTGATTTAAAATGCCCATCAAATTCTCTTCCAAAGGAGAAAATAGTACCGTTAGCGGTGTACACATTCGGCCTGTCTCACATTATTGTGAATGGGTCTCTGTCTCTAGTGATGCACTGTAACTGGTTCCTCTGCAGTCCTTCAGTGTGTGGTGGAAATCCTCTATGGTACAGCAACCTTGATCTTGAATTTATTGTGTTGCAGTGACCCTACAATCCACAGCCTCCCAGCGCCCAGAGTGTAATGTTCTGAAGAAGCAAGAACTTCACGTTCCAGAGGGAGAGCTCTTACTACAGGTTAGTGGGGTCTATTCAGTAGCCACCCTGTCTGTTACTACAGGTTAGTGGGGTCTATTCAGTAGCCACCCTGTCTGTTACTACAGGTTAGTGGGGTCTATTCAGTAGCCACCCTGTCTGTTACTACAGGTTAGTGGGGTCTATTCAGTAGCCACCCTGTCTGTTACTACAGGTTAGTGGGGTCTATTCAGTAGCCACCCTGTCTGTTACTACAGGTTAGTGGGGTCTGTTCAGTAGCCACCCTGTCTGTTACTACAGGTTAGTGGGGTCTGTTCAGTAGCCACCCTGTCTGTTACTACAGGTTAGTGGAGTCTATTCAGTAGCCACCCTGTCTGTTACTACAGGTTAGTGGGGTCTATTCAGTAGCCACCCTGTCTGTTACTACGGGTTAGTGGGGTCTATTCAGTAGCCACCCTGTCTGTTACTACAGGTTAGTGGGGTCTATTCAGTAGCCACCCTGTCTGTTACTACAGGTTAGTGGGGTCTGTTCAGTAGCCACCCTGTCTGTTACTACAGGTTAGCGGGGTCTATTCAGTAGCCACCCTGTCTGTTACTACAGGTTAGCGGGGTCTATTCAGTAGCCACCCTGTCTGTTACTACAGGTTAGTGGGGTCTATTCAGTAGCCACCCTGTCTGTTACTACAGGTTAGCGGGGTCTATTCAGTAGCCACCCTGTCTGTTACTACAGGTTAGTGGGGTCTATTCAGTAGCCACCCTGTCTGTTACTACAGGTTAGTGGGGTCTATTCAGTAGCCACCCTGTCTGTTACTACAGGTTAGTGGGGTCTGTTCAGTAGCCACCCTGTCTGTTACTACAGGTTAGTGGGGTCTATTCAGTAGCCACCCTGTCTGTTACTACAGGTTAGCGGGATCTATTCAGTAGCCACCCTGTCTGTTACTACAGGTTAGTGGGGTCTATTCAGTAGCCACCCTGTCTGTTACTACAGGTTAGTGGGGTCTATTCAGTAGCCACCCTGTCTGTTACTACAGGTTAGTGGGGTCTATTCAGTAGCCACCCTGTCTGTTACTACAGGTTAGTGGGGTCTATTCAGTAGCCACCCTGTCTGTTACTACAGGTTAGTGGGGTCTATTCAGTAGCCACCCTGTCTGTTACTACGGGTTAGTGGGGTCTATTCAGTAGCCACCCTGTCTGTTACTACAGGTTAGTGGGGTCTATTCAGTAGCCACCCTGTCTGTTACTACAGGTTAGTGGGGTCTATTCAGTAGCCACCCTGTCTGTTACTACAGGTTAGTGGGGTCTATTCAGTAGCCACCCTGTCTGTTACTACAGGTTAGTGGGGTGTATTCAGTAGCCACCCTGTCTGTTACTACAGGTTAGTGGGGTGTATTCAGTAGCCACCCTGTCTGTTACTACGGGTTAGTGGGGTCTATTCAGTAGCCACCCTGTCTGTTACTACAGGTTAGTGGGGTGTATTCAGTAGCCACCCTGTCTGTTACTACAGGTTAGTGGGGTGTATTCAGTAGCCACCCTGTCTGTTACCGTAGCACTCCAGGGCCTGTATTCATTGTAAAATAATAACTGTATTAATCCCACAAAGAGCCTGTATTCATTGTAAAATAATAACTGTATTAATCCCACAAAGAGCCTGTATTCATGATAAGGTAAGTACTTTATTCATCCCATACAGGGTACATTTGATTTCACCAGCCAATACATACCCTAATAAAACACAACAAAGGACAAACCGATATTAAAAGCAGCAAATCTTTTTGTCGTCTCAAGAGTAGGAGTGCTGATCTAGGATCAGTTTGTCCTTTTTTAGATCTTAATGAATAAGATTACATTATCAGGACGGACCTGATCCTAGATCAGCACTCCGACTGTGAGACGCTTTGTGAATACGGGCCGTCCACTAGCCCCCTTTCCTTCTTTTTTTTTTTACCATGGAGAGTTGTTGGTTTGAGATGAAGTGCAGTTGAACCACACCATGCAGGGCCTGTGGCCTGTTAGCTTTTCCTGTCCAAATAACCTGTGGCCTGTTAGCTTTTCCTGTCCAAATAATTACACAGTTAATCATATACTGCTGCCGGTCTGATCCTTGAACTGTCTGATCTTTGAACTGACTACATGGAATAGGGTAGATACAAACACAATGGTTGCTTCCCAAATGGATCCCTATTCCCTGTAATAGTGCACTACTTTTGACCAAAAGCACCCTATTCCTTAAAACAATTTTTAAAAAATTAGATTTTATTTTTTCAAACAATACAAAACATACACATACAAACGACATCACACAAACATCGAGTATATCACACCTGCCGAGAGAGACCCACACACCCCCATCTCCAGCGCCCGCATCACTCTCCACCACATGGCCTCAAACTGCACCATTTTGTTTCTCTGAGTCGCACACACACTTTCAACATTTAGATAATAAAGAATTTGACCTGTCCATTGTGTTAACAACAGAGGATTGGTTGATTTTCCAGCTTTTAAGTATATATTTTTAGGCCTACTTCATATGACCACATGTAGTCTAGATGTGTGTAAACATGTATACTAAACACAAATATAAATGCAACAATTTCAAAGATTTGACTGAGTTACAGTTCATATAAGGAAATCAGTCAATTGAAATAAATTCATTAGGCCCTAATCTATGGATTTCACATGACTGGACAGGGGTGGAGCCATGGGTAGGCCTGGGATCGTCCAAGTGGGTGGGATTTACTGCCAAATTCTCTAAAATGATGTTGGAGGCAGCTTATGGTAGAGAAATGAACATTCAATGATCTGGCAACAGCTCAAGTGGACATTCCTGCAGTCAGCATGCCAATTACACGCTCCCTCAACTTGATACATCTGTGGCATTGTGTTGTGTGACAAAACTGCACCTTTTTAAAGTGGACTTTTTATTGTCCCCAGCAGACGGTGCACCTGTGTAATGATGCTGTTTAATCTGCTTCTTGATATGCCACACTTGTCAGGTGGATGGATTATCTTGGCACAGGAGAAATGCTCACTAACAGGGATGATTTTATTTCAGCTCATGAAACATAGGATTATCACTTTGCATGTTGCGTTTATATTTTTGTTCCGTGTATAAAGATATACTAATCAGTTCTGTTCCACTCTCCTCTCAGGTGTTGAATGGCTTTGTTCTGGTCGTCACGGCTGGTGGCACAATCTTCTATGCATCCTCCACCATCCAGGACTACCTAGGCTTTCACCAGGTAAAGGCTCTTTTAACCTCTCTACAACTGGGCTTTCACCAAGTAATGGCCCTATTTTTAGCTTTCTATAAATGTAGTCTGGCTGACACCAGCTCTCAAAGTCTTCCTGAGACTGGAATGGCTGCTTTGATGTGTCGGCACGAAGCATCAATAATGAAAGGGTTGTGCCCTCAGACTTCAAGGCGGCACCATACGCTGGTTGGATATCCCCATTTCAAATTGAATGAATCGTGATCTATTTTTTTTATTTTTTATTTTTACATAGGACCACCCTTCAGCTTCCAGCCAGCCCTTCCGGGATAAGCAAAAACACACTGTAACTAGCACAAACCTTCGGAGTTTGGACATCGTTTGCCACTAACATGATGAATAGGGTGCATTAAACATCACACACATTTTCCAAACGTTATAAAAACCCTTCTACACTAAAACGGGTGACATATTAGAGAACTGCAACTTGTTAAACGTTATGATCTTGTGGCTAGCAAGCAGCAACTAACGTTAGCTAGCATAGCTAATGTTAGCTAGCATTGTTCAGCCCATAGAAACCCAGACAGCTAATAACTTTAGCTTGCTGACTATCAACTCGAAATCGGCCAGCTAATCAAATGTATGTTTTATTTCAAATTGAACTAATTTGCTAATTATAGGCTGAACATTTCCTTAACCCACTAAAGTTATTCATTTTCCTTCTTGGATGTCCTCGATTTACATAGTAGGGCAATGTGAATCTTACATGCATTCTATCTAGCTAGCTAACTACTACTGTACGACCCATGTTCAGTTCTGGCAAGTTTCCTCCCTGCCTCCTAATTTTGCATGAACATGAACGACCCTAAACATGAATAGATTACAAAGATCAGACTACAGCAAGTATGACCAACAAAACCAAAAGAGAGATGAGTCCTCTTTCATCAAGTCAGCCTAGAATGTCTAATGTAACAATTACTACTGTAAAGATAAAACAGAGCGCATGTACAACATTTACTACTGTAAAAATGAGTGCATGTACAACATTTACTACTGTAAAAATGAGTGCATGTACAACATTTACTACTGTAAAAACCAAACGGAGTGCATGTACAACATTCACTTTATTTGACAGGATGATATAATGCATGAACCAAACATGGAATGGATTTGAAATGTGAAGGTGTAAACTCAGTGAAAATGTAGAGTGAAGGTGTATTTCATTCCTCCCTGTACTCTGGTACAGTGGAACAATTCTTGTTCAGGCTGATTCTGGGGGAAACACATACACACAGAGACCAACTGCAATTGGACCATAGAACAAATATGGCTCAGCTTGCTTTATGCAGGGTGCATCGTCTAGTATGCACCTGTAATTAAAAAGTTATTCACACCTTATATGAAATCACTTTGTTGATAAGTTCATTTCAGTCAATAATTTGGAATGAAAAGGTCTAGGTAGCCTAGCCAGCCAGTGCATTTGTGGCACACCTCATATGTCAGTGTTAGTTCTGACTGTGATAAAAAGTAGGCTATAGATTCTTAATTCCCATCCTCATTCAAAATAAATAGTTATTGAAGCACATTTGATTACTATGCTAGTAGTTCTTGCATTAAACAATGTTATGTATGGAGTTTCCATAGTTTAATCCAGTAAAAGTACTTTCTGTAATGCCTCTGTCGTGGAAGTTCTACACAGGGTCACCCAAAGTCATTCTTTATTATCAGCACTGGAGAGGTTCTAACCAACTCAATGCATCAAGTACACATGTCGATCAGGAGCTCTTCCGGGACAGTCCCGTTTAGTTATTTTATATACTGCAGACAAGTTATATTTGCATGATTTAGCTTATTCATAATGAATTAATCATTAACGTTTGCTTCATTCATGTGACCAACCAATACCTCATGAGGCTTCTTCTCTCTTCTTCTCTCTAGGCTGAGACTTTGAAACTGAGATATCGGGGCGAACTGCCAAATTGCAGATTTGTAGATACTGATATTGAGGATTTGTTCAATCAGTCACTAGCATGAACACAGAAATTGGTTATTAGAAAAGCACAAACATAAAACGCTCCATCACATTCCCTCTTACCAGTCAATCTGTGATAATTATCATTATATTTTAAGGTAAGCATTAGATTATAGCTTTTATCAAAAGTTACTATACTTCTGTTAAAGGGAAATCCACACATAAAACCAGACACTTCATCATTTAAAACCCTTCATTCTGGGTTATACAATCTAATTAGTATGGTAATACTATCATCATAATAAAGGTTATACTTCTATTAACGGGAGTGAATTTATATAAAATACACACAGATACACAGCATGTTAAATAACACAATTAGGCAAACTAAGAAAAACATACGCTGCAGCCCATTTGGTCATTTGGGATCCCCAACTTCCAAACAGGGATTCCAACCAAGTTGCAGGCGTCCACTCTGTGCAGAATTATTCTTAGCAACAGTGGCAGTCATATTAGAAGAGTGATCTGGGACAAAAGTACAACATTCATCGCCAATGAAAGTGCCCCCTTTACCTGCCCAAAGATAGTCAAAAGCCTCTCTGTTTTGCAGAGCCAATTTACACAATTCTTTTAGCATCTACGTTTCTAGAGATCTCCAGAATTTGGTCTAGGGCACATGCATATTGAATTTCAGAGGGAAGAGAGAGCACACATGTTATAACAGTTTCACACCAACCTTGATATGAATGAGATTAGGGCAAGATTATCACAAACTACAATCTAGTGGCTCTCATCACATTTTCTGGTTATAGCTTTGTCTCTAGAAGCCTTTCCAAATCATAATTAGAACTATTGATAAATTATCCAGCACAAATTTATAATGACAGTGCCCCCATTGTGTTTCACTTTGGTTCTCTCACTCAAATTTGAAGACCCTCAATTCAGCACACACCTATACAGGCAGAATTTACATTGACACAGTATATTCATCCTATATTTCTAGCATTAACTTTTTTCATCACAGCCTTCATTTGTGGTAATGACAGATTATCTCAATGCATTTATAGTCTAAAGTACTATACATTTGCTGTGTGCAGACCTCCACAATCAACCTGATACCCCAAATAAACAATTTATTAATTACGGGCACGGTTGACTACCCCCCCCCCCCCCCCCCTCTCGGCACTCATTCTCGTGGCGTTTCAGTTTGTCCTCCCAATGGCACATGTTCAAAATTGAAGGCCCTTGATAATGTCCCGATTTCTCTCACCTGAGCCGCCACTGTTCTTTCCAGTCCATTATGTCTTGTTGGATGCTGTGTACAGGTTGCTGGCTCGGACTCAGGTTTCAGGTGGTGAAGGACCATAGTGAACGCCATTGTCGCCATTACTTCAGCCGGTTAGTGGGGGTGACATTCCCCTTGTTCTCGGCCGAATTATACCTTCTATGCATCTAGATACCATCTGTGGTCACCTTCACCATAACATCGAGAGAGGACAGACCAGAACAACAGTTTAGTTTAGGGCATATCTAATTCTGGAAATCCAGACAAATTATTCACTGTATGACAAATTATTACTACTACTAATATTCTTACATTTTTTATTTCACCTTTATTTAACCAGGTAGGCCAGTTGAGAACAAGTTCTCATTTACAACTGCGACCTGGCCAAGATAAAGCAAAGCAGTGCGACAAAAACAACACAGTTACACATGGGATAAACAAACGTACAGTCAATAACACAATAGAAAAATCTGTATACAGTGTGTGCAAATGAAGTAAGCAGGTAAGGCAATAAATAGGCCAATAGTGGCAAAGTAATTACAATTTAGCAATTTACACTGGAGTGATATATGTGCAGATGAGGATGTGCAAGTAGAAATATAAATGTCTAAGACAAATGTCAAAGAGAATAACAACACACAGTTGTTATTCTTATTCTACCCCCCCCCCCCCCAAATTGGCTTATACTCCCCTATCATCTTGGCGATCTCACCGCAGAGTTACAGGGTCAGGCGATCAGAGTGCTAATCCTTAGGGAGAAATCCCCACCATCTAGCAGGCCCAATCTGGTGAGATGTGTATTGAAACAAGATAAAAACAAACACAACAACAGAAAAACACTTCTTCATATAAAACTAGAGGTGGGGAAATCTTCAATCCATTTGGAGTAACTGTCAACCATTACCAACATATTTTTTTTCTTCTTTCATTTTTACAGGCATTCATGTGAAAATAAATGATTAGCATATTTACCAAAGGACCCCAGGGGACTGGTAATTCCCCCTTTGGACACATGACTCACATCATGATTCATGCATCCCCCCCAAAAAATGACAACACTGCCTGTTAAATACAAATAAAATTATAATTACAACCTTGATAACTCCACAAGGAAATAATTGTATCCCATAAGGTAATGGTCAAATAGACTAGAGAAAGGTGTCCCTCATTCAGGGGCAGCTCTCTCTCTCTCTCACTCTCACACTCACACTCACACACACAGGAATGTTGATAAATTATTAACCTCTTCCTAATTCTCTATTGTTTACGTAGCCCATTTCAATCTCAGCCAATGTCTCTAGTCTTTCTAATGAGGGTGATCAGGCCTCACCAGAAAGTCAGAACAGAGGTCATTCAACCCCATTTAAGTGAGTGTTTCTTTCCCTGTACCTCAGACATTACTTCAAGATATTTCAATGATTTTGTGTATCAGGTTTACAATGGGTTTTACATTTCTTTATCAAGAGAATGTACATGTGTACAACCAGAACTCTGATGATAGATACTTCATGTGTGTTCTTTAAGGTGCATCCTTTCTAACCTGTGAAAAACCCACCAAAAATAAAAAGACCCCACACAATAAATCACCACTAACAAATATTCAATAACAGGTAAAAACAGACATTGTCCAGGCATTTACTTCATTTGGGGCTCCTTTAACAGCCGGATTCGGGAACCTTTTATACTAACTCCCAAGGCGCCTGCCTCAGAATGCATTTCAAAGGGAGAGATACAGAATCATTGGTAAACATGTAAACGAAACTAGTTTACTAGACTTGTATTTTGATGATGGTGGATGTTTTTGCTCCTCAGTCAGACGTCGTCCATCAGAGTGTTTATGACATCATTCATATGGAGGACCGAGCAGAGTTACAGAGACAGCTCCACTGGGCCCTCAACCCCCCTCTCACCCCTGACACTGGACAGCTGGTCTCAGGTAACCTCCAACCCCATCCTCCTCCCTGACACTGGACAGCTGGTCTCAGGTAATCTCCAACACCACCCTCACACTGGACAGCTGGTCTCAGGTAACCTCCAACCCCATCCTCCTCCCTGACACTGGACAGCTGGTCTCAGGTAATCTCCAACACCACCCTCACACTGGACAGCTGGTCTCAGGTAACCTCCAACCCCACCCTGACACTGGACAGCTGGTCTCAGGTAAACTCCAACCCCACTCTCACCCCTCACACTGGACAGCTGGTCTCAGGTAACCTCCAACCCCACTCTCACCCCTCACACTGGACAGCTGGTCTCAGGTAACCTCCAACCCCACTCTCACCCCTCACACTGGACAGCTGGTCTCAGGTAACCTCCAACCCCACTCTCACACTGGACAGCTGGTCTCAGGTAACCTCCAACCCCACCCTCCTCCCTGACACTGGACAGCTGGTCTCAGGTAACCTCCAACCCCACCCTCCACCCTGACACTGGACAGCTGGTCTCAGGTAACCTCCAACCCCACCCTCCTCCCTGACACTGGACAGCTGGTCTCAGGTAACCTCCAACCCCACCCTCCTCCCTGACACTGGACAGCTGGTCTCAGGTAACCTCCAACCCCACCCTCCTCCCTGACACTGGACAGCTGGTCTCAGGTAACCTCCAACCCCACCCTCCACCCTGACACTGGACAGCTGGTCTCAGGTAACCTCCAACCCCACCCTCCTCCCTGACACTGGACAGCTGGTCTCAGGTAACCTCCAACCCCACCCTCCTCCCTGACACTGGACAGCTGGTCTCAGGTAAAGCTGAGTTTTTCACCACAGACAGCCGACACACAACTTGTACCAGCACGTCTGTTTCTTATAGACATCACTCTCCAATCCACACTATCTAACCTATCTTATAGACTATCACTCTCCAATCCACACTATCTAACCTATTTTATAGACTATTACTCTCCAATCCACACTATCTTATAGACTATCACTCTCCAATCCACACTATCTAACCTATCTTGCCCCAGATCTTATATTAATTGAGCTCCCCCTGCGTTGGCAGGTTCCTTCATTATATATATTAGTCCTAGGGTGTCTGCTACCTAATGTTCTAATATGACATTAAGTCCAGCAGCTCCATGTATGCTGGCGAAGCACAGGGAAACATGGTATCTACTAGGAAGTGAAGAGAGCCACAGAAGGAAATAACCACTTGTGAAAAGTAAACCTCCTTGAATGTACAGTATCTCTGCTGTGTCAGCCAGGAATGTAGGCCTAGATGTTCTAGTCCAGTGGTCACCATCTGGTCTATTGCAGTCGACTGGTCCATTTGGTCTATTGCAGTCGACTGGTCCATCTGGTCTATTGCAGTCGACTGGTCCATCTGGTCTATTGCAGTCGACTGGTCCATTTGGTCTATTGCAGTCGACTAGTCCATCTGGTCTATTGCAGTCGACTGGTCCATCTGGTCTATTGCAGTCGACTGGTCCATTTGGTCTATTGCAGTCGACTGGTCCATTTGGTCTATTGCAGTCGACTGGTCCATTTGGTCTATTGCAGTCGACTGGTCCATCTGGTCTATTGCAGTCGACTAGTCCATCTGGTCTATTGCAGTCGACTGGTCCATCTGGTCTATTGCAGTCGACTGGTCCATTTGGTCTATTGCAGTCGACTGGTCCATTTGGTCTATTGCAGTCGACTGGTCCATTTGGTCTATTGCAGTCGACTGGTCCATCTGGTCTATTGCAGTCGACTGGTCCATCTGGTCTATTGCAGTCGACTAGTCCATCTGGTCTATTGCAGTCGACTGGTCCATCCAAGGCTTTCCTCGTAGATCGCCAAACATTTCTGTAAAATAAAGCCTTGCGTTTCTATTTTTGTATTACTTTTGCAATGTTTGTTTTAGGTGCACTTGATTTAGCTGTCCTGCACGCCGGGTAGTTGAAGTGTTCCCATTTTGTCCAATTTCATGTGTCTGAAGGTACAAACTCCGCCTACCTGGCAGGTCCGGATAGCAAATCAAGTGCACCTATAGGTCTACCGCTGGCCAATCAGATATCTCAGATCACTGTGTCACAGCTTCCACGAGCCCGCAGTGAAGTTGATAGTCGACTACTGTGAGATTTCAAAACTACTGTGAGAAACAAAATCATGACTAGAGAGACTGTCAACAAATACAGTAAACAGCTGCTGTGTTTATGAGTTAGTTCATGTTTAAGATTTTATTCAGCACTGTCAACACTTTTATAAAGTCATAAAACACCCTCTAGCTATCCACTTGGCTTGTCTTTCTAAAATCGAGGAGTATTTCACGTTCTCTGGTCATACGAGTAACGACGTTGTTTCCATGGGGATACCCATATTTTTTGTACGGGTCCCTTGCCCTACTCGTATAACACGAACTCTGTTACACTGATCATAGTAAACCACCAGCTCTCTACCTGTCCTCTACCTTTGATATTATCCAGACAGTCTGTCACTGTATTCACTCTCCATATCGTAGTGTGGAGCAGTGTTTCACCTTGCATCCTGAGAGACCCTGTGAGCCAGGGGCGTTTTAGCACCTTGGACCAGTAGTGGCAACTGGCTGGGGTGAGCCTGACCTAGGCCCAGCCCTGGATCAGATAAACTCTACGTTTGGGAGTATTACCTAGCATTCTGTCTTTCCTCAGTAGGAAATGGCTAATGACATGTGGTATAACATTCTGGTTTGTAGTGTGGGGACTAGACATAAGGTTTGCAGCTCTGGGTGAGGTTTGCAGCTCGGGGTGAGGTTTGCAGCTCGGGGTGAGGTTTGCAGCTCGGGGTGAGGTTTGCAGCTCTGGGTGAGGTTTGCAGCTCTGGGTGAGGTTTGCAGCTCTGGGTGAGGTTTGCAGCTCGGGGTGAGGTTTGCAGCTCTGGGTGAGGTTTGCAGCTCGGGGTGAGGTTTGCAGCTCTGGGTGAGGTTTGCAGCTCGGGGTGAGGTTTGCAGCTCGGGGTGAGGTTTGCAGCTCTGGGTGAGGTTTGCAGCTCTGGGTGAGGTTTGCAGCTCTGGGTGAGGTTTGCAGCTCGGGGTGAGGTTTGCAGCTCTGGGTGAGGTTTGCAGCTCGGGGTGAGGTTTGCAGCTCGGGGTGAGGTTTGCAGCTCTGGGTGAGGTTTGCAGCTCTGGGTGAGGTTTGCAGCTCGGGGTGAGGTTTGCAGCTCGGGGTGAGGTTTGCAGCTCGGGGTGAGGTTTGCAGCTCGGGGTGAGGTTTGCAGCTCGGGGTGAGGTTTGCAGCTCGGGGTGAGGTTTGCAGCTCGGGGTGAGGTTTGCAGCTAAGAGTTAGTCTACTATATGAAGAGACTATTTTCTCTAGACATCCTGTAATTCACTATTATAGCTATAGTATGCTGTATGTGTAATTTTATGACCCCCCCCCCCACCTCTCTGGCCTTTGAAGATTCAGCCTCGCCACAGGCTGTCACAGTCTACAAGCCAGAGGCACTTCCACCAGAGAATTCCACCTTCCTGGAACGCAACTTTGTCTGCAGGTTAAGATGTCTCCTGGACAACTCCACTGGCTTCCTAGTAAGTTCATGGAGGAAATCTCTGCAATTACTGGAAAATCTAGGGAATTTTAGGAAAAGATTTTTCAACCCTAATCATTTAAAATAATTATTTAAAAAGATTACTTGTGAACAGTGTACTAGAGCGCAATGGAAATCAACTCTCATCTCCCGCTGAAACTCTTGAGATTGTAATTGTGTTATGACAGCCACTGAAGTCACTTTCTTTGAGGATGAGTGGCGTGTCAGGAAGGGGTTAAATATGCGTTGCCCTGAAGTGGGGGAATCAGTGTGAGGCTTCTCCAATTCCCCTTTGAGTTCAGGGAAGGGTGGGGCCAAAGACTGCTTATCCAGACCAGGAAATTATCCTACAAATAGTGTTTGCAGTCAAGGTTTGAGAACACAAAAATATTCTATATTTTTTGATTTTTTGCATTTCTCTAGTTTTGTGATTGTCAAGTTATAATCACTGAATAATTAGATTTAGCTGGAATTGGAAATTGTTTTCTTATTACATAAACTCAATATTGTAGCTTAAATTAAATTGTCTTTGCCCATTTGATCAATGACCATTTGGTGTTTTAACTAGACTAGTTTAAAAAAATTACTAGATTTTCCATAAAATCTAACAACATTTTCAATCTAGTTAGATTTTATGGACATTTTCCTAGAAGTCTATTTGAAAATCTAATTTGATTTCATTTACATTTTCTAGATTTTCTTATAATATAGATGGTGTTTGAGTTTTTCTGAGTGGGCTGATTGCTACAGAGCTGAATAAATCCTCTGTCACAAGTCACTCTTACTGATTTCTCAAATCTAATATGGGAAATGAAGTGGAGAACTATGCCTTTGTCCTCTGGCTAGCCTCAATTCTCCCTCTGAACTTTTCAACTCTGCAGAAAAAAAACACCCGTGTTGGATGACCTGAGCACAAATCAAATCTGTGTCAAATTCTGTTCAGGCAGGGAAACCGATAAAAATAAATAATAATAATTAAATCAGAAAGACCCATTGAGTTCTTATTTCAGTCTTTTCTGTTACTTAGATTTACACATTTTAGAAAGTAAACTTTCACTTACATACCTTATTAAAGGAACATTAAAAAGAAAATTCAACTTCATATTCATCGTCTCCAGCACCACCCCAACATCAATATATGTGAAAATGGCGTGTTTCTATGTTCTGTACTAAAAAAAGTGAGGAAGATGTGTTTCCAATGACAACCAATTCATAGACAATTAGGAGGCAATTAGTAGGTAATGCCTCATAATTGGTTAAAATCACATGATGTGCACCGATGATGTCATTGGAAACACTTATCTTCCTCCATATTTTTTACTACAGAATATAGAAACACGCCATTTTCACATTTGTCGATGATGAATAGAAAGTTGAACATTTGTGAAATTTCCCTTTAAGGTGCTACCAGTTGCATGGAGAAAAGTGTACTCAATAAAAAGAGCTCCAGCTGATTGATAATCTTGACGCTTCTTCCAACAGTTTAATGGGATCTTATTTAACCAATGTTCCTGTCTGAATGGACCGTCATCAGGATGGAATAGGGGGACATTTGGGACACAGCCCTGACTGTGTTTAATGGCTATTCTGCGTTCTCCAGGCCCTGAACATCCAGGGGCGTCTAAAGTTCCTCCATGGCCAGAGCGAGAGGACCAAGGAGGGCAAGGCCAGCCCGCCTCAGCTGGCTCTGTTCTCCCTGGCCTCGCCCTTGCAGCCCCCCACCATCCTGGAGATCCGCACCAACAACTTAATCTTCAAGACCAAGCACAAGCTGGACTTCACCCCCATTGCCTGCGACGCCAAGTGAGTGACGATAACAGTAGTGGGCCTGTCTAGTGGGGCTTACTGCTGCTAAGCACCTTCAAAACATAGGGAACATGACCACTTCACTACAATATTTTACATTGAATTCAAAGCTTGCCGTCTGAATGGTAAATAATTTTATTGTTCACCTGCCCGGGTACTGGAGTTGTGAACAAGCTGTTTAGCTAAATCTAGTACAGTGCATGTTTTAATTGTATGTGGTCCCTGTCAAATAAACCTAATAATTCAAATAATTTATACATTTTAAGAGGAACCATCAGCGCAATCTCATCATATTTGAGATTATAAACTGGGTGGTTCGAGCCCTGAATGCTGATTGGCTGACAGCCGTGGTATATCAGACCGTATACCACGGGTATGACAAAACATATATTTTTAATGCTCTAATTACATTGGTAACCACTTTATAATAGCAATAAGGCACAAGAGGGTGTGGTATATGGCCAATATACCACGCCTAAGGGCTGTATCCAGGCACTCCGCTTTGCGTCGTGCGTAAGAACAGCCCTTAGACGTGGTATTTTGGCCAAATACCACACCCTCTTGTGCCTTATTGATTAATTATGCTTTTAGATCACAAGTGTGATCTATTCAGAAGTAGGGAAGAGACATGTTTTCATTGTGCTTTCTGTGTTGTTTTTCCTGTCCTCTTGTACAGAGGGAAGATGGTGCTGGGTTACACTGAGGCTGAGCTGTGCAACCATGGCTCAGGATACCAGTTCATCCATGCTGCTGACATGCTGCACTGTGCTGAGAACCACATGAGGAGTAAGACTGCTCTCCTGCTGCACACAGTCCTATCATGTAGTGTAGTTCATGGAGACTGACAGACCGAGATCAAAAACTTGCGGGTCACATTGCATAGTGTACTGCATGTTGAGTAGTTCATTCTACAGCCAGTGTCCTGAGGGGACTTTCTGAACAGATTCATTCCTACAACTTCTAAAAAATTAATGGTGTTTTAAGATAAGATGATAAAACAAGACCGCACTTTATTAATCCCTGAAGGCAATTTTGATTGCAATTTGATTTAGTGACTTTTAGTGACAAGCAGAGGTGTGAACGTTTAAACATTCAAACTTTTATACAAAGTTGGGATCCTTAACGTTATGAAAAATCCTTGTTTTTTTTGCTAAAATCACAGTGCAGGTCATGTTAATTTCCGTGTTATAGCCTAACTAGACGGTAAGCTATAAATGCCTGCGGAAAGTTGTGTCATTTTAAATAAAACTTTAGGCTACTTTGGTGAATTTGCGAAACAAGACATTATTTTTGCCTGCCTCCTCCTCTCGCGCTGGCTCGCCTGCTCTTTATTAATGATGCGAGTGTGTGTTCAGTCTTCGGTCTGTTGTGTGTAGAATATCCTAGACTATTCATTGGTGATAGGTAGGGCTGGGTGATATGGCCAAAATATCATATCAGGTTTTTTTTTTTTTTTTTTAATTGTACGGTATGACGATATTTTATGTTTTTGAATAATAAAAGTTCACCATTTTCTTTGAGTAGTGTGACCCTAGGGTGGCAACACATACATTCTAAGTGATTTCAATGGGTCTTTCTCCATTCTGATTGTTGTATACTGTTCAATTCAACTTAAACCAAAAAACAGAGTGAACTGTTGGAATCATGGAAATAGAATGATTATTCTAATTCTATAGTTAGAATATAATTGTGGGCAATTTGAATTCAGTGTTTGACATGACAACGAATGAAAATGCCAGGGAAGAGTTATTGTGACAGGGTAGGAACTGTTGATAAGTGTGTCCTAGGGGACCCTGTAATCTTTGTCTACATTGAATGTTCTCTCTTAGCTACTTCATATTCCTCTGATTTAGACAACATGCTGATTTAGGTCTACACCAGCACTGGTATTGTCAGGCTGTATAGCTAATTACGTTTGCTATGACTCAGTACATTTATTAGCTAGCTAGCGATTAGCATTAGCGGCTAACAGGATTTAGGCCCAAATTGCTAAGAAAATACAAAACTAGCTGTTTGCAGATGTAAGAAACACAAACCAATAGTGTAATTATAGAATGCTAGTGGATTTATAGTAAGAAGCAAAGTAAAAACGGCATCGTTGTCGTCAACATTGTTACATGTGCTGCATTGCCCATGCAGCCTGGTTAAGGAACAACAAATGCTCTCCTTGGGTGCAGGCCTAGGTCTGTCTGGAAAGCAGCATGTAGAGAGTGGATAGAGATGACTCGGGTAGCGAAGTAAACTATAAAAATGGACGTTACACAAGGCGTACCACATTTAACAAACCAAACATTCAAATACCGTTATAGAAGGTAAAGTAAAAGCCCAAACCGGTCCCTGCATCAATACCGGTATATCATCAAATACGCTATAGCGCCCAGCCCTAGAGATAGGCCCTGCTTTGCTGAAGTTACGAAACATTGCAAGCCAAGAAATGGCAAAATACAGCATTCCATTACGAGATACAGCTTTTGATTACCGATAGATAGGCCTAGTGCGTGGTTCTGACTGTTTGCCTGGTGGCCGATCTGCCTATAATGTGCGCCTCTCCCTGGCCCTCGCTAGCTCTATGAAAGATGCCAGTGTTTGTGTTCTCAGTTTGGCAACTAATAATTCTCCTCCGTTCCAAAAATACTGAATCTTAGGTGTCCATTCTTAGCTCAATCTAATCTTAACACTCAGAAACGGGAGTCCTCGTGTAAGGAGTCGAGGAATCTATTATTTTGGAGTCGACTCTCCACCACTACGTCATTGTCGTTAATTAACTTTTGAAAAATGGCTGAGAAAGGCAAGCGACAGCAGAGAAGTCCCGTTAAATGAGAAGGAAATGGCAACTTTGCGAAGTGGAGTTGAGGTACAGGAATTGTAGTACAGGTGCAACGCTTCACCATCTGAAAGGGATGCACTGTGAGACCCAAACCGTTGCTGGCAGCAGCACAGCTGCATTGTGAATTCACATGAAACGTTATGAATTTTCTGTATCTTTAAAAAAAATTTTTTTAACCATAAGCCACATCCCTAGTGATGTTTGGTGATGTTTATGTGATGTTTGTGTCCTATACACATTTCTGCTGTGTAACTTGGTTAATGTGTGTGTTTCCATGCCCAGTGATAAAGACCGGAGAGAGTGGGATGACAGTATTCAGGCTGCTGACCAAGCTGACAGGCTGGGTGTGGGTGCAGGCTAACGCCAGACTGGTCTATAAGAACGGACGGCCTGAGTGTATCATCGCATCCCAAAGAGTCCTCACGTACGTCTCGGCACGCACACACACAACCTCATTGTTTAATGTCATTCCATTGGGGCGGCAAGTAGCCTAGTGGTTAAGAGCATTGGGCCAGTAACCAAAGTTTGCTGGTTGGAATCCTCGAGCTGACTAGGTGAAAAAACGGTCAATGTGCCCTTGAGCAAAGCACTTAACCCTAATTTCTCCTGTAAGTCACTCTGGATAAGAGCGTCTGCTAAATGACTAAAATTTACTTATTTTTAGTGATGAAGAGGGAGAGGACAACCTAAGGAAGCGGAGCCTCCAGCTGCCTTTCAGTTACACCACTGGGGAGGCTCTTCTCTACAACACCAGCTTCCCCAAAACTCTGGTAACAGGGGACTCCTTAGCAGGCGACACCACCGGCTCTGCAGGAAATACCACCAACAACAACCAGGATGGAACCCTGGACCCTGACTCACTGCTGGGCTCTCTGTTGAAACAGGACAAGTCTGTCTACTGCTGCTCCCCTCAGACTCAGAACCAGCTCCCGCTTCAACTTCTGCTGAAACAGGACAAGTCCATCTACTTGTGCTGCTCCCCTCACACTCAGAACGAGCTCCAACTCCAGGAGGAGGTGGCAGGGCTTCCGCAGGAGGAGGTGGCAGGGCTTCCGCAGGAGGAGGTGGCAGGGCTTCCGCAGGAGGAGGTGGCAGGGCTTCCGCAGGAGGAGTGTGGGGGCATCTTCTCCAGCAGCTGGCAGGAGGGCAGCATCCTCTCTCTATCAGAGAGAGTCCTCTTCAAGCAGGAGCCCTTGGGGGTGGGGGATGGCGGGGGGATCGACGGCTTCTCATTGGAGGACAGGTAACTGATCACTTACTGTTTATCTTATGTGTATCTGTGTGGTTGCTACTGTTTTTAATAATGTAACCTTGACTGCGCTACTCATTTCCCAATTGTGACTATAAAGATATTGATTTGATTGACAGAGACGGGGATTTGTGGAGCTTCATGATGAACCTGGGCATTAGTAGGGAGGACCTGGAGCTGTTCCAGCAGGATGAGATGTTCCTCGATGTGGATCTGGACGCTGGCCGAGACGGCCTCCTTCCTGACCTGACAGACGAGATTCTCTCCTACGTACAGGAGTCTCTGAGGAAGAGGTCGGACTGGGGTCAGACTGTATTCTCTTGCAGGGGGACTAAGTTAGAGGATCAGGACTATAGCTGCCCTACCACGCTGTTACACCAACCATCTCTGGAACAACCACTAACCCCACAACCACATTCTACTACAGTGCCTCAGTGGCAGTCACAGATACAGCCACCACAGCTGCCTGTAGTCCATCCCCTATCAGTTCACCACTATCAGTCTCCGCCCCACTACCCACAGCAGCCAATACTGCAGCATTGTTTACACACACAGCCCCACCCACAGACAGTATTGCAGGCAACACAGCAGCAGCAACAGAGCCATCTAAATGGACAGGTATTGCCAAACCAGCAGCAACTGTGTAACAGACTGAAGCACATGCAGGTGACTGGGACGGGTTCAATAACACAACGACAGAAAGACATCACCAAGCAGCAGCAGATTCCTCCGTTGTTCAACGTGGAGCAGCCAGGGGGGCTCCAGACTCACCACAGCCACCCCCAGCATGGGAACCTCTGCCTGGGGGAAGCTTCCCTGGCCCTGGGCCTCCCCTACAGGAACCAGCTGAACACTTTGTCTGTTAGCCGCTCCTCAGTGCACTCCTCCTATGTACCCACCACGGGCCTCCAGAGCCAGGGGGTGGACGGAGAGCTCACGCCCCAGAATTTGGAGGAGTTGCTGGGCAGCCTGGAGTCCAGTGGTCCCCGGGGGACAGAGGATGGTAGGGGAGCGCCCCACTGGAGTGTGGTGGAGGCCCTAGCTGTGTCCCAGCAGCAGAGGCACCTCCCTGACAGCCTGACTCAGTCTCAGGCCACCAGCCAGGGCTGGGCTCAGCATGCCTATCCCCTGGCTATGGGGCTCAGCCAGGTCAACAGAGCAGAGTGGCCATTCACCACACAGGTAAGAAAGGTGACACTAACCTGGGTAGTGTTCATTAGGCGTCAAACAGGTAAAATGTTGTGAAGCGTAAAAGGGGGCCTACCTGAATTTGTCTAATAAAAACGCTAATAAATAAAATATTGTGCCCCATGGAACAAGATCAAATGTATTTATAAAATCCTTTTTTACATCAGCAGATGTCACAAAGTGCTATACAGAAACCCAGCCTTAAACCACAGACAGCAAGCAATGCAGATGTAGAAGCACTGGGACTAGGGCCCTGAACTAATTATGTAAAATGTTAGAACTATGTGCTTTACTTCCTCTAGCTATATGCTCATCATATGAACGTTGAATACCAATGGCACATACATACCCGCTCATCAGATTTACCAAGGGAATGAGACTTTAGAAACAGAAGGTCATTATCATTTGACCATTGAAAGCCAGTGGGTATTTACACGTCAAGGCAATTTAGACCAGAAAAGGGAGGCTTAGCTATGTCGGCCATTTCCTCTGTTCCAGTTCCAGAACGGGAGCCTGAAGGAGGCTGGTCCAGCCCCTGGCCCTGTACCCAACCCTGGGTCCTCCAGGGGGGCAGACCATGGACATGCAGCAGCAGGGCAGCCAAAGCACCAGCCTCCTCCTCCCTCTGCTGAGAGCAGGCCCTACCCTGACCTCCCTCTGAGTGGATTCATGTGAGACTGAAGGCCCTCCTCCCTGGAGGCTCCAGAGCCAGACGTTCCAAGGCAAGCCAGCTGCCCCCAGTCCCCCGGAGGGAGCAGAGCCCTGACTGACGACAGCACCACACAACAGAGGCTAGAGGGATGAGGCTACTCCTGTCTGGCACCCAGCTGCACCCAGTCCCCCGGAGGGAGCAGAGCCCTGACTGACGACAGCACCACACAACAGAGGCTAGAGGGATGAGGCTCCTCCTGTCTGGCACCCAGCTGCACATGGCTCCCCTGAGACCACTAAGTTTCCCAAATGGGCTCTTGTCAAAAGTAGTGCACTATATAGGGGATAGGGTACAATTTGGGCTGCAGTCTAAAACAGGAACCAGGACATGTCTGGGAGTATGGAGGACTTGGACTGGAGATCATGTGGATCATTTTGTTAGAGCTTGGCACTTGCAACGCCAGGGTTGTGGGTTCGATTCCCACGGGGGACCGGTATGAAAATGTATGCACTCACAACTATAAGTCGCTCTGGATCAGAGCATTTGCTAAATTACTAAAATGTAAAAGTGAGATTCACATCCAGAGAGACTGTCTGAACATTAGACAGCAGTCAGAGACAGAGAGATTGTGACAAACAGACAGACGGAGGGAGACCAGAGGAAGTGGATGATCAATCAATCAAATGTATTTATAAAGCCCTTCTTACATCAGCTGATGTCAAAAAGTGTTGTACAGAAACCCAGCCTAAAACCCCAAACAGCAAGCAATGCAGGTGTAGAAGCACGGTGGCTAGGAAAAACTCCCTAGAAAGGCCAGAACCTAGGAAGAAACCTAGAGAGGAACCAGGCTATGAGGGATGGCCAGTCCTCTTCTGGCTGTGCCGGGTGGAGATTATGACAGAACATGGCCAAGATGTTCATAGATGACCAGCAGGGTCAAATAATAATAATCACAGTGGTTGTAGAGGGTGCAACAGGTCAGCACCTCAGGAGTAATTTTCAGTTGGCTTTTCATAGCCGATCATTCAGAGTATCTCTACCATTCCTGCTGTCTCTAGAGAGTTGAAAACAGCAGGTCTGGGACAGGTAGCACATCCGGTGAACAGGTCAAGGTTCCATAGCCGCAGGCAGAACAGTTGAAACTGGAGCAGCATTACGACCAGGTGGACTGGGGACAGTAAGGAGTCATCAGGCCAGGTAGTGCATAGAAATATAATGGACTAATGACCTGTTTGAATGTGGACTTGCTTTAAAAAGAAAACTCTTGTCAGCCATTTTGTTTGTCCAGAAAAACAGTCATGGTTTACTGGTCAGTGTGTCAGCATGCCATGTCATGAACCTGATGTAATACTGAACAACCAGTTCTTTCATTGGTCAATGAGTAAGATGAGATGATGCAGAACTAAAATGTTACCAATCCTCTGGGCCCGTATTCATAAAGTATCTCTGAATAGGACTGCTGAACTAGGGTCAGTGTTTTCTTTTAGATCATAATGAATATGATTATTTGGAGAAGGGGGGTGGATCTGACCCTAGATCAGCACTCCTACTCTGAGACACTTTATGAATACGGAGCCTTGCTTTTTAAGTCTCCACTATAGCATTCTTGCTTTTAAAGTCCCCGTACTATAGCATTTACTTTGACAGCATTTATTGTGAATATATATATATATAAGCCGTTGTTTGCTTAGAAATAATCACTTCCATTTAAAGGTGCAGTTGAATGAAACAAACCATAAGCTATTTGAGCTATCGATGAGATGGAGTATCTATCTACACTGTGCTTGATATTTTTGTACAAAATGCATTGACAATCCTACTAAATCATTAAGTCATTTTATGAGCAATTTGATCACTTTAGTGGACTTCAACCAGCTTTATGGATCCTGTCTATCTGTTCTTCAGCCCACTCGCTTGCATTGCAAGACAGGCAAAGTAATAATCATTTATAGATGAGTTAGTAGTCCAAGACCCAATTACATTTTCTACATCTCAAATAGCACTCTATGCCCTATGTAGTGCACTACTTTTGACCAGGGCCCATAGGTGAACTATATTGTGAATAGGGTGCCATCTGGGTCATTGCCATTGAGTTCAAGTGGCAGATCAATGTGTTTGATCTACATATCTAACTTGAAGAAAATGTATGCACTTATTTATGGCAAAATAACCTATTGCACTCTTAGTGAAATTAGAAGACTGTTGTATGTAGCACTTTAAAAAATGTACCTTGTTTAACTGAGCCAATCATGTTCATGTTGCTATGCAGAATAGTGCAGTGGAACGTTAGACCCCATGTTGTTTTGTCTGTCACTTCAGTGACATAATTCAGGGAAAGTCAGGGTTTATTTAATTTATTTTGTCAAAAGAAAAATCAAACTTTGAATATGTTCAAATTCAATCAATGAAAATGTTCAGTTTTGCATTTGTTTGTATTTTGTATGAAATTGTGTACAATTTATGTAATGAGCAGTTTTGGTTAACATTAAATCATTTAAAAAATCATAACACTGCAGGAAGAGAAAGTTTACTGTTATTCTGTTCTTTCACACGCTGATAAATGTTGACCAAGTACAGTTGAAGGGTTTTATTTATACTGCTGTACAGGGTAGGTTTTCTGTCATAAATAAGTTGGTTAAACGATGTCACAGGTAGGCTTGTAAAGCTACCGGTAATTTACCAAAGTTACTGGAATCTTCTATAATTTTGGTAATTAACAGAATTTATTGGAGTCTATGCTAAATTCAGTCATTTATATATTTTTTGTTGTACTTTGGATCCCTTTTTCTCCACAATTTTTGTGATATCCAATTGGTAGTTACAGTCTTGTCCCATCGCTGCAACTCCCGTACGGACTCGGGAGGCGATGGTCGAGAGCCCCCCGAAACACGACCCTGCCAAGCTACACTGCTTCTTGACACACTGCTCGCTTAACCCGGGGGCCAGCCGCACCACTGTTTCTGGAGGAAAATCTGGTGACCGTGTCAGCGTGCATGCGCCCGGCCCGCCACAGGAGTCGCTAGAGCGCGATGTGACAAGGACATCCCGGACGGGGGGAAAAAACCTTCCCAAACCCAGACGACGCTTGGCCAATTGTGCTTTGCCTCATGGGTCTCCTGGTCATGGCCGTCTGCGACACAGATGGGGATCGAACCCAGATCTGTAGTGACGCCTCGAGCGTATTTAGAGAAAATAACTAAGGAAAAAAGCATCTAATCAACAATGGCATTATTATCATTTAACTCTGCAACTCTTTCAACTATTTACTTTTATCACAGCTGCACCAGTTTGATGGCAAAACATTGATAACAAATACATATTGACATAGTAGCAAAATATATAAAGGATATTTTATGCTGAAACCCTCATATTTAACACTGATGGCATTTGCTAAGTTTGGTTGATATTTAGGAAAATGTTTTATAGCTTTGTCATCTTATTTAATATATTTTACATGTGATAAGGCCTCACAGTGGGCCAGGGATAATTAGACGCCTGTAATAATCTAAAGTACCAAAACCACTACATGTGATAAAATTCTTGAAAGTTACAACACTTTTTAGAGTGCCCCTAAGTAAAACCCCAACACTGGACAGACAGATACACAGTAGAGCTGATGCAGCTTTATAACACCCTGAAGAAGGATGAAATGCACCATTCAATAATAAACATTTTTGATTCAACTTCCACTGTCCTAGAGTGACTTTCACACATCTAGCTTGCTCCAAATCCTCAATTAATGAACCTTGATTAGACTGCAAGCCAAGGCGCTTCTTCCTTTGCACTTTAGCTTTGACAGTCAGAGCAGTACCCATGGACTGCTGCACTGCAGAGCATGTTGAGTCCTCTCCTCGCAGGTAACCTCCTTCAAGCCCACTCATCCTCAGCTTTATTCATGTATTCTCTGCGCCTCTGGTCAAAAGTAGTGCACGATAAAGGGAATTGGGAACCATTCGGTATTACACTGAGGGATGAGGCCAGAAACATGACATGTAGTTAGTATCATACTGAGGGATGAGGCCAGCAACATGACATGCAGTCAGTATTAGACTGTGAGGTGAGGCCAGCAACATTACATGTAGTCACTATTAGACTGAGGGATGAGGCCAGCAACATTACATGTAGTCAGTATTAGACTGAGAGGTGAGTCCAGCAACATGACATGTAGTCAGTTTTAGACTGAGGGGTGAAGCCAGCAACATGACATGTAGTCAGTATTAGACTGAGGGGTGAGTCCAGCAACATAACATGTAGTCAGTTTTAGACTGAGGGGTGAGTCCAGCAACATGACATGTAGTCAGTTTTAGACTGAGGGGTGAGGCCAGCAACATGACATGTAGTCAGTTTTAGACTGAGGGGTGAGGCCAGCAACATGACATGTAGTCAGTTTTAGACTGAGGGGTGAGTCCAGCAACATGACATGTAGTCAGTTTTAGACTGAGGGGTGAGGCCAGCAACATTACATGTAGTCAGTATTAGACTGAGGGGTGAGTCCAGCAACATGACATGTAGTCAGTTTTAGACTGAGGGGTGAGGCCAGCAACATGACATGTAGTCAGTTTTAGACTGAGGGGTGAGTCCAGCAACATGACATGTAGTCAGTTTTAGACTGAGGGGTGAGGCCAGCAACATGACATGTAGTCAGTTTTAGACTGAGGGGTGAGTCCAGCAACATGACATGTAGTCAGTATTAGACTGAGAGGTGAGGCCAGCAACATTACATGTAGTCAGTTTTAGACTGAGGGGTGAGTCCAGCAACATGACATGTAGTCAGTTTTAGACTGTGAGGGATGAGGCCAGCAACATGACATGTAGTCAGTATTAGACTGTGAGGGATGAGGCCAGCAACATTACATGTAGTCAGTATTAGACTGAGGGATGAGGCCAGCAACATGACATGTAGTCAGTATTAGACTGAGGGGTGAGTCCAGCAACATAACATGTAGTCAGTTTTAGACTGAGGGGTGAGTCCAGCAACATGACATGTAGTCAGTTTTAGACTGAGGGGTTAGGCCAGCAACATGACATGTAGTCAGTTTTAGACTGAGGGGTGAGGCCAGCAACATGACATGTAGTCAGTTTTAGACTGAGGGGTGAGTCCAGCAACATGACATGTAGTCAGTTTTAGACTGAGGGGTGAGGCCAGCAACATTACATGTAGTCAGTATTAGACTGAGGGGTGAGTCCAGCAACATGACATGTAGTCAGTTTTAGACTGAGGGGTGAGGCCAGCAACATGACATGTAGTCAGTTTTAGACTGAGGGGTGAGTCCAGCAACATGACATGTAGTCAGTTTTAGACTGAGGGGTGAGGCCAGCAACATGACATGTAGTCAGTTTTAGACTGAGGGGTGAGTCCAGCAACATGACATGTAGTCAGTATTAGACTGAGAGGTGAGGCCAGCAACATTACATGTAGTCAGTATTAGACTGAGGGGTGAGTCCAGCAACATGACATGTAGTCAGTTTTAGACTGAGGGGTGAGTCCAGCAACATGACATGTAGTCAGTTTTAGACTGTGAGGGATGAGGCCAGCAACATGACATGTAGTCAGTATTAGACTGTGAGGGATGAGGCCAGCAACATTACATGTAGTCAGTATTAGACTGAGGGGTGAGTCCAGCAACATAACATGTAGTCAGTTTTAGACTGAGGGGTGAGTCCAGCAACATGACATGTAGTCAGTTTTAGACTGTGAGGGATGAGGCCAGCAACATGACATGTAGTCAGTATTAGACTGTGAGGGATGAGGCCAGCAACATTACATGTAGTCAGTATTAGACTGAGGGGTGAGGCCAGCAACATGACATGTAGTCAGTTTTAGACTGAGGGGTGAGTCCAGCAACATGACATGTAGTCAGTTTTAGACTGAGGGGTGAGTCCAGCAACATGACATGTAGTCAGTTTTAGACTGAGGGGTGAGGCCAGCAACATGACATGTAGTCAGTATTAGACTGAGGGGTGAGTCCAGCAACATAACATGTAGTCAGTTTTAGACTGAGGGGTGAGTCCAGCAACATGACATGTAGTCAGTATTAGACTGAGGGGTGAGTCCAGCAACATAACATGTAGTCAGTTTTAGACTGAGGGGTGAGTCCAGCAACATAACATGTAGTCAGTTTTAGACTGAGGGGTGAGTCCAGCAACATGACATGTAGTCAGTTTTAGACTGAGGGGTGAGTCCAGCAACATGACATGTAGTCAGTTTTAGACTGAGGGGTGAGGCCAGCAACATGACATGTAGTCAGTATTAGACTGAGGGGTGAGTCCAGCAACATGACATGTAGTCAGTTTTAGACTGAGGGGTGAGGCCAGCAACATGACATGTAGTCAGTTTTAGACTGAGGGGTGAGGCCAGCAACATGACATGTAGTCAGTTTTAGACTGAGGGGTGAGGCCAGCAACATGACATGTAGTCAGTTTTAGACTGAGGGGTGAGGCCAGCAACATGACATGTAGTCAGTATTAGACTGAGGGGTGAGTCCAGCAACATAACATGTAGTCAGTTTTAGACTGAGGGGTGAGGCCAGCAACATGACATGTAGTCAGTATTAGACTGAGGGGTGAGTCCAGCAACATGACATGTAGTCAGTTTTAGACTGAGGGGTGAGGCCAGCAACATGACATGTAGTCAGTTTTAGACTGAGGGGTGAGGCCAGCAACATGACATGTAGTCAGTTTTAGACTGAGGGGTGAGGCCAGCAACATGACATGTAGTCAGTATTAGACTGAGGGGTGAGTCCAGCAACATGACATGTAGTCAGTTTTAGACTGAGGGGTGAGGCCAGCAACATGACATGTAGTCAGTTTTAGACTGAGGGGTGAGGCCAGCAACATGACATGTAGTCAGTTTTAGACTGAGGGGTGAGGCCAGCAACATGACATGTAGTCAGTATTAGACTGAGGGGTGAGTCCAGCAACATAACATGTAGTCAGTTTTAGACTGAGGGGTGAGGCCAGCAACATGACATGTAGTCAGTATTAGACTGAGGGGTGAGGCCAGCAACATGGCATGTAGTCAGTTTTAGACTGAGGGGTGAGGCCAGCAACATTACATGTAGTCAGTTTTAGACTGAGGGGTGAGTCCAGCAACATGACATGTAGTCAGTATTAGACTGAGGGGTGAGGCCAGCAACATGACATGTAGTCAGTTTTAGACTGAGGGGTGAGTCCAGCAACATGACATGTAGTCAGTTTTAGACTGAGGGGTGAGGCCAGCAACATTACATGTAGTCAGTTTTAGACTGAGGGGTGAGTCCAGACACATGACATGTAGTCAGTATTAGACTGAGGGGTGAGGCCAGCAACATGACATGTAGTCAGTTTTAGACTGAGGAATGAGGCCAGCAACATGACATGTAGTCAGTATTAGACTGAGGGGTGAGGCCAGCAACATGACATGTAGTCAGTTTTAGACTGAGGGGTGAGGCCAGCAACATTACATGTAGTCAGTATTAGACTGAGGGGTGAGGCCAGCAACATGACATGTAGTCAGTATTAGACTGAGGGGTGAGTCCAGACACAGAGGTCAGTCAGAAGGAGGAGGATTGATTCTGACAGAGGTCTAAAGTCATGGTATGCATTCCAAATGGCACCCTATGGGCCCTGGTCAAAAGTAGTGGGCTAGATAGGGAATAGGGCTCTGGTCTATAGTAGTGTACTATATAGGGAATAGTGTGCCATTTGGGAAGCATCCATAATGATGGATAAGTGTGTCTTAACCCTTATAACACAGCTACAATATCACTGTCGTTCCCCAGTGATGGTAACTAACCTATAAACAGTAGATCATCACCATGATGGTAACTAACCTGTATAGATCATCACTATGATGGTAACTAACCTATATACAGTAGATCATCACTATGATGGTAACTAACATATATAGATCACCACTATGATGGTAACTAACCTATATAGATCACCACTATGATGGTAACTAACCTATATACAGTAGATCGTCACTATGATGGTAACTAACCTATATACAGTAGATCATCACTATGATGGTAACTAACCTATATACAGTAGATCATCACTATGATGGTAACTAACCTATATACAGTAGATCATCACTATGATGGTAACTAACCTATATACAGTAGATCATCACTATGATGGTAACTAACCTATATAGATCACAACTATGATGGTAACTAACCTATATACAGTAGATCATCACTATGATGGTAACTAACCTATATACAGTAGATCACCACTATGATGGTAACTAACCTATATAGATCACCACTATGATGGTTACTAACCTATATACAGTAGATCATCACTATGATGGTAACTAACCTATATAGATCACCACTATGATGGTAACTAACCTATATAGATCACCACTATGATGGTAACTATCCTATATAGGTCACCACTATGATGGTTACTAACCTATATACAGTAGATCATCACTATGATGGTAACTAACCTGTATAGATCATCACTATGATGGTAACTAACCTATATACAGTAGATCATCACTATGATGGTAACTAACCTATATAGATCACCACTATGATGGTAACTAACCTATATAGATCACCACTATGATGGTAACTAACCTATATACAGTAGATCATCACTATGATGGTAACTAACCTATATAGATCACCACTATGATGGTAACTAACCTATATAGATCACCACTATGATGGTAACTAACCTATATACAGTAGATCATCACTATGATGGTAACTAACCTATATACAGTAGATCATCACTATGATGGTAACTAACCTATATACAGTAGATCATCACTATGATGGTAACTAAACTATATACAGTAGATCATCACTATGATGGTAACTAACCTATATACAGTAGATCACCACTATGATGGTAACTAACCTATATAGATCACCACTATGATGGTTACTAACCTATATACAGTAGATCATCACTATGATGGTAACTAAACTATATAGATCACCACTATGATGGTAACTAACCTATATAGATCACCACTATGATGGTAACTATCCTATATAGATCACCACTATGATGGTTACTAACCTATATACAGTAGATCATCACTATGATGGTAACTAACCTATATAGATCACCACTATGATGGTAACTAACCTATATACAGTAGATCATCACTATGATGGTAACTAACCTATATAGATCACCACTATGATGGTAACTAACCTATATAGATCACCACTATGATGGTAACTAACCTATATAGATCACCACTATGATGGTAACTAACCTATATAGATCACCACTATGATGGTAACTAACCTGTATAGATCACCACTATGATGGTTACTAACCTATATACAGTAGATCATCACTATGATGGTAACTAACCTATATAGATCACCACTATGATGGTAACTAACCTATATAGATCACCACTATGATGGTAACTAACCTATATAGATCACCACTATGATGGTAACTAACCTATATAGATCACCACTATGATGGTAACTAACCTATATAGATCACCACTATGATGGTAACTAACCTATATAGATCACCACTATGATGGTAACTAACCTATATAGATCACCACTATGATGGTAACTAACCTATATACAGTAGATCACCACTATGATGGTAACTAACCTATATAGATCACCACTATGATGGTAACTAACCTATATAGATCACCACTATGATGGTAACTAACCTATATAGATCACCACTATGATGGTAACTAACCTATATAGATCACCACTATGATGGTAACTAACCTATATAGATCACCACTATGATGGTTACTAACCTATATACAGTAGATCATCACTATGATGGTAACTAACCTATATAGATCACCACTATGATGGTAACTAACCTATATAGATCACCACTATGATGGTAACTAACCTATATAGATCACCACTATGATGGTAACTAACCTATATAGATCACCACTATGATGGTAACTAACCTATATAGATCACCACTATGATGGTAACTAACCTATATAGATCACCACTATGATGGTAACTAACCTATATAGATCACCACTATGATGGTAACTAACCTATATAGATCACCACTATGATGGTAACTAACCTATATAGATCACCACTATGATGGTAACTAACCTATATAGATCACCACTATGATGGTAACTAACCTATACAGATCACCACTATGATGGTAACTAACCTATATACAGTAGATCACCACTATGATGGTAACTAACCTATATAGATCACCACTATGATGGTAACTAACCTATATAGATCACCACTATGATGGTTACTAACCTATATAGATCACCACTATGATGGTAACTAACCTATATAGATCACCACTATGATGGTAACTAACCTATATAGATCACCACTATGATGGTAACTAACCTATATAGATCACCACTATGATGGTAACTAACCTATATAGATCACCGCTATGATGGTAACTAACCTATATAGATCACCGCTATGATGGTAACTAACCTATATAGATCACCACTATGATGGTAACTAACCTATATAGATCACCACTATGATGGTAACTAACCTATATAGATCACCACTATGATGGTAACTAACCTATATAGATCACCTCTATGATGGTAACTAACCTATATAGATCACCACTATGATGGTAACTAACCTATATAGATCACCGCTATGATGGTAACTAACCTATATAGATCACCACTATGATGGTAACTAACCTATATAGATCACCACTATGATGGTAACTAACCTATATAGATCACCACTATGATGGTAACTAACCTATATAGATCACCACTATGATGGTAACTAACCTATATAGATCACCACTATGATGGTAACTAACCTATACAGATCACCACTATGATGGTAACTAACCTATATAGATCACCACTATGATGGTAACTAACCTATATAGATCACCACTATGATGGTAACTAACCTATATAGATCACCACTATGATGGTAACTAACCTATATAGATCACCGCTATGATGGTAACTAACCTATATAGATCACCACTATGATGGTAACTAACCTATATAGATCACCGCTATGATGGTAACTAACCTATATAGATCACCACTATGATGGTAACTAACCTATATAGATCACCACTATGATGGTAACTAACCTATATAGATCACCACTATGATGGTAACTAACCTATATAGATCACCACTATGATGGTAACTAACCTATATAGATCACCACTATGATGGTAACTAACCTATATAGATCACCGCTATGATGGTAACTAACCTATATAGATAACCACTATGATGGTAACTAACCTATATAGATCACCACTATGATGGTAACTAACCTATATAGATCACCACTATGATGGTAACTAACCTATATAGATCACCACTATGATGGTAACTAACCTATATAGATCACCACTATGATGGTAACTAACCTATATAGATCACCACTATGATGGTAACTAACCTATATAGATCACCACTATGATGGTAACTAACCTATATAGATCACCACTATGATGGTAACTAACCTATATAGATCACCACTATGATGGTAACTAACCTATATAGATCACCACTATGATGGTAACTAACCTATATAGATCACCACTACCGTGCTCCTCACGGAATGTTTACAACTTGGCTCCTGGAATCTATTGATGATTCTTAACATAAGTCAACCAGGGATGTCCCAGTTCTGAGGGTGTTTTTACACTGACACGATATGTGAAGTAGGTAGTCAGAAAGGATAGCCGTTCCAGAAGTTTCTATCGACTGGTAGTAACAACCTGTTAACCCCATTGGTTATGTGTTATGTCATGTTGAAACACACATGAGGCCTGTTGTCTATGGGACATTCAAATGTGACATATTTTATTTGTGGCTAAACTGACATGTCTAATTCAGTTGATTGTTGAGGAATGTGAATAGTCTAGTTTGGTGGCATTCTGTTCTCATAGCTTTTTCTGTGAAAATCTGTAGATACAGAAAATTATTTGTTTTTGTAGACAATAACATTATTGTATTTATTTTATTTTAGAGTAGCTGAGTGTATTTTCCTCATTTTAGACAGATATAATAGGTCTTAGTATTATCTTGTAATTTCTTGGGCTGATCTCTCTGAAATGTGGTATAACACCGCCCCCTACTGTCTACTCTCCCTAAAACCACTACAGCACCAGAGCCATGAGAGAATGTGTAATATGTAGGTCTAAATTACACATCAGGTTGACAGAGGCATCTCTTTCCAGACAGGGGAACAACTGCAGATTTCTTTCCCCCTAAAAAATTATAATATGCCAAGCTATCAATGACAGGGATTTTGGCCATGCCAGGAATGTGACATGACCATTGGAGACAGGATGGATTTGGTTTGTGGGAACTGGTCTATTGTGCTCCACACACTGCCAGTCTTGTGTCCAAGCCTCTAGCGCTGTGCCACGCTGGTGCCCCGCTAGTTCTGTCTGGCTCTAAGCCACGCTGGCATTCCATTCCCCAGCAGTCCTGTCGGAGGTATTTCCACTGTCCATCCAGAGGAGATTATTGTCCTGCGTCATCAGCTGCTGTGGCTAACATTCCATGTCAGGAGACTTTCACACTCCTCTGTGCTCATGATGATATGTTAACTTAAATATGACCTTTTCACTCTCAAGAGTGCTAATGAATCCTTGACGGAAAAATTCTTGATACAAGAATGTCCCATATTCCTTAACCTAGAAAGCAATATTAGAATAGTTGAAGTAACTCATGACAGCATGAATGGTATTATAATTCAGTTACCACGCTCAACTTTAACTCACAAAGTATCAACCAGCCGTTACAAAACATGTGGTATTGGAGGGCCATTTTCCTCTGGTCTAAAAAAAGATCCCAATTTCCCAGGGCAGTGATTGGGGACATTGCCCTGTGTAGGGTGCCATCTTTTGGATGGGACGTTAAACTGGTGTCCTGACTCTGTGGTCACTAAAGATCCCATGGCACTTATTGTTAGAGTAGGGGTGTTAACCCTGGTGTCCTGGCTAAATTCCCAATCTGGCCCTCATACCATCACGGTCACCTAATCATCTCCGGCTTCCAATTGGCTCATTCATCCCCCTTACCTCTCCCCTGTAACTATTCCCCAGGTCGTTGCTGTAAATGAGAATGTGTTTTCAGTCAACTGACCTGGTAAAATAAGGGTTAAATAACCGCACAGCAAATACAGACATATTGTGAACCAAACAGCCATTCTGTTGATGAGACTTTTTTATTTATTTAACCTTTACGACCCTGGGCCAATTGTTTAACCTTTACGACCCTGGGCCAATTGTGCGCCGCCCTTTGGGACTCCCAATCACGTCCCGATTGTGATACAGCCTGTATAGTTGTCCCATTGGGTGGCCATTACATTACAGATCAAGTCTCTTCCTTCCACAGTTGAGCCATGAGCAGCCAGGTCAGGATGTGGTGTCAACTCTCAACTGTCTGGGGAGACTGAAGACTGAATACACTCATTATCCCTCTCTGGTGAATGTCCTACTGTTCTAGTAGTAGGCAGAGAGAGAGAGAAACAGAGAGATAGAGAGAGAATGAGACAGAGAGAGAGAGAGAATGAGAGAGAAAGAGAGAGCTCCTTGTGGATTATGCTCACCAGCTTTGTCTGGCGGTCTCACATTTCAAGGAAAGGAGAGAAAGGGAGGGGAGAGAGGAAAGGTGGTGGGTATGGCAGCTATGGTGTGCAGTTCCACCACGGAATTGATGGTTTTGGGTGGGTTGGTCCCTTTTAGCCGGAGGTAATCCTCCAGGATCTGTCCCTAAGCCCCCCTAAGGCCCTAGAAACCCCAGCTGGAATGCACTCTCACAGGGGACAGCTGGATGGGAGGGAGGGAAGAGCGGAGGGATGGGGGTTCCCAAAAATTGAATTAAGAGAGGAGCAGAAAGGAGGGTAAGAGGGAGAAGGGGAGTAAACACAGGGAGATGGAGAAAACAGATGCCCTTCGCTCTCACATGCCTCACCCTGATCTTAACCCCCCCACCCCCTTTCTCCTGAACAGCAGCCTAACTCTGTAATGTGTACACACTGACCTGTAACACCTGTGCTCTACCCCCCTCCACCCTCCCCCCTCCACCCCGTCCCTAGACTCTGTAATGTGCACACTGACCTGTAACACCTGTGCTCTAACCCCCTCCACCCTCCCCCCTCCACCCCGTCCCTCGACTCTGTAATGTGTACACTGACCTGTAGTACCTGTGCTCTAACCCCCTCCACCCTCCCCCCTCCACCCCGTTCCTAGACTCTGTAATGGACACACTGACCTGTAGTACCTGTGCTCTAACCCCCTCCACCCTCCCCCCTCCACCCTGTCCCTGGACTCTGTAATGTGCACACTGACCTGTAGTACCTGTGCTCTAACCCCCTCCACCCTCCCCCCTCCACCCTGTCCCTGGACTCTGTAATGTGCACACTGACCTGTAGTACCTGTGCTCTAACCCCCTCCACCCTCCCCCCTCCACCCTGTCCCTGGACTCTGTAATGTGCACACTGACCTGTAGTACCTGTGCTCTAACCCCCTCCACCCTCCCCCCTCCACCCCGTTCCTAGACTCTGTAATGTGCACACTGACCTGTAACACCTGTGCTCTAACCCCCTCCACCCTCCCCCCTCCACCCTGTCCCTGGACTCTGTAATGTGCACACTGACCTGTAGTACCTGTGCTCTAACCCCCTCCACCCTCCCCCCTCCCCCCTGTCCCTGGACTCTGTAATGTGCACACTGACCTGTAGTACCTGTGCTCTAACCCCCTCCACCCTCCCCCCTCCACCCCGTCCCTGGACTCTGTAATGTGCACACTGACCTGTAACACCTGTGCTCTAACCCCCTCCACCCTCCCCCCTCCACCCCGTCCCTGGACTCTGTAATGTGCACACTGACCTGTAGTACCTGTGCTCTAACCCCCTCCACCCTCCCCCCTCCACCCCGTTCCTAGACTCTGTAATGTGCACACTGACCTGTAGTACCTGTGCTCTAACCCCCTCCCCCCTCCCCCCTCCACCCTGTCCCTGGACTCTGTAATGTGCACACTGACCTGTAGTACCTGTGCTCTAACCCCCTCCACCCTCCCCCCTCCACCCCGTCCCTGGACTCTGTAATGTGCACACTGACCTGTAGTACCTGTGCTCTAACCCCTCTCCCCTGACTACTGAGGAAGCCCAGGCCAGCTTGTATATTCTGCTAATGCAGGGATCTATGGCACTAGGATCTGATACGTGATGTTGATCTGATGGTTGGTCTACTCAGTCCAGGTGTGGTTGTATCCTGTTTTGCAGTGGGCCACAGTGGCGTGTGTGTGTCTGCGTGTGTGTTAGTGATGCGCGGGTTGACTAATAACCTGCAATTCCCGCGGTTATATCCACAGGGTGGGCGGGTTTCGGGTGATCAGTTTGGTGGCGGGTGAATTGCATAAAGAGAAAACAATACCTTAAAAAATGTCTGTATACTTTTTGTGAAATGTGTATCTCTAGGCTACATTGAGGTTTTTCTGTAATTATTTTATCAGTGGCATTAGTGCATACACCTAATCTTTATGGCCCTTTTTGGGAAAGGGGTCGAACTGAAATCTTATCAGAAATATGTTGGGTCGTTTTCCCAGCTTTATATTTCCTTTCAACCGGTCAAACTTTTCCCTTTATTTCTTGTTATTGGATTTTCTCCCCGGTCCTTTGTAACATTCGTCGTATGAAGTAGAAGGAGACCAAGGTGCAGCGTAGTAAGCGTTCATGATTTTTAATCAAACTGAAACAAAATAACAAAGTAGAACAAAACGAAACAGTTCTGTCAGGTGCCGACACAAAACAGAAAACAACTACCCACAAAACACAGGTGGGAAAAAGGCTGCCTAAGTATGATTCCCAATCAGAGACAACGATAGACAGCTGTCCCTGATTGAGAACCACACCCGGCCAAAACATAGAAATAAAGAACATAGAGTTTCCCACCCGAGTCACACCCTGACCAACCAAACATAGAGAATAAAAAGATCTCTACGGTCAGGGCGTGACATCCCTAAACGTCTTTTCTCCATGAAAGAAGCAGAGATCACAGAGAAAACTTTACCAATGTCAACTAGATTGAATCATTCATTCTATCAATGCATGACATTGTTCTGGTGAGCAAGGTTAGTCTTCTAGGGCAACATATAATGACAGAAGAGAAGCTGCATGTATCTAATTATAGACAAGTTGACTAACAAATAGCCTACCAAAATGTTGAAAATTATAAGCAGAAACATATCTAAACCAGGCAATAAAAATCCTGCAAAAATCGTTCCACCGTCTCTGACTACAGCGCATTTTCTTTATTAGCAGGTTAGGTCTGGTGTCGGCCTCATATTTTCACTTCATCACATTATAGTCGGGCGGTTGCTAATAGTTATTAGCTAATAGTTATTAGCAACTGCAGATGGTTGCAGGTGAAAAAACTGCTGACCCGCGCAGTGTGTGTGTGAGTGTGTGTGAGTGTGAGAGATTCTGCATGGAAGCATTGGTCCTCTGTCTCAGGCTGTCAGAATGAGGAATAGCAAACAGCTGGCCAGTGGAGAGAGGAGAACCTCAGATGAAAGAGTTGTCACCCACCAGGTCACTCAGCTGTTACTGCTGCATGGTGAGGAGGAGGAGAAGAGGAGAGGAAGGGGAGGAGAGGAAGAAAGGAGAGGAAGAGGAAGGCAGCAGGAGGATGAGAGGAGGGGAGTAGGAGGAGGAGGGGAGCAGAAGGAGGAGAGGAGGAGCAGGAGGGGAGCAGAAGGAGGAGAGGAGGAGCAGGAGGAGGAGGGGAGCAGAAGGAGGAGAGGAGGAGCAGGGGAGCAGAAGGAGGAGAGGAGGAGGAGGGGAGCAGAAGGAGGAGAGGAGGAGCAGGAGGAGGAGGGGAGCAGGAGGAGGAGGGGAGCAGGGGGAGGAGAGGAGGAGGAGGAGGGGAGCAGGAGGAAGAGGGGAAGAAAAAGAAGAAGAAGAACAGGAACTGCATCAGCTCACCAGTCATTTCCCATCGCTGCAGGGGTGTAATGGTTATGGGCCACAAGACCTTTCTGCATATGCTAGTGTGGTCTTGGAACGTCTTACATTCTCCTCTTTAGTTTTGGGTCAACAGCCAGTCACTCAGCAGAGGGAATTTAATGGACAGCTCAAGGTCACCATCCACCCTGGACATCCAAATCATTGGCCCCTACAGAACACTACTTTCATGTCACAAAAACATTGTTTCAATATGCATTGTTGAAAAACAACTTTCACACTGACTAACTGAAAATGCATTTGTCCATTGGCAGTCCATGCCCAAAACAATGAACCAAAGAGAGACAGTGAAGAATGCCTTTGAAGTGACAAATAAAAATGTGAGGCCCTGGACAGCTGTGGATTTATGACGATGACAAATCTGCATATAATCTGCCCTAATCGTGCATGCCTTTGCTCCTGGTTAAGATAAAAGCATCTCTCTTTTCCCTACATTCCCAGCAATGACCGGTGATGTCACCAAAGGAGTGTGAAAGTGTCAGGTCTGAGGGCCCACAGCTTCTGGTTCCCTGACTGGCTTTGAAGTGAGCAACCGGCTGCTGTGACACACCGTGACACACCGTGACATACCCCACCCCAACCCACCCTACCCCATACTTCGATGGGGAACAAGAGAAGACCCTGGTTGTGTACCAAATGGGCCCCTATTCCCTATATAGGGCACTACTTTTGACCAGGGCCCGTATACACTAATTTCACCCCTCAGGGCTTTGGTCAAACGTAGTTGACTACATAGGGAATAGGGTGCCATATGGGACGCAGGCCCTCACCATTGATACCTGGCCCTAAACACATTAGGGAAGGGCAAACACATCCACATATGCTATTGCATGACTTCATGATGTTTACTGGACAATATAAATGTACGATCTGTGATTCACAGCACACATCTACCACTTCAGTTATATGTGTAGTACATCACTCATAAATATGTAGGGGTATCCCTAGCACAGAATGGGCTACCTCAGAGAATCATAAATATGTAAGGGTATCCCTAGTGCAGAATGGGCTACAGCAGAGAATCATAAATATGTAGGTGTATCCCTAGTGCAGAATGAGCTACAGTAGAGAATCATAAATATGTAGGTGTATCCCTAGTGCAGAATGGGCTACAGTAGAGAATCATAAATATGTAGGGGTATCCCTAGTGCAGAATGGGCTACAGTAGAGAATCATAAATATGTAGGGGTATCCCTAGTGCAGAATGAGCTACAGTAGAGAATCATAAATATGTAGGGGTATCCCTAGTGCAGAATGAGCTACAGTAGAGAATCATAAATATGTAGGGGTATCCCTAGTGCAGAATGAGCTACAGTAGAGAATCATAAATATGTAGGGGTATCCCTAGTGCAGAATGAGCTACAGTAGAGAATCATAAATATGTAGGGGTATCCCTAGTGCAGAATGGGCTACAGCAGAGAATCATAAATATGTAGGGGTATCCCTAGTGCAGAATGGGCTACAGTAGAGAATCATAAATATGTAGGGGTATCCCTAGTGCAGAATGGGCTACAGCAGAGAATCATAAATATGTAGGTGTATCCCTAGTGCAGAATGGGCTACAGCAGAGAATCATAAATATGTAGAGGTATCCCTAGTGCAGAATGGGCTACAGCAGAGAATCATAAATATGTAGGGGTATCCCTAGTGCAGAATGGGCTACAGTAGAGAATCATAAATATGTAGGGGTATCCCTAGTGCAGAATGGTCTACAGCAGAGAATCATAAATATGTAGGGGTATCCCTAGTGCAGAATGGGCTACCTCAGAGAATCATAAATATGTAGGGGTATCCCTAGTGCAGAATGGGCTACAGCAGAGAATCATAAATATGTAGGGGTATCCCTAGTGCAGAATGGGCTACAGTAAAGAATCATAAATATGTAGGGGTATCCCTAGTGCAGAATGGGCTACAGCAGAGAATCATAAATATGTAGGTGTATCCCTAGTGCAGAATGGGCTACAGCAGAGAATCATAAATATGTAGAGGTATCCCTAGTGCAGAATGGGCTACAGCAGAGAATCATAAATATGTAGGGGTATCCCTAGTGCAGAATGGGCTACCTCAGAGAATCATAAATATGTAGGGGTATCCCTAGTGCAGAATGGGCTACAGTAGAGAATCATAAATATGTAGGGGTATCCCTAGTGCAGAATGGTCTACAGCAGAGAATCATAAATATGTAGGGGTATCCCTAGTGCAGAATGGGCTACAGCAGAGAATCATAAATATGTAGGGGTATCCCTAGTGCAGAATGGGCTACAGTAGAGAATCATAAATATGTAGGGGTATCCCTAGTGCAGAATGGGCTACAGCAGAGAATCATAAATATGTAGGGGTATCCCTATTGCAGAATGGGCTACAGTAGAGAATCATAAATATGTAGGGGTATCCCTAGTGCAGCATAGTTAGCTGGTGGTGATAGATTCTTGGTTGGTAGATAGCCACAACTGTTGGAAGTGGTACAGACGTGTTGTAAGACAGTTGTTGGACCTCCATGCAACTTCAGACGTAGGCAGCAGGGGAAGCTGTTTCCTAGAAGGTGAAGAGTGAACACCAGTGTTTTATCTGTTCCTTCCTGCTGCACCCAGCTGCAGCTAGACAGACAGCAACACGGGTTATTTGTTCAAGTGCTTCTCTGTATAACCCTTCCTTCCTCACATAACTCTGAGTGATTGTTTTATAGGCATCAATAAATGATATAGGTTGCATATTTTTGTGGTCAAAATTAGGCAAACAGTATTACTGAAATCTTCAGGTACACTTTTGACATTACACTCCCATGATGATTCTGACAAATACCTCAACACATTGGTTGTGTACCAAATGACACCCCTATTCCATACAAAGTGCACTACTTTTGACCAGAGCTCTATGGGAAAAAGGGTGCCATTTAGGAGACAGGCAGTATTACTGAAATCCTCAGGTAAGTTTTTGTCATGACACTCCCACGACAATTGATTCTGACAAATACCTCACATACTTTACACTACAGCCATAAATCATATAAATCCTCAGTTTATTAGAGTTCATCCCTCATTGTGGCTCCCCTCCTCTAACAGGGGAGCAACCTGGTCTCAGAGTACTTTGTATTATTCTGTACGTAAATCCAAGACACTTCATTTAGTATGTTATACTTTGTTTGGTATGGTTACATAAGACAGAAAAAACAAAAGGATGGTGGTTGGATGGGCTTTTAACGCGAATGTCTAGCAACCAAAAGGTTGCGAGTTCGAATCTCATCACAGACAACTTTAGCATTTTACCTAAGTAGCAACTTCTCAACTACTTCCTACTTTTGAGCTACTTTGCAACTACTTATAGACGTTCACATTAAATGCCCACCCAACCACCCCCCTTCCGTTTTTTGTCTTAAGTAACCATCTGTCTTATGTAACCATACTAAACATAACATATCATACTAAATGGAGTGTTTAAAAAAATAAATATATATTTCACCTTTATTTAACCAGGTAGGCTAGTTGAGAACAAGTTCTCATTTACAACTGCGCCCTGGCCAAGATAAAGCAAAGCAGTGTGACACAGACAACAACACAGAGTTACACATGGAATAAACAAGCGTACAGTCAATAACACAATAGAAAAAAAGAAAGTCTATATACAGTGTGTGCAAATGGCGTGAGGAGGTAAGGCAATAAATAGGCCATAGAGCAGCAAAGTAATTACAATTTAGCATATTAACACTGGAGTGATAGATGTGCAGATGATGATGTGCAAGTAGAAATACTGGTGTGCAGAAAAGTAAATAAGAACAATATGGGGATGAGGTAGGTAGATTGGATGGGCTATTTACAGATGGGCTATGTGCAGCAGCAGATGTTTAAAGTTAGTGAGGGAAATATAAGTCTCCAACTTCAGCGATTTTTGCAATTCGTTCCAGTCATTGGCAGCAGAGAACTGGAAGGAAAGGCGGCCAAAGGAGGTGTTGGCTTTGGGGATGACCAGTGAGATATACCTGCTGGAGCGCGTGCTACGGGTGGGTGTTGTTATCGTGACCAGTGAGCTGAGATAAGGCGGAGCTTTACCTAGCATAGACTTATAGATGACCTAGAGCCAGTGTGTCTGGCGACGAATATGTAGCGAGGGCCAGTCGACGAGAGCATACAGGACGCAGTGGTGGGTGGTATATGGGGCTTTGGTGACAAAATGGATGGCACTGTGATAGACTGCATCCGGTTTGCTGAGTAGAGTGTTGGGGGCTATTTTGTAAATGACATCGCCGAAGTCGAGGATCGGTAGGATAGTCAGTTTTATGAGGGTATGTTTGGCGGCGTGAGTGAAGGAAGCTTTGTTGCGAATTAGGAAGCCGATTCTAGATTTGATTTTGGATTGGAGATGTTTAATATGAGTCTGGAAGGAGAGTTTACAGTCTAGCCAGATACCTAAGTATTCGTAGTTGTCCACATATTGTAAGTCAGAACCGTCCAGAGTAGTGATGCTAGTCGGGCGAACGGGTGGGTGCGGGCAGCGAACGGTTGAAAAGCATGCATTTAGTTTTACTAGCGTTTAAGAGCAGTTGGAGGCCACGGAAGGAGTGTGGTATGGCATTGAAGCTCGTTTGGAGGTTTGTTAACACAGTGTCCAAAAACGGTCCAGAAGTATACAGTATGGTGTCGTCTGCGTAGAGGGGGATCAGGGAATCACACGCAGCAAGAGCGACATCGTTGATATATACAGAGAAAAGAGTCGGCCCGAGAATTGAACCCTGTGGTACCCCCATAGAGACTGCCAGAGGTCCGGACAACAGGCCCTCAGATTTGACGCACTGAACTCTATCTGAGAAGTAGTTAGTGAACCAGGCGAGGCAGTCATTTGAGAAACCAAGGCTGTTGAGTCTGCCGATAAGAATACGGTGATTGACAGAGTCAAAAGCCTTGGCCAGGTCAATGAAGACGGCTGCACAGTACTGTCTCTTATCGTTGGCGGTTATGATATCGTTTAGTACCTTGAGCGTAGCTGAGGTGCACCCGTGACTAGCTCGGAAACTGGATTGCACAGCGGAGAAGGTACGGTGGGATTCGAAATGGTCAGTGATCTGTTTGTTAACTTGGCTTTCGAAGACTTTAGAAAGGCAGGGCAGGATGGATATAGGTCTATAACAATTTGGGTCTAGAGTGTCACCCCCTTTGAAGAGGGGGATGACCGCGGCAGCTTTCCAATCTTTAGGGATCTCGGACGATATGAAAGAGAGGTTGAACAGACTGCTAATAGGGCTTTCAACAATGGCGGCAGATCATTTTAGAAAGAGAGGGTCCAGATTGTCTAGCCCAGCTGATTTGTTCGGGTCCAGGTTTTGCAGCTCTTTCAGAACATCTGCTATCTGGATTTGGGTGAAGGAGAACCTGGGGAGGCTCGGGCAAGTAGCTGCGGGGGGTGTGGAGCTTTTGGCCGAGGTAGGGGTAGCCAGGAGGAAAGCATGGCCAGCCGTAGAATTGAAATCGAAATGTTTGATTACCGTGGATTTATCGGTGGTGACATTGTTACCTGGCCTCAGTGCAGTGGGCAGCTAGGAGGAGGTGCTCTTATTCTCCATGGACTTTAGTGTCCCAAAACTTTTTGGAGCCACAGGATGCAAACTTCTGTTTGAAAAAAGCTAGCCTTGGATTTACATACAGAATAATACGAAGTGCTTGTGGAGCACGTTAGCTAACCCTTCCCCTAACCCTAACATGAACCCTTTAACCTAACTCCTAAACTTAACCCTAACCCTAATCCCAACCGCTAGCCTAGCTAATGTTAGCGAGCTAGGTAACGTTAGCTACCTATCAACCTAGCTAGAATTCGTAACATATCATACATTTGCAAATCTATAACACATTGTACATTTTGCAAATTCGTAACATATAATACTAATTGTAATTGGTACCATATCATATGAAATGAGTGATGGACAGCCACAAATGAATACATACCATACGAAACGTAACATATCATCCTACAGAATAATACGATATGCTCTGAGACCAGGTTGCCACAAGACACCCAGGGGAGAAAGTTCTCTTCAGTGGCCCTGAGGGCAAGCACCCCCGCCACCCACACACAGACCACAGCTTCCCGCCCACCACAGTGGACCCTGTAAGCAGCCTCCTCACCTGCAGCTAACTCACTGCACTTTCTCACAAAGACAAACTTCAATATAAACCCTATCACTCATTAATAACATTCCTTTGTGACATGCAATCTATTGTAATAGCGGTACAAAGTAAAAACACAATCACAAGGTAGTCTAGTATTATTTAAATGTATGTAGGGTAATCTGTTATCAAGATATTCACTGGCACCTGTAACAAGGCATGCTTTTTAAGACTCGTTCTTCTTTATCCAGTGCAATCGTGTAGAGGTTGAAATATAACATCACCTTATATCCACACGTATTTATAAACACCGTTGCTATGTCTACCATCCGTCAATACCGCATAGGCTACAGTTTTGATTGTACGGCTCCTGCTCTCTCCTCGTAGTTATTTTTAGCCCATTCGTCATACCGCTTTTAGACACTGAGCATTTCGATTCGCTTCAATTTTAAAACACAGCGCTCGCCTGACCCGGAGCCCTCTATCTGCCTTCGAGCAGGGTACTAAATTCACTTCACCGTTGCCAAATTGATCCAACCGAGTTTCTTCTCAACTCAACGTGGTTTTGTTGTACAGAAGGTAAGATAGCTAGTGTCAAATCTTTGCAATGAGATACAATAGTGCATCAGGTTGGTACAGTAGCAAACATGATCATGTTTTTAGTAGAGAATTTACTAATTTGAATCGAAATGTATTACTGTTATTTAGCCTATTACTGTCAACTCTAGCTTGGTCTGAACTTAATTGTATTTTATCACAGTTCAAAAGTGACTTCCATGTTTTCATTCATAGCCCACCTGTATCTTGCCACTTGCCTTTTTATGTAAGAGGCTGTTTATTACATGACACAACATGTTTTACTTAATAATAACCTAACCGTATTCATATTGCACATACTCCCCATTAATCTGCATGACCATAAACGACCCGATATTGTCCCCCTTATTGTTTTACGCTGCTAGACAGATAAAATGCCATGCGCATTGATTCTGTCTCCAAGCAGTACCACAGCCAGACTATAAATAGACCAATACCCACATGTATGATCTCACCACCAGACGTGACTGAAGTAACAATGAGTTAGCTGCCTGCTACAGTATCATCTCTGCTATTATCTCCACAGATAGATAGACATGGTGTTAAGCAGCTGACTTAAAAAGTGGTTGTTTAAATGCATTTGCATGAGGTTTATATGGCTGTGTATGTCAGTATAGGCTGCTGAGGGGAGGAATGGCATTAAATACCTGGAAACTATGTGTTTGATGTATTTGATACCATTCCACTAATTCTGCTCCAGTCATTACCACAAGCCTTTCCTCCCCAACCCCAATTAAGGTGCCACCCACCTCATGTGGTGTGTGTGTGTGTGTGTGTGTGTGTGTGTGTGTGTGTGTGTGTGTGTGTGTGTGTGTGTGTGTGTGTGTGTGTGTGTGTGTGTGTGTGTGTGTGTGTGTGTGTGTGTGTGTGTGTGTGTGTGTGTGTGTGTGTCTTTACAATACACGCTATCAGTATATCTGTATTATCCCTTATCTAGATTGTTTACCTGTTGGTTACAGGGATGGTCCATTCTCATCAGCATCATAATATCTGTGGATCTCTTGTTCTACAGTCAACTTCTCTAGTCAAATAGCCAAAGAGCAAAGACAGGGCAACAGCACAGAAGAAGAAAACAGCACAGTTATAAACCCACCAGGGTCATCCTGATCGTCTACGAGCGTTACGTCTCACAGACAACCATACGACCAACACATCCAGCTAGTGGTAAGTGATATCCCCCCATTCCCCCTACACAATAAAACGTATCTTAAGATACAAAAACAGGTTGTCAACATTGATTCCTTGCCATTTTAAAATACTTTTTCAGATTTCACTCTAAATCCAAGAGTGGACAGCTCAATGAAATATCAATCAGCATTGGCTGTAGGGATGTTGTGATGTTGGTGAAAGGGCATATTTGACTGTCTTGTTGACCTCAGTGTTTGAGTTGCCTTGTTTCCTATGGTAACCCATTGCAGACATGCTTCTTCATGGCTTTCATTCGATTTTTGAGTAAATTTCAGGTTTTATGAAGCTTTTGTCTCTGCCAATGTTCTGTCTCGAGGTGTCAGATGTTGACAAAATCCAACTCTTATTTCGGCGTGGTAATGAGAAAATACAGGAAGCGGGGGCTTGCCAGTATACACTTGACATTTTCAACTGTGACAAGAAGAAAATGCTCATGTGTTTTGATATGAAAGCCCTTCTCAGACCACGTGCAAACGACCCTTCAGTCTTTTGTCCACCTCAGAATATTGATGATATTTTTTACATCAGACTTGTTCTTGGCAGTGCGAGGGCTCACAGATGTCCACTCTGGGCTGTTCAGATGGCTTGAGGGGGCAGGTACCATCTGAGCTGTGTCATGGATGGACCGAGTCAGTTTAACAGCTCCATGTACTTACAGTAGGTTTGACACAGTGCATCCTGATTGGCACCCTTTTCCCTATATAGTGCACTGCATTTGGCAGAGCTGGTCACTATATAAGGAATAGGTTGCCATTTGGGATGCAGCGTCAGTTTCATGGTACCTTAAATTAGATTAAAACAATAATTGTATTAAATACAGAGGGAAGAAACACGTTGATTTGACAGGTATTGTTAGTCACTTCTAGATTATGATAATGTACGTCCGTAGAGGTGTGACCATATTACTAAGCATATTGGCAAGTCAGATCCAATGAAACACAGCACAGTGCGTCCTGCTTGTCAACACACACTAACAATACATTCATGTCTAGTTGGATATTTTACTTGTCGGTCCAATTCTGCGATAACACTATGAATGCAAAGTGAATGTAATGTGTTTACTGAGTTTGATGATAATTGTTTATTGTTTTGACACATTGTACACAGGGAAGAATAATGCCTTTGAATGTGTTCATTCAACCAGTTAGAACAGCACTTGTTGAACATGGGCCCTGGTAAAAAGTAGTGCACTGTCGAGTGAATAGAGTGCCATTTAGGACGTAGATATTGTTTCAAATGGGACTTGTTACAGTAAAGAGAAGTGTGCATTACCTTGTAGTTTAGAGGGAATTGAAACTAAAGGCCTGTTGTTGAATGACTTGGTCATCATAGTTTCTGTTCCACAAACACTCCTTTGATATAGTAGATGTCTCCATAGCAGAATTGATTTGATGCCTTGTTATACAGTGTTTCTGGCTGTGTTTTTCCTCACATAATACTGAAACCTGACCTGTAATGTAGAGAGGGACATGTAAGGGAACTGAAAGAAGAAATGCTGAACATTTTCTTATTGTTATTATTCTCCTATTGATATGAAATGGCCTTTGGGAGCCCCCTTGTTTGCCTTTTTACCAGACTAACAACAGTTAAAGTGATGTGAGAGTGTAGGGTTTGGGAGGACTGAGGTTCACAACAGCGATGTGTCCCAAATGGCACCCTATTCCCCCCAGGGCTCTTGTCAAAAGTAGTTGCACTATATAGGGAATAGGGTGCCATTTGGGATGGAGGAAGAGGAAGTATGTATGATGACACTGGTCAGAGGAATGATATACAGCACGGTAGTCAACAGTCATGTGCTTTATAACATGACTGTGTAAAAAAATATATATTACTAATCGAAAAATTTGAAAATTGGGAGCAAAAAAAAACCTGATCATATTTTGCTATGTAATTATTGCCCATATGTGAACCGAAATGAGAAGCTCTGACGTTAGTCATATTTCACACATTGAAAATGTGTGCCGTCAATTTAACCAGCATTTTCGCCAGCAGTAATCAGTTTTAACTTGACTAATTTGAATGCATTATAGAACCAGTTGCAACAACATAAAGCAGTTAACCTTATTACTGTAAGTTTCATACGTACAGTAGATATATAGGCAGTAACAATATAAATATTGCAATTTTTGACTAATAGAATGTGTTTATGGTCAATCAATATCCTACTATACATCAGCCAGTTACTATACATCATACAGTTACTATACATCATACAGTTACTATACATCAGCCAGTTACTATACATCATACAGTTACTATACATCATACAGTTACTATACATCAGACAGTTACTATACATCAGACAGTTACTATACATCAGACAGTTACTATACATCATACAGTACAGTTACTATACATCAGACAGTTACTATACATCATACAGTTACTATACATCAGACAGTTACTATACATCAGACAGTTACTATACATCAGACAGTTACTATACATCAGACAGTTACTATACATCATACAGTACAGTTACTATACATCATACAGTTACTATACATCAGACAGTTACTATACATCATACAGTTACTATACATCAGACAGGTACTATACATCATACAGTTACTATACATCATACAGTTACTATACATCAGACAGTTACTATACATCATACAGTACAGTTACTATACATCATACAGTTACTATACATCAGACAGTTACTATACATCATACAGTTACTATACATCAGACAGGTACTATACATCATACAGTTACTATACATCAGACAGTTACTATACATCATACAGTTACTATACATCATACAGTTACTATACATCAGACAGTTACTATACATCATACAGTTACTATACATCAGACAGTTACTATACATCAGACAGTTACTATACATCAGACAGTTACTATACATCAGACAGTTACTATACATCAGACAGTTACTATACATCAGACAGTTACTATACATCAGACAGTTACTATACATCAGTACAGTTACTATACATCAGACAGTTACTATACATCAGACAGTTACTATACATCAGACAGTTACTATACATCAGACAGTTACTATACATCAGACAGTTACTATACATCAGACAGTTACTATACATCAGACAGTTACTATACATCAGACAGTTACTATACATCAGACAGTTACTATACATCAGACAGTTACTATACATCAGACAGTTACTATACATCAGACAGTTACTATACATCAGACAGTTACTATACATCAGACAGTTACTATACATCAGACAGTTACTATACATCATACAGTTACTATACATCAGACAGTTACTATACATCAGACAGTTACTATACATCAGACAGTTACTATACATCATACAGGTACTATACATCAGACAGTTACTATACATCATACAGTTACTATACATCAGACAGTTACTATACATCATACAGTTACTATACATCAGACAGTTACTATACATCAGACAGTTACTATACATCATACAGTTACTATACATCATACAGTTACTATACATCATACAGTTACTATACATCATACAGTTACTATACATCATACAGTTACTATACATCAGACAGGTACTATACATCAGACAGGTACTATACATCAGACAGGTACTATACATCAGACAGTTACTATACATCAGACAGTTACTATACATCATACAGTTCCTATATATCAGACAGTTACTATACATCAGACAGTTACTATACATCATACAGTTACTATACATCATACAGTTACTATACATCAGACAGTTACTATACATCAGACAGTTACTATACATCAGACAGTTACTATACATCAGACAGTTACTATACATCAGACAGTTACTATACATCAGACAGTTACTATACATCAGACAGTTACTATACATCATACAGTTACTATACATCAGACAGTTACTATACATCAGACAGTTACTATACATCATACAGTACAGTTACTATACATCATACAGTTACTATACATCAGACAGTTACTATACATCATACAGTTACTATACATCAGACAGTTACTATACATCAGACAGTTACTATACATCAGACAGGTACTATACATCATACAGTTACTATACATCATACAGTTACTATACATCAGACAGTTACTATACATCAGACAGGTACTATACATCAGACAGTTACTATACATCAGACAGTTACTATACATCATACAGTACAGTTACTATACATCATACAGTTACTATACATCATACAGTTACTATACATCAGACAGTTACTATACATCATACAGTTACTATACATCAGACAGTTACTATACATCAGACAGTTACTATACATCAGACAGTTACTATACATCAGACAGTTACTATACATCAGACAGTTACTATACATCAGACAGTTACTATACATCAGACAGTTACTATACATCAGACAGGTACTATACATCAGACAGTTACTATACATCATACAGTTACTATACATCAGACAGTTACTATACATCATACAGTTACTATACATCAGACAGTTACTATACATCAGACAGTTACTATACATCAGACAGTTACTATACATCAGACAGTTACTATACATCATACAGTTACTATACATCAGACAGTTACTATACATCATACAGTACAGTTACTATACATCATACAGTTACTATACATCAGACAGTTACTATACATCAGACAGTTACTATACATCAGACAGTTACTATACATCATACAGTTACTATACATCATACAGTTACTATACATCAGACAGTTACTATACATCAGACAGTTACTATACATCAGACAGTTACTATACATCAGACAGTTACTATACATCAGACAGTTACTATACATCAGA
>NC_092089.1:22283633-22421133 GCF_045679555.1 Salvelinus alpinus
TACACGCTTAGAAAAAAGCTCTTAGAAAAAAAGGTTACAAAATGGTTCTTTGGCTGTCCTCATAGGAGAAACATTTTGGGTTCCAGGTAGAACTCTCAGTGGAAAGGGTTATACCTGAAACTAAAAGGGTTGTACCTGAAACCAAAAAGTGTTCTTCAAACGGTCAAATGGTTCTCCTAGAACCCTTTTAGGTTCTAGATAGCACTTGTTTTTCTAAGAGTGTACCCACGTTAAATACATCGTATTAAAATCAACTTACAATCAATCCTGACCTTTTCTTTGCACACACCATCCCACATAGTCCACAGATGAGAAACTGGGGGGAAATAAAAAGTTATACCTTCCCATTCCTATTAACCATAGAGGTAATAATACTGAAAAAGTGAATGATTTGACTTACACAACTTCCGCTCCATATAGGAGAGGCATCCCCCAGCTGCAGCTTGTGAACCGACCGGACTCGGATGATGCCGAACACCCCGAGGGCGATGCTGGACGCACCGAGCCCCATCTCCAACACGGACAGTATCACCAGACTCCAGATGTTACATCCTCTGTCCGGCATCACTCATTCCTTCACAGCGGGTCATTCAAGAGGTGGTGGTGGTCACCCCCTTGAACCACCCAAAAAGCAGCGAGTATTGGTTTTTGCGCTAAAAGCATTAATCCATTAATCAAAATTACGCAGGTGGACTTTTGCGCGAGGGAATGTTTTCTATCCAGTAACCACCAAGTGATCCACCATGTAAGGGCTACTTACATGTTCCCTCTGAAAAATACTCCACTGTTAGACTTTATAAGGTATTCTAAATCAGATCTTGTCATAGACTACATGGATTTATCAGGATTTGCACTGGACAGCTCTGTGGACTGCTAGTATGCGTGGTTGATCTACTGTAAGACAGACACGCGTCATTCTCGCCAGTTGCCACCCTCTCAAAACTTTTCTTGCCCACAGCTGCAGTGCTCGCGACTCACGTGACTTCCTTGACGTCTTATAGCGCTCATGTGTGCAGTTTATATACATGAGGGTGATTTAAGGTAACTAGCTAGTAAGATTATATAACTAACGAATCCCATGAATTGCACCTAAGGAGATAAAAATAGTAATCTTAAATTAAACACCCAATCAATGCATAATACATAGGCTAATGCACAATGCATAATACTTGATATGTTTGATAATTGCATTTAGAAAATTGGTGTCATTTGTTTTAAGAGGAAAGTTACTGCCAATTGCATACCTTGTATGGTCCAAAGTTACAGTATATAGCTGAATGAATCCATTTTTGAATATATTTTGTGCACATTATTACATATTATAAACTGGGTGGTTCAAGCCCTGAATGCTGATTGGCTGAAACCCATGGTATATGGTCTGATTTACCATGGCTATCACACACATGTATTTGTACTGTTCTAATTACGTTGGTAGCAATAGCAATAAGGCACCTTGGGGGTTTGTGGTATATTGCCAATATACCACGGCTAAGGGCTGTATCCAGGCACTCTGCGTTGCGTCATGTTTAAGAACAGCCCTTAGCTGTGGTATATTGGCCATATACCACACCCCCTCGGGCCTTATTGCTTAACTATATTTAAACTATAGTGTTAAATTTTTTTATGGAATTATGAAATATATGGAGTAGGATTACTTCCTGTGTAGTATAAGACCCCGCAACATGTCGTAGGGCTGGTTTCCCAGATACAGATTAAGCCTGGACCTGGACTAAAACATTTGAATCCAAGAATAAGCATAATCTGTGTCCAGGAAACCAATCCTTAAATGTTGCCTAATAATTGACAAACCCTTCCAACCTGATCCTTTACTCCAAGCCCTGGAGAACAACTCAGTCTGACATAGTAAGAGGCTTGCTATTTTTAGCACCTGCCACAATATAACATGAACACTTCCCTCTACAGAGGCAGACATTGATGTTCACACTGCTAAACCCTACAAACCTACTCTCTGAATGAGATAACACTACTCTCTGAATGAGATGACACTACTCTCTGAATGAGATAACACTACTCTCTGAATGAGATAACACTACTCTCTGAATGAGATAACACTACTCTCTGAATGGGATAACACTACTCTCTGAATGGGATAACACTACTCTCTGAATGAGATAACACTACTCTCTGAATGAGATAACACTACTCTCTGAATGAGATAACACTACTCTCTGAATGCGATAACACTACTCTCTGAATGAGATGACACTACTCTCTGAATGAGATGACACTACTCTCTGAATGAGATGACACTACTCTCTGAATGAGATGACACTACTCTCTGAATGAGATGACACTACTCTCTGAATGAGATGACACTACTCTCTGAATGAGATGACACTACTCTCTGAATGAGATGACACTACTCTCTGAATGAGATGACACTACTCTCTGAATGAGATAACACGACTCTCTGAATGGGATAACACTACTCTCTGAATGAGATAACACTACTCTCTGAATGAGATAACACTACTCTCTGAATGAGATGACACTACTCTCTGAATGAGATGACACTACTCTCTGAATGAGATAACACTACTCTCTGAATGAGATAACACTACTCTCTGAATGAGATAACACTACTCTCTGAATGAGATGTATCTCTGAATGAGATAACACTACTCTCTGAATGAGATAACACTACTCTCTGAATGAGATGTATCTCTGAATGAGATAACACTACTCTCTGAATGAGATGACACTACTCTCTGAATGAGATAACACTACTCTCTGAATGAGATGACACTACTCTCTGAATGAGATGACACTACTCTCTGAATGAGATGACACTACTCTCTGAATGAGATGTATCTCTGAATGAGATAACACTACTCTCTGAATGAGATGACACTACTCTCTGAATGAGATGACACTACTCTCTGAATGAGATGACACTACTCTCTGAATGAGATAACACGACTCTCTGAATGGGATAACACTACTCTCTGAATGAGATAACACTACTCTCTGAATGAGATAACACTACTCTCTGAATGAGATAACACTACTCTCTGAATGGGATAACACTACTCTCTGAATGGGATAACACTACTCTCTGAATGAGATAACACTACTCTCTGAATGAGATAACACTACTCTCTGAATGAGATAACACTACTCTCTGAATGAGATAACACTACTCTCTGAATGAGATAACACTACTCTCTGAATGAGATAACAGTCCATGTTCAGTGTGTGCATTTCAAATTGAACACTTCTTTTGACCATGACCCATAGGGCACTATAAATGGAAAAGGGTGCCATTTGGGACAGAGTATGACAGTGAATGGGAAGGCTACAGTATAAAAGGCTCCCTCAACAAAAGTACTCATATCTCATTAATCACAAAATGCACTGCCTCACTGAGTCTGAAAAGGCAGAGTGCTGGTCCATTCTATGTGCAGGTTGGTTTTGCCTGGGGGCATTTTGGGGTTTTGCTCCTCTGGTTTCGCTGCTATGGGTGAAGTCTCTCCGCTGAATCCTCCCTTGGCTTGTTAACAATAAGCAGGCAGGCAACAGATACATTCCAGACAGTGTCCGTGTTCAGTTCACACAGACAGTCCATGTTTTTGCTGCTGACAGTCTCAGACCTGTTTTGTGTGTTTCTGTGTGTGTTGTTCTGTTCTTGCTCTACTGTCGGTGCAAGGAAGACACCAGGAGAAAGAAGTTGTCAAGCAGCATTACTTTTTATGCTTGACAAGCTACAGTTTATGTTAATGCTGTTCATGTTAGTGTTGTATGTTATTGTATGATGTATAAGTGTTGTTGTATGATTGTTGTACATTGTTGTATTATGTATGAGTGTTGTATGTTGTTGTATGTTGTTGTATGAGTGTTGTATGTTGTTGTATGTTGTTGTATGAGTGTTGTATGTGGAAGAGGATGCATCCTTTAGTCATGTTATCTTGTTCCTGAAAAATAAACAGTATTCAAAAAGACAAGCTACAGTTGTACTATTTAAAAATATATATATATTTATCCATTATTTATTTATCCTTACTATTAATACAGTGGGCCCCTCCTAAATCCTAAACGGCACCCTATTCAATACATAGTGCCCTACTATGGAATCTGGTCAGAAGTAGTGCACTATATAGGGAATAGGGTGCCATTTGGGACGCATCCTGTGTGTTTGGAAATGGCCGTCATCTTTATTAACAGGACGAGCAGAGGAGACACTGTCTGATGTGGTTGATCATGTGACGTCAATGAGTAGAATGACAGTGATTTACAGTAATGCCAACATCAAAACAGGGTCATGGGGATTAGCTGTGTGTCTTATTCAACGGGCACCGACGATCTGTCTCAGATTTAGGGGTCGACTCGGTACATTACAATATTTTAACTCTGTAATCAACTATTAACTCTAACCTACTCTCACTGCAACATGTGCAGGAAGTTGCGTTACAGATGAGCACGGTTAAAAAACAGAAAGTGACGATACATGAGGCACGTTTCACACATTTCTTGAGCTTGAGACATGACATCATGTAAATGTAGAACAGGTTCATACATACACTGTAACCTGACACCTCGGATTATGAAACATGTCAGGTGCGTTGTTGTTTCATCTTCACAAAGAGAAGCTGCGTACCTCCGTCAGGTACTTCTCTTCCTTCCTGTTTACTTTAACTAAAGAAAACCCTGCCACTGAAACTATATTTGATCATGTAAGCTCAGACCTAAAGAAATAGACAATATATCACTGTCTCTTCCTGTATGATACTAAGAGAGTGATAGCCAGGCATGTTGACATCTCACTCGTGATGATCTGTGCTGTTCCAGAGAGGAGGTGAGTGCGTTTTACAGCCATTACCTCCATCATCACACTGCTCCCAGTAATGTGAAGTGTCAGAGCCAGCGCCATCTTAGAGAACAGCTCACCAGGTACAGGCAACACTACCTGCCTGGCTTCAACATGTCTAGTGAAGAGAAACCACAAAGTAACTATTACTGTACAACAATAACATGGTGTTATTCTAAAGGCCCAGACCGTTAGATGCAGAGTTGAGTCAATCAATTCTGTTTGAACTTCCTGAGTGACAGAAGATTACAGTGTAGACGTGGCTATCATTTGTACACGTTCAAATGGGACATGGTGAAAATTAGCTTAAGATTAGCTTAATTTATCAGAGATAAAGTTATATTTCAACAAAACAATGTTGCAGGAATGATAATCTTATCAGTTTCTAACAGAAACAATTTCAGAACAATCTGAGATGAAGGGTGTGTAAATACTTTTTCTTGTGCTTTTTGAGGTGGAACTACCATACAGGATTATCACACCACTGCCACCAATCAACTAGTGATTGAGGTGTAACAGCAAGAGATCTGCTTCCTATGAAGCAGATCTCCCTGTCTATGGTGGTGACTGGTGATTGAAGGAAACTGACTGAAAAGGAAACTGATTATTTAAACTGATTAATCTGTTTTTTTTTATACATTGAGCAAACTGTTTCTTTATGGAAACAAGGAAGTGAATCAGAGGAATTGTCCCAGGAAGTGTGGACATGTCAATGACTAAATAGGCAGACATCCTGGCCTGTGGTGGAAATCCAGACTGACAGTACTCTCTCTAGCCTGTCACATCAGAGAACTGTCATGACTTTGGAAGCTCAGGACGGTAGATTAGTATCTATGTTCAACCACACACTTTTATACTGTGGTTCTAGCTCTGCCTATGATTCAAATGTTTTAATGTTAATAGTGAGGAATAAACACTAAATGTCTCCTCTATGTTCCTCCTCTCTTCTCATAGGAAACAGTCGGACACAAGCCAGATATCTGGACTGGATTTGGTGTCCTCCTTGTGTTACTGCCTGCTCACCCGTGCTTTAACCTCACCCGGAAAACAGGACCTCTTTGTCTTGGGTTACGTCACATTGAATGGCCACCTAATTGATCTGAAGGCTGGGATTGGTTTTATTTTTTTAAATGAACTTTTATTTAACTAGGCAAGTCTGTTAAGGACCAATTCTGATTTACAGTGCCGGCCAACCAAGAGAAAAAAGGCTTTCTACTGGGACGGGCGCTGGAATAAAAAATAAAACTGTATTACAAAACACACATCACAACAAGAGACACCATAACACTTCATAAAGAGAGACCTAAGACACCACAACAATACATAAAGAGAGACCTAAGACACCACAATACTACATAAAGAGAGACCTAAGACACCACAACACTACATAAAGAGAGACCTAAGACAACACTACATAAAGAGAGACCTAAGACACCACAACACTACATAAAGAGAGACCTAAGACACCACAACACTACATAAAGAGAGACCTAAGACAACACTACATAAAGAGAGACCTAAGACAACACTACATAAAGAGAGACCTAAGACACCACAATACTACATACAGAGAGACCTAAGACACCACAACACTACATAAAGAGAGACCTAAGACACCACAACACTACATAAAGAGAGACCTAAGACAACACTACATAAAGAGAGACCTAAGACACCACAACACTACATAAAGAGAGACCTAAGACACCACAACACTACATAAAGAGAGACCTAAGACAACACTACATAAAGAGAGACCTAAGACACCACAACACTACATAAAGAGAGACCTAAGACAACACTACATACAGAGAGACCTAAGACACCACAACACTACATAAAGAGAGACCTAAGACAACACTACATAAAGAGAGACCTAAGACACCACAATACTACATAAAGAGAGACCTAAGACACCACAACACTACATAAAGAGAGACCTAAGACACCACAACACTACATAAAGAGAGACCTAAGACAACACAATACTACATAAAGAGAGACCTAAGACACCACAACACTACATAAAGAGAGACCTAAGACACCACAACACTACATAAAGAGAGACCTAAGACAACACTACATAAAGAGAGACCTAAGACACCACAATACTACATAAAGAGAGACCTAAGACACCACAATACTACATAAAGAGAGACCTAAGACACCACAAAACTACATAAAGAGAGACCTAAGACACCACAACACTACATAAAGAGAGACCTAAGACAACACTACATACAGAGAGACCTAAGACAACACTACATAAAGAGAGACCTAAGACACCACAATACTACATAAAGAGAGATCTAAGACACCACAATACTACATAAAGAGAGATCTAAGACAACACTATATACAGAGAGACCTAAGACAACACTACATAAAGAGAGACCTAAGACAACACTACATAAAGAGAGACCTAAGACAACACTACATACAGAGAGACATAAGACAACACTACATACAGAGAGACCTAAGACAACACTACATAAAGAGAGATCTAAGACAACACTATATACAGAGAGACCTAAGACAACACTACATAAAGAGAGACCTAAGACAACACTACATAAAGAGAGACCTAAGACAACACTACATAAAGAGAGACCTAAGACACCACAACACTACATAAAGAGAGACCTAAGACCGCAACACTACATAAAGAGTGGCCTAAGACAACAATACTATATAAAGAGAGACCTAAGACACCACAACACTACATAAAGAGAGAGCTAAGACACCACAATACTACATAAAGAGAGACCTAAGACACCACAACACTACATAAAGAGAGACCTAAGACACCACAATACTACATAAAGAGAGACCTAAGACACCACAATACTACATAAAGACAGACCTAAGACACCACAATACTACATAAAGAGAGACCTAAGACACCACAACACTACATAAAGAGAGACCTAAGACACCATAACACTACATAAAGAGAGACCTAAGACACCACAATACTACATAAAGAGAGACCTAGGACACCATAACACTACATAAAGAGAGACCTAAGACAACACTACATACAGAGAGACCTAAGACACCATAACACTACATAAAGAGAGACCTAAGACACCACAACACTACATAAAGAGAGACCTAAGACACCACAACACTACATAAAGAGACACCTAAGACAACACTACATACAGAGAGACCTAAGACACCATAACACTACATAAAGAGAGACCTAAGACAACAACACTACATAAAGAGAGACCTAAGACAACACTACATAGAGAGACATAAGACAACACTATATACAGAGAGACCTAAGACACCACAAAACTACATAAAGAGAGACCTAAGACCGCAACACTACATGAAGAGAGACCTAAGACAATACTACATAAAGAGAGACCTAAGACACCACAATACTACATACAGAGAGACCTAAGACACTACAACACTACATAAAGAGAGACCTAAGACACCACAATACTACATAAAGAGAGACCTAAGACAACAACACTACATGAAGAGAGACCTAAGACAATACTACATAAAGAGAGACCTAAGACACCACAATACTACATACAGAGAGACCTAAGACACTACAACACTACATAAAGAGAGACCTAAGACACCACAATACTACATAAAGAGAGACCTAAGACACCATAACACTAAATAAAGAGAGACCTAAGACACCACAACACTACATAAAGAGAGACCTAAGACACCACAATACTACATAAAGAGAGACCTAAGACACCACAACACTTCATAAAGAGAGACCTAAGACACCATAACACTTCATAAAGAGAGACCTAAGACACCACAACACTACATAAAGAGAGACCTAAGACACCATAACACTTCATAAAGAGAGACCTAAGACACCATAACACTTCATAAAGAGAGACCTAAGACACCACAACACTTCATAAAGAGAGACCTAAGACACCATAACACTAAATAAAGAGAGACCTAAGACACCACAACAGTACATAAAGAGAGACCTAAGACACCACAACACTTCATAAAGAGAGACCTAAGACACCACAACACTACATAAAGAGAGACCTAAGACACCACAACACTACATAAAGAGAGACCTAAGACACCACAACACTACATAAAGAGAGACCTAAGACACCACAACACTACATACAAAGATACCTAAGACACCACAATACCACATAAAGAGAGACCTAAGACACCACAATACTACATAAAGAGAGACCTAAGACACCACAACACTACATAAAGAGAGACATAAGACAACACTACATAGAGAGAGACCTAAGACACCACAACACTACATAAAGAGAGACCTAAGACACCACAACACTACATAAAGAGAGACCTAAGACAACACTACATACAGAGAGACCTAAGACACCATAACACTACATAAAGAGAGACCTAAGACACCACAACACTACATAAAGAGAGACCTAAGACACCACAACACTACATAAAGAGAGACCTAAGACACCACAACACTACATAAAGAGAGACCTAAGACACCACAACACTACATAAAGAGAGACCTAAGACAACACTACATACAGAGAGACCTAACACACCATAACACTACATAAAGAGAGACCTAAGACACCACAACACTACATAAAGAGAGACCTAAGACACAACAACACTACATAAAGAGAGACCTAAGACAACACTACATACAGAGAGACCTAAGACACCATAACACTACATAAAGAGAGACCTAAGACAACAACACTACATAAAGAGAGACCTAAGACAACACTACATAAAGAGAGACCTAAGACAACACTATATACAGAGAGACCTAAGACACCACAAAACTACATAAAGAGAGACCTAAGACCGCAACACTACATAAAGAGAGACCTAACACAACACTACATAAAGAGAGACCTAAGACAACAACACTACATGAAGAGAGACCTAAGACAACACTACATAAAGAGAGAGCTAAGACCGCAACACTACATAAAGAGAGAGCTAAGACACCACAACACTACATAAAGAGAGACCTAAGACACCACAACACTACATAAAGAGAGACCTAAGACAACAACACTACATAAAGAGAGACCTAAGACAACAACACTACATAAAGACAGACCTAAGACAATAACACTACATAAAGAGAGACATAAGACAACAACACTACATAAAGAGAGACCTAAGACAACACTACATAAAGAGAGACCTAAGACAACACTATATACAGAGAGACCTAAGACACCACAAAACTACATAAAGAGAGACCTAAGACCGCAACACTACATAAAGAGAGACCTAACACAACACTACATAAAGAGAGACTTAAGACAACAACACTACATGAAGAGAGACCTAAGACAACAACACTACATGAAGAGAGACCTAAGACAACACTACATAAAGAGAGACCTAAGACAACACTACATAAAGAGAGACCTAACACAACACTACATAAAGAGAGACCTAAGACAACACTACATAAAGAGAGACCTAACACAACACTACATAAAGAGAGACCTAGGACAACAACACTACATGAAGAGAGACCTAAGACAACAACACTACATGAAGAGAGACCTAAGACAACACTACATAAAGAGAGACCTAAGACAACAACACTACATAAAGACAGTCCTAAGACAACAACACAGTATGGCAGCAACACATGACAACACATGAACTCTGTCTCTCATGCTGCTGACCGGTCCGGCAGAGAAGGAAAGAATACTGCCCCTGCAAGCTGGAGGAGTGATATCCATCCCTCTTTTTTACGTGTATATGAAAATACATAGTAACAACTTCTTGTTTCCTCAGTGCAGAATGAGGGGTTGGTGTTGACTCTTACTGTACATTTACCTCCATATAGAGCCGGTTTCCCAGACACTGATTAAGCCTATATAGTCCTGGACGAAAAATAACTTTCAATGGAGATTCTCTGTTGAAATTTATTTTTAGTCCAGTACTAGACCTAATCTGTGTCTGGGAAACCGTCCGATAGTGCTTAAGTTGTAATATAGGATCTCAGCTATTGTCCCGCCTTTTAAAGTGCACATTAAAGTGTCGGTCAGAGTCACAGATTCCAATTATGTCAAGCTAAAGTTTCAGTCAGTGCGGCCAATTGACTTCAGTGTATCCTCCACTCTGGTGTTTCAAAGCACTCTTCGTGCCTCCGCCCTCGCATGGCAAAGTTTTGACTTGGTCAGCCTTATCTGAGATCGGCCCGGACTTCCATTTCAGTGCGGGAGAAATTAGATCGCCCAATTAATCCCAGAGATTTATCCATCAATCACTTGATGCCCAGTGAGATGTAGTCTTCCCATGTTTAAATGAAGTGTCGCAGCTCCATAATTAATCTGCACTTGATGCTGGTCCAGTAACATGTCACTGGTCCACTATCTGGATGGAATATTACCAGGATATTGAATAAGACCATTGTCTCTCTGTTGTCAACAACAGATGAACTATAAATCATTTCAATGACAAGATATTTCACTAGTTATAACGTAACAGCCATTGTTTAAAACTATACAGAACATCTTCTTGCTTTAGGACTGTAATGTACCAGGAAGGAGGAACATACAGTATATTGTATATCTATTTCTTCTTCTATTTTAAGCCAGAATGTATGCAGTCATAACATTCACCTGTAATACAGAACAGAAACAGGATAGACATCCTGAGCTTTCCCGTTGCCAACGCCAACAGATAAAGACTAAAGACCATACAATGCAACTCTCAGTTGAAACCAGCTTAAATAAACAGAGGAGAGAAAGTCAAACTAAAAAGGTCAACAAGAGTAAGTCAACAGAAAACACACAGCCAGGAAATTCTAGGACAGGAATCAATTCTGTATAGGGTTGAAGGACAGGATTCAATCATATATAGGGTTCAAGGACAGGATTCAATCATATATAGGGTTCAAGGACAGGATTCAGTCATATATAGGGTTCAAGGACAGGATTCAATCATATATAGGGTTCAAGGACAGGATTCATTGCTGTTAAATTGGGGAGTTATGTCACGTTCCTGACCTATTTCTGTTAGTTTGTTGTATGTGTTAGTTGGTCAGGACGTGAGTTTGGGTGGGCATTCTATGTTGTCTGTTTCTATGTTGGTTTAAGGGTTGCCTGGTATGGCTCTCAATTAGAGGCAGGTGTTTGGCGTTCCTCTAATTGAGAGTCATATTTAGGTAGGTTGTTTCACAGTGTTCGTTGTGGGTGGTTGTCTTCCGTGTCTGTATGTTATTTCGTACCACACGGGACTGTTTCGGTGTGTATGTAGTCTGTTCCTGTTCGTGCGTTCTTCGTGTCTATGTAAGTTCTCATGTTTAGGTCAGTCTACGTCGTTTGTTATTTTGTATCATTTCAAGTGTAGTTCGTGTTCGTTTTTCGTCTTGTCAATAAATTCATTATGTATTCACAACCCGCTGCACCTTGGTTCAATCCCTGCTCCTCCTCTTCGGATGAAGAGGAGGAGGACAGCCGTTACAAGTTAGGACTGGGAATTTCAGATGAATTTCAGTTTCAGGTCTTTTAAATGAAGGGTTTCCTCTGTGGATACAATCTGGCTGTACAGAGAATGTGATCTATGTAATTAAAGCGTTATTGCCATGGTAAATCAAGTCGTTTCAATCATCCCCCTCTATGAACAGACGTCAGTATTAGGGTCAATGCAGTCCCTGACGGAAGCCAAATATTCTCCTTTATCTTTAACTGAACAGATGTGACATGCTAGAGACCAAAGTGAACCGCATGACACATTAATACACTACCCACAATGCAAGACACAGACCCTTACTGCTCACTATCCCTGCTACTCTTATAAGACATGTGATTCACAACCTGGTGATGAACCTGAACATAAATAATGGGTCTTCTTCTCAATGAACTACTTTAGTTGACAATTCATTGAAAATAGATATATATTACTTGTCTGTCAAAATGTAAGTAATATTTATTCATACACACCAGGTCATCATTTCAGTTATAAATCTTCATTGTGAAATATTATATTTCAGATAAATCACAACAAGGTTGCTTTACATTATATTACATATTTAAAATATATTTGAACATATTATGCTATTTTCAAGTAGACAACACTAAATGCACTGAAAAAGGTTTCAATGGATGGGCTTAATACACTGAGTTAAAAAGTATCAATGTAAATAGTGAGGACTGGATTTGGCAGATAAAACAAATGTAATCCCTTCCAACCTCAATCAAAATTAGCGTAAATACGGCCTCTAAAATAAATGTCAAATATAATGAAAAACCAGGGGGATTTCATGTAACATTGTAACATATAAAATAAAGGTATAAAACCGTGTGACAACTGGAAGCGCTAACTGGAAGCGCTAATTGGAAGCGCTAACTGGAAGCGCTAACTGGAAGTGCTAACTCTACTGTATGTTGCCTTACTATTAATGTCAAATCAAAACAAGGGCTATCACATAGTGTCAAACAGAAAACCCCAAAGTAACAGACCTTAATATAGTTTCTGCTGTTTTGTCTTAAGAAATGATGTCAAAGGAAGCAGATATGTGTTAGACAAATTATCAAAACGAATCCTTTATAAAAACTCATGTAAAGACAGATATGGTTAATATGGCTGAGATATACGTTCGTTTGCATCCTGTGTAACAGAATCCGTCCATACACTGGTTCTGGCTTTGTATGAACAAAATCTAGCAATATAGTTTAAGTATCTGGCCACAATGAAAAATAAAAAATAGCTATAATTATGTTTACGACATGAACTGAACTCTAAGAAGAAACTCTGACAAGTGGGCAAAGACACGGCACAATACAAGAACAAGAACAAACATTGACTTCATCTTCGCCTCACCCTCTGCATCGTAACAAGGACCTCCATATTCAAAGATAGTGGGAACTGCACAGTAAGCTTTATCAAAGGGCCTCTGTGGCCTCAGTTCTACAGTTCTTACCCATTTGAGCGCTCCAGCGTGCTCATTCTTCTCCTCAGTGGGGTTCTATGGTTTGGGGAAGGCCGAGACCCTGAGGATCTCCAGACAGTTGACTGCGATTAGCGCCCCGGTCAGCTGCCTCCACTGTCTGGTGATTGGGCTCTTCATCTTGTCCAGGGCCAGGTGAAGGTCCTGGATCATGTCCTGGTAGCCCTCCCCGTACAGCTGGCTCCATGAGTACAGGAAGTCATAGGCAGGTTTCCACATAGACTACAATAGAGAGAGGAGGATCCACAAGTTCAGTTCAGTTTATAGTTGATAGTTCGGGAATCTATCAAATCAGAGTTGATTCGTCATATGCACAGGATACAGCAGGGTGTAAACGGTACAATGAAAGCAGTGGAAATAAATCTATAGCCCATCTATAATGGACTATACAAATAAAAGTATTGGTACAGCCTTCCTAATCCTTGTCTGTTGATCCAATGAGATCATGAAGGGGTGATCTCCTAAGAACAACACATTTTGCTAAATACAACAAATGAAAGTCAAATGAACTAACCACGGCGCTAACTTCTCCACTCTTCCCCCGGTGGGGTGCCTCGTAAGCAGCGATCTGAGCACTGGAGAGTTTCCCCAGCCTCTCAGCGAGCTCCCTCCACCTGATACCCAGCTCCACCGCCGTGGACAGGATGACCATGTTCTGGATCAGATGGGCCACTAGAGCCTGAGAGTCCATCTTCAACAGACCCTAGGATGGAAAAAGCAACATACAAAACACTTACTTGAAATGCAATAAATGAAGCGCATTTGGAAAAGAGAAAAAGTCATTCAAAACAATGGTCAAGCTGGTTTGAAGATTCTTCTCTAAACCTGAGACCTATCAAACATGCCCCGTCCTTTTCTACACTTACGATCATGAGCTTGTGCTGGAACTTCTTCTTGCTGTTCTCGGTGTGGCAGTCCTCCTTCAGTTTCTCCAGCACGCAGGCCACCTTCTCAGCCTCTGTTTCAGCATGTCTCCGTGTGATAGTGTCGAGCGACAAGCTCGAGTAGCCCAGGGCATCAGCGAAGCCCCTCCAGCTGGGGATGTGTTCGGTCACCAGTGTCTGGATGTCTGAGTAGATGTAGGTGAGCTTTTTGAACGGCAGTGCCATGTTGTCCAAGAGGGTCTCGGTGGTGAAGTCAGTGCCGTTGAAGTCGATCACTTGGTCTCGGGTGATGAGCTTGACGTTCTTGCAATGGACCAGGCCGGTCCTGCCTCGGAGGAAGCCGATGTACCACTCCTTGACTTTGGACTGGCCCACCGACCTCACGGTCTCTCTGGAGAGGAGAGCCACGGTGTCGCCCTTGAAGTACTCCAGGAGGTACTCCACTCGCGGTTGACGGATTACTGACTTCAGTGCCACCCCGTAACACTGCACCTTCACAGGTCTGGTCCCGAATTTGGGGAACTCTGGGACGGATTCCTCCGGTATAGCTAGCGATTGACAAATTTTGTTTCGCATGGGACCTCGCTTTTCAGAGCGAATAGGTGCCGCTGCAGGGGAAGACACCTGGAACTCTGCTACAGTGACACTGTTTGAATCCCTCACCTGGATGTGTAGTTTAAAGGAATCCATCTCCCCATTGCCCATCTTGGCCAGCTCAAGAGGCAGGTGAATGACTTTACCCAGTTTGAGTAGCCCTTGTCTCACCTCTTTCCTTTTATCCTGGACTTTGACTTCGAACTTTGACGCTATGACAGAAGTCGAGATGTGTAGGTCATTCAGTCTCTCTGGGCTAAACTGGTGCTTCTCCCAGAGCTGTAGCACCAGAGGGGGCAAGTTTCTGCTGCCCCTGTGGATATCTGAGAACGGAAGCCTGGGTGGAACATTATCGTGGCAAGAGACGACCACGACCACTTTGAAAGACGGATGGATATACTTTGGGCCATAAACGGCGACGGTGACTTGACGATCCAGGTAATCCCAAACGGACGTAGCAGGGGGCTGGATAACCGAGGCCTCTGCGGCTACAATAACATAGAAATTAGACTTTAAGTCTTGAAGATTCATCTGCATGATGTTCTTGTAAATGTAACAGTCCTTGACTTTCTGATAAGGTCCCTCTCTCTTGTTGGACACTAGTCCCACAAATGTGGTCATGACCTGACTTATCGGATCCTTCTTGACCTCCGCGACCATTTTCATTTCCAGCGAGATGGATTCCTTTCCGCTCGTGTTGCTGAGACTCACCTCCAGGAGCGGACTCACGGTTGTCATGTAGTTGTTGTTCAGCCCGTGAGGGGGCTCCAGGATGGCTTTCAATGCAACCTCCTGAACCTCCCCAGCAGGAACAAGGCCCTCTGGGATATGGGCGGTAATATCCGAGTCTGGTAACTGTAGTGACCCTCCGCTGTGACCTATCTTGCAGACTATCTGAGAGTCGGTGGCTTGGGTCTGTGCCCATCCAGGACTCTGACTCATCAGGCCTAGGTCAAGACATGACCTCGTTAGCTGCCTGTGACTCAACCAGGCCATTTTGTAAGCCTCCCGGTCATTTTTCAACCACTCAAAATCTGCATTCAGAAATGGGCCTGCTGACAATTTGAGGCTGTTTTCCCTTTTCGGTTCCTTTCTCTCCAGGTCGTCGAGAATATCCGAGGCACTCTTCCATCTCCCTGATTGCCTTATGCTCTTTCGCTTGATATCCGCAAAATGGACGAAGTTTGTTTCGTCCGAAGATGTGCTACTGGCGTCAAAGTTCTCACTGTCAAACAGAGTCGAAAGTTCATCTTTCTGTATTGATAGATCAGCGTTCGTTAACGTTTTGTCATTGTTTGTGTGTAAAATGTCATCCAAAAACGGATTGGATATAGACAGTTTGTTCCAGAATGGATTTGTGGTTTGACTTCCATGTTTGACCTCCGGCTGCAACACAGGCCACTCAGAATGTTTTGTCACTTGATTTATTATGTAACTACTCCCTGTGAAAATACAAAATATCTGTGTCAAATCAAAGCCTTACCTACTAATATAAAACATACATATGAGAACATGGTAAAATCACACAGAATTGTTGCTCTTTAAACAGGCATTATTCTAAATGAGGGTACCACTCAAAGGAGCTACTGTACAATACACATAATGCAATCCTATATTTGAAATAGTTTCATAACCAGGGTTGCAAAAATCTAGTAACTTTCCCAAGACTACCAGGTTTTCCAAAAATCCCGGTTGGAGGTTTCTGGATTTCCTGCTTATTCCCTCATGATTCCGTGAATCTTCCAACTGGGATCTCTGGAAAAGCTGGGAAAGTTACCCGATTTTTGGAAACCTATTAATGACATCTAGTTCAAAGACAATATATTTCATAAACGTTAGAGTAGGCTACCATTTAAATTGTTGATGTTCAGCGTTCCAGTGTCGTCTAGATCAATCAACGTCCCCTCAGATTTGCTCCTAATGAGACTTCCTTGGCGAAGAAATGACTTTGCTCTGACAGCTGCCATCTTTACATCTGTAAACATTAAGATTCATAAATTACATACACAATTACTACACCTAAAATTGCAATCAGTTCGCATAATAATATAGAGTACACAGTATAACCTATTTAATATTTTGCCGAATTCGGAGGGTTGCCGTGGCTCGAATTCGGGTCCAGCGGATGTCAAGCCAAGACCTTAACCGTTATGCCAAGAGGTACGAACCACTTGACAAGTTCGCTAGGGGTCGAGTTTAGGTCGCTAAAATATATAGGCCAATGTCGTACAATGTTATATGTTTTCTACCCTAGCTGTTTATTCTATAAAGCGTGGCTACAAACATGATAGTTTAAGAATATGGTTAAAGTAGCCTACAGAGGAATCTAAAAAAAGCCTATGGAAACACAGAGAAACAACACATCTAGATAGGCCTACAGTTTCTTTCGTTTACCAAAAGTTGTTTTGTGGTGCCGTAGTAGGGCTCGCCGATTTCTCGAATTAATATTTTTAGGCCATATTGCCCAGCCCTATGCCATTGTTAGTCCATTTCCTCCACACTGGTTCACACCTGAGATTCTTTACCTGGGGCTACCTGTGGGATTAGTTTGAGGTAATTTATTTTACAGAGCATAAAGCATGAACTCATTCAGACTGTAATTTGTTTGCGTAAAGGGAGACTTCTTATCATTCATGTATAGCCTATGTTGCTGTCGCAGTGAGTCAGTAATAATTAATTTGGGTTGTACACGAGTGCACACAAACAGGTTGCTCTTGTCTGAGATTCAACAATCAGTTATTCCGCAAAACCGATTCTTGAATGTGTGGGTGGGTGGGTCGCCAATCCTCCTGTCGAATTTCACCTTCGCGTTATCTCGAAATACAGAAGCCTAGTTCAGGCGCACCTGTTGGATAGCCTACCTTATCGCTGAGAAAATATATAGAGACAGAGCTAGCTGTGAATAAACCATCATCATCGACAAACCATCATAACAATTTGGCTACATACAGTATGACTACTGTAATAGTTGTTTTTTCACATGTAGAAATGCTGCTCCGCTGTCTATGCCAGATTTACAAAAATACCGTTTCCGCAGTCAACAGGTGTATTTCAAACGCTCGCTTGTGCGCTTCAACTACTGTAAACCAGTGGCTATGTAGTTGTGTATGATAAAATATATATAATAATAAGTATATATATAGCCTAGATGTCAAACTCAAACACAAGATAGACCTACCTGTACTATGTTCATACACATGTTATGATTCTGTTCGGCTACTAGATTTGCACACTTGCCTACAATTTCCAACGTCAGTAGAAACAGCAGAAATATTGTAACAATATTTACTTACTATGTCTCGCCAAACGGTGTATCAGAGATGTCGGGGAATCTCACTTTTGATCCATGGTAATAAGGTTTCCATCATAGCCTTATTTAGACACTAACTTTTTTTTAGGAAGCGAGTCAGACCAAATCCGATCTTTACACCTTCACGCCACAACTCTCGCCGTCTGTTTGCTTTGAAACTACAAGCATTCCGGGACTAGTAGTTCAAAACAATGAGGCTACTCTTCAAATGAGCTGGATTAACTTTATTATAAAACTACAATATCCCTAATGCAATCCTGTATTTACGCAAAGAGTGTTGCAACACCTGAAACTCAGCAGAAACTAGGTAGTTTCAGTGTTCTGTCATTACGGTAGATATACTTTTTTTCTCCCGCGGATGCAATTATGTGAAGGCCAGACAGTTCAATTACAAAATTGGCTCATCATGCATAATCATTTAAGCTAATATAAATGATGGGTCATAATAACACATGTATAAGCTATTTACTAATTGCTTTAAACAAAGAGTTTTGATTAGAAGTTATATATTGTGTTACTCAATTAGTGCATTTAGTGTATTGCTTGAAAGGTTTGTTATCACTTGTAGCCTAATATGGCCTAGATAGCCTACATTAAATGTACTGTACCAGTCAAAAGTTTGGACACACCTACTCACTCAAGGGTTTTTCTTGATTTTTACTATTTTCTACATTGTAGATTAATAGTGAAGACATCAAAACTATGAAATAACACATATGGAATCATGTAGTAACCCAAAAAGTGTTAAACAAATCAAAATATATTTTATATTTGAGATTCTTCAAATAGCCACCCTTTGCCTTGAAGACAGCTCTGCGCACTCTTGGCATTCTCTCACCCAGCGTCATGATGTAGTGACCTGGAATGCATTTCAATTAACAGATGTACCGTGTTAAAAGTTAATTTGTGGAATTTCTTTCCTTCTTAATGCATTTGAGCCAATCAGTTGTGTTGTGACAAGGTAGGGGTGGTATATATAAGATAGCCCTATATGGTAAAATACCAAATCCATATGATTGCAAGAACATCTCAAATTAGCAAAGAGAAACCAAAAAAGTATTTTAGATTCTTCAAAGTAGCCATCCTTTGTATTGATGACAGCTTTGCACACTCTTGGCATCCTCTCAACCAAGTTCACCTGGAATGTTTTTCCAACAGTCTTGAAGGAGTTCCCACATATGCTGAGCACTTGTTGGCTGCTTTTCCTTCACTCTGCGGTCCAACTCATCCCAAACTATCTCAAGTGTGTTGAAGTCAGGTGATTGTGGAGGCCAGGTCATCTGATGCATCACTCCATCACTCTCCTTCTTGGTCAAATAGCCCTTACACAGCCTGGAGGTGTGTTGGGTCATTGTCCTGTTGAAAAACCAATGATAGTCCCACTTAGCACAATCCAGATGGGATGGAGTATCGCTGCAGAATGCTGTGGTAGCCATGCTGGTTAAGTGTGCCTTGAATTCTAAATAAATCACAGACAGTGTCACCAGCAAAGCACCCCCACACCATCACACCTCCTCCTCCATGCTTCACGGTCAGAACCACATATGCGATGTCACCCGTTCACCTACTCTGCGTCTCACAAAGACACAGCGGTTGGAACCAAAAATCTCAAATTTGGACTCATCAGACCAAACCACAGATTTCCACCGGACTAATGTCCATTGCTCATGTTTCTTGACCCAAGTAAGTCTCTTCTTCTTATTGGTGTCCTTTAGAATTGGTTACTTTGCAGCAATTTGACCATGAAGGCTTGATTCACACAGTCTCCTCTGAAAAGTTGATGTTGAGATGTGTCTGTTACTTGAACTCTGTGAAGCATTTATTTGGGCTGCAATTTCTGATGCTGGTAACTCTAATCTACTTATCCTCTGCAGCATTGGTAACTCTGGGTCTTCCTTTCCTGCGGCGGTCCTCATTAGAGCCAGTTTCATCATAGTGCTTGATGGTTTTTGCGACTGCACTTGAAGAAACTTTAAAAGTTCTTGAAATTTTCCGCCTTGACTGACCTTCATGTCTTAAAGTAATGAGGGACTGTCAGTTTTCTTTGCTTATTTGAGCTGTTCTTGCCATAATATGGACTTGGTCTTTTACCAAATAGGGCTATCTTCTGTATACCACCCTTACCTTGTCACAACACAACTGATTGCCTCAAACGCATTGAGAAGGAAATAAATTCCACAAGTGAACCTTTAACAAAGCACACACGTTAAATGAAATGCATTCCAGGTGACTACCTCATGAAACTGGTTGAGAGAATGCCAAGAGTGTGCAAAGCTGTCATCAAGGCAAAGGGTGGCTACTTTAAAGAATCTCAAATATAAAATATATTTTGATTTGTTTAGCACTTTTTTGGTTACAACATGATTCCATATGTGTTATTAAATAGTTTTGATGTCTTTACTATTATTCCACAATGTAGAAAAGAGTCAAAATAAAGAAAAACCCTTGAATGAGTTGGTGTGTCCAAACTTTTGACTGGTACTGTATGTGAATAACATTGTGATCCTCTCTCAGTATAAACGTGGGTGTTTCTTCCAGCCAATTACTTTATGCACATCATATGTTTGTGGTGTTGAGTTTGCACTCATATATCTTGTCTAAACTCAATATCTAAACCCAATATCCAAACTCAATATCCAAACCCAATGTCCAAACCCAATGTCCAAACTCAATATCCAAACCCAATGTCCAAACCCAATGTCCAAACTCAATGAAAGTTTAAGTGGCTGAATTGTGGCCAGAACCACTTTTATTGTGGCCAGAGCTGGTGTGGTGTCGTGTTGACCTTGGCCTCTGAAAGTAGCTGGTGTTGGAGGAATGCGACTAAGCGCTTCTGAGTAGATTATGAATGTTAATTTTTTATGGGGAAAAGACCGTCATACAGCACCTATTTAAAACTCTGGGTAACACATACAATTATTGTGAAAGGCAAAATGCAAATAAAACTTCACTGACAGATTAAGGTTATGCCCTTTTGGTGCTCAACCTTCAAATTAATGCTTTTTTAAATAAAACATGATTGATAAAATATTTCAGTATTGTACATATCATACCCCTGAAACTGGTACTGTAGTAGTCAGTGCTTAGGACAACTCTACTGACAATGACGTGAAAGAAGTGAGACAGATATGCCTCCTACTGGTCATCCTTAAACAAACTCGGGTCACAATGCTGGTTAGATAATATGCTGTTGAGAAAGTTGACTAAAGTCTGCTCTCTAGTGGTGCTCTTAAAGTGTTGTTGTGCCAGGATAAACATTTACTAGATGACTGACTGTACATTGAGTGAAAGCGTCTTTCCCCATCATATAGAGCCTTGCTACTCAAAAATGAGCCATGGACATCATCATAAGGCCCGTTTATACCTGCCACTAACATGCATCCTTTGTCCCAATCATGTCCTAATCTTATCCGTTTACACTAATAAGATCTTATCTAAAACAGTTCATAAGGCATCTTTTAATCATCTACACCTGTCTAAAAATGTGGCCACAATCAGAATGTGGACAAGATCAGGACAAAGTACGCATGCTAGAACCAGGTATAAACGGGGCTAGAGTCTCTGTGGAAAGTAGCAACATGTACAGTGGGGAGAACAAGTATTTGATACACTGCCGATTTTGCCGATTTTCCTACTTACAAAGCATGTAGAGGTCTGTAATTTTTATCATAGGTACACTTCAACTGTGAGAGACGGAATCTAAAACAAAAATCCCGAAAATCACATTGTATGATTTTTAAGTAATTAATTCGCATTTTATTGCATGACATAAGTATTTGATACATCAGAAAAGCAGAACTTAATATTTGGTACAGAATCCTTTGTTTGCAATTACAGAGATCATACGTTTCCTGTAGTTCTTGACCAGGTTTGCACACACTGCAGCAGGGATTTTGGCCCACTCCTCCATACAGACCTTCTCCAGATCCTTCAGGTTTCGGGGCTGTCGCTGGGCAATACGGACTTTCAGCTCCCTCCAAAGATTTTCTATTGGGTTCAGGTCTGGAGACTGGCTAGGCCACTCCAGGACCTTGAGATACTTCTTACGGAGACACTCCTTAGTTGCCCTGGCTGTGTGTTTCGGGTCGTTGTCATGCTGGAAGACCCAGCCACGACCCATCATCAATGCTCTTACTGAGGGAAGGAGGTTGTTGGCTAAGATCTCGCAATACATGGCCCCATCCATCCTCCCCTCAATACGGTGCAGTCGTCCTGTCCCCTTTGCAGAAAAGCATCCCCAAAGAATGATGTTTCCACCTCCATGCTTCACGGTTGGGATGGTGTTCTTGGGGTTGTACTCATCCTTCTTCTTCCTCCAAACACGGCGAGTGGAGTTTAGACCAAAAAGCTCTATTTTTGAATCATCAGACCACATGACCTTCTCCCATTCCTCCTCTGGATCATCCAGATGGTCATTGGCAAACTTCAGACGGGCCTGGACATGCGCCTGCTTGAGCAGGGGGACCTTGTGTGCGCTGCAGGATTTTAATCCATGACGGCGTAGTGTGTTACTAATGGTTTTCTTTGAGACTGTGGTCCCAGCTCTCTTCAGGTCATTGACCAGGTCCTGCCGTGTAGTTCTGGGCTGATCCCTCACCTTCCTCATGATCATTGATGCCCCACGAGGTGAGATCTTGCATGGAGCCCCAGACCGAGGGTGATTGACCATCATCTTGAACTTCTTCTATTTTCTTCTATTTTCTAATAACTGCGCCAACAGTTGTTGCCTTCTCACCAAGCTGCTTGCCTATTGTCCTGTAGCCCATCCCAGCCTTGTGCAGGTCTACAATTTTATCCCTGATGTCCTTACACAGCTCTCTGGTCTTGGCCATTGTGGAGAGGTTGGAGTCTGTTTGATTGAGTGTGTGGACAGGTGTCTTTTATACAGGTAACGAGTTCAAACAGGTGCAGTTAATACAGGTAATGAGTGGAGAACAGGAGGGCTTCTTAAAGAAAAACTAACAGGTCTGTGAGAGCCGGAATTCTTACTGGTTGGTAGGTGATCAAATACTTATGTCATGCAATAAAATGCAAATGAATTACTTAAAAATCATACAATGTGATTTTCTGGATTTTTGTTTTAGATTCCGTCTCTCACAGTTGAAGTGTACCTATGATAAAAATTACAGACCTCTACATGCTTTGTAAGTAGGAAAACCTGCAAAATCGGCAGTGTATCAAATACTTGTTCTCCCCACTGTATATCACTTTGTATTTAAGGGATAGTTCACCCAAATTCTAACATTCGTTAGATCAGTGGTTCCCAACCAGGGGTACTAGGACCGCTACGGTACTTGACCTACACACAGAGGGTACTTGAGAAGACTCATGAGACCATAGGCCTACTGGTAAAATGCACATGAGAGGCTCCTTCAGGGGCACTCCGGGCAGAGCAAAATTAAATTGGTGGTACAGTAACCAAAAAAGGTTGGGAACCACTGAATGTCATCTATCAGAAGAGACTGTATTCAACAGTTCAAATATGTTTTTACTGTTAACTTTGGGGCAGCAGCATGTTCGAATTGCATGAAGATAGTTTACCCAGATGTTTGTAACCTTTTTTTAAATTTAACCTTTATTTAACTGGGCAAGTCAGTTGAGAACAAATTCTTATTTACAATGACGGCCTACACCGGCCAAACCCGGACAACACTGGGCCAATTGTGCACTGCCCTATGGGACTCCCAATCAGGGACAGTTGTGATACAGCCTGGATTCAAACCAGGGGGTCTGTAGTGACGCCTCTAGCACTGAGATGCAGTGCCTTAGACCGCTGCGAACCTCAGACCAGCAACATGTATGAATTGCATGGCCAAACCAGCTAGGAAGGAGAGAAGTACAGTACCAGTCAAAAGTTTGGACACACATACTCATTCAAGGGCTTTTCTTTATTTTTTATATTTTCGACAATGTAGAATAATAGTGAAGACATCTAAACTATGACATAACACATATGTAATCATGTGATAACCAAAAAAGTCTTCAAAGTAGCCACCCTTTGCCTTGCTGACAGCTTTGCACACTCTTGGCATTCTCTCAACCAGCTTCACCTGGAATGATTTTCCAACGGTCTTGGAGGAGTTCCCACATATGCTGAGCACTTGTTGGCTGCTTTTCCTTCACTCTGCAGTCCAACTCATCCCAAACCATCTCAATTGGGTTGAGGTCAGGTGATTGTGGAGGCCAGGTCATTTGATGCAGCACTCCATCACTCTCCTTCTTGGTCAAATAGCCCTTACATAGCCTGGAGGTGTGTTGGGTCAATGTCCTGTTGAAAATCCAATGATAGTCCCACTAAGTGCAAACCAGATGGGATGGCATATCACTGCATAATACTGTGGTAGCCATGCTGGTTAAGTGTGCCTTGAATTCTAAATAAATCACAGACAGTGTCACCAGCAAAGCACCCCCACACCATTACACCTTCTCCTCCATGCTTCACAGTGGGAACCACATATGCGGATATTATCCGTTCACCTACTCTGCATCTCACAAAGACACAGTTGGAACCAAAAATCTCAAATGTGGACTCATCAGACCAAAGAACAGATTTCCACCGGTCCAATGTCCATTGCTCATGTTTCATGTTTCTTGACAAGCAAGTCTTGTCATGCCCTGAACTGTTTCATCTGTCTTTGTGTTTGTCTCCACCCTCTTCCAGGTGTCACCCATCTTTCCCATTATCCCCGTGTATTTATACCTGTGTTCTCTGTTTGTCTGTTGCCAGTTCGATTTGTTCGTAGAACCTATCAGCATTTGTTTTCTTGCTCCTGCCTGTTTCTTGCTCCTGTTTTCTAGTCTTTCTCGGTTTTTGACCCCTGCCTGCCCTGACCCTGAGACTGCCTGCCGTTCTGGACCCTTACATCCTCTCTGGATTATTGACCCCTGGCTGCCTTGCCCTGTCGTTTGCCTGCACCTGTTTAAGGAATAAACGTTTGTTTCTTCAACACTGTCTGCATCTGGGTCATACCTTAAACGTGATAGTACGAACTGGCACTGACTGACCCAGCAGACTTGTACCAGCTCCGCAACGCCCACTTCTCCCAAGGATCCACCATTGGAAGGCACGAGGAGTTGCCTCGTGGTCTTATGGAAGGGTTCCAGACCTTGGCCGAACATCACGACCAAGCATTAAACACATTGCTGGAGCAATTCCGTGGGTTGGCTACTATGCAGCCTACCACGACAGTTACCTCCCAGCCCCTCAGTAACCCGGGTGGTAGCAGCTCCATCATCCCGGTTTCCCGGGAACCCCGCTTACCTCCCCAGGTGCGCATCGATGGACAGTTGGGCACCTGTCGGGCGTTTCTCGCTCAGTGTTCACTCATCATGGAGCTGCAGCCTTCCTGCTTTCCCTCAGACCGTGTAGTTTACCTCATCACGCTGATGTCCGGAAGAGTGGCTGCCGGGAAGTTACTCCAGCTTCGGAAGGACTCCCTCAGTGTGACAGACTATGCGGTGGATTTCTGCACGCTAGCAGCGGAGGGTGCCTGAAACCCAGAAGCGCTGTTCGACACGTTCCTGCACGGATTATCGGAGGAAGTAAAGGACGAGCTTGCAGCCCAGGAACGACCGACGGATCACGACTCACTCAATGCCTTAACCATCCGGATCGATGGACGGATAGGGGAACGTAGGAGGGAGAAGAAGTCTGATTGCGGTCCCAATCACTCACTCAAGGATCCCACCTTGCATCTGATGAACTCCGGAAGTCCACGGCGTCTCACGTCCCAGAGAGGATTCCGAGCTTACCCGAGTTCCTCCGAGAGCCTTCGAAGACTGCCAATTCACCTGTTCCCGAGCCAATGCAGCTTGGCAGAGCTTGGCTGTCTCCATCCGAACGCGTACTCAGACTTAACACCCAGAGTTGTCTGTATTATGGTACTGCCGGTCATTATGTGTCTACCTGTCCCTTCAAGAGACCTAGCTCATTTGTAGGAGTGAGTACTCTGGTGGGTTTTACGGATAATTTTTCTTCTCCACTCACTCACCCCCTTCTCCATGCCATCCTGCTGTGGGGCGACCAGTCCAAGTCTCTCCAGGTACTCATCGACTCGGGGCCCGATGAGAGCTTTATGGATGTTACCCTGGCGTCTGAGCTGGGCATACCACTCAACCCCTCTACATTCCCATGGATGTTAGAGCGCTGGACGGGCGCTCCATAGGCCGGGTCACCCACCATACCACCCCCATCAACCTACGAGTGTCAGGGAACCACAGCGAGACGCTCCGATTCCTGCTAGTTAAGTCTCTGCAGGTTCCCGTGGTATTGGGATTCTCTTGGCTCCAGCGACACAATCTCTCTATTGACTGGTCTACTGGTGCCATAGTGGGCTGGAGCCCGTTCTGCGACGCTCATTGCCTGAAGTCAGCTCTGCCTGCCCCGGGACGTCTTCCTGGGGGCTTGAAAATTGCCCTGGACCTCTCCTCCATTTCTGCGGAGTACCAGGACCTCTGGGAGGGGTTCAGTAATGCCCGGGCCACTTTGCTTCCGCAGCACCGACCAGTATCCAAGAATGTCAAGCCAGACGTGCTGGCACGCCGCTAAAGCTCCCAGAAGCCGAGACTATTCTCCCATGCTCCAAGATCATTAGCCCTCTGCTGTTTGTCTTCTGTTACCCCGTACCCTCCGTATACATCCTACTTTTCATATGTCTAGAGTTAAACTCATGTCTCGCAGCCCTTTGTTGTCTGTTTCTGGGCCTCATCTCTGAGTTCCAATACCGGAACCCTGGTCAACCAGGTATGCGCCCAGGTAGGCGCCCCAAGGGTGGGGTGGGGGTGGGGGGGGTGGGGTGGTACTGTCACGCACAGATCTGTTTCACCTGTCTTTGTGTTTGTCTCCACCCTCCTCCACGTGTCGCCCATCTTTCCCATTATCCCCGTGTATTTATACCTGTGTTCTCTGTTTGTCTGTTGCCAGTTTGTTTTGTTCGTAGAACCTACCAGCATTTGTTTTCCTGCTCCTGCCGGTTTCTTGCTCCTGTTTTGTCTTTCCCTGTTTTTGACCCCTGCCTGCCCTGACCCTGAGACTGCCTGCTGTTCTGGACCCTTACATCCTCTCTGTATTATTGACCCCTGCCTGCCCTGACCCTGAGACTGCCTGCCGTTCTGGACCCTTACACCCTCTCTGGATTATTGACCCTTGCCTGCCTTGCCGTGTCGTTTGCATGCCCCTATTTAAGGAATAAACGTTTGTTTCTTCAACACTGTCTGCATCTGGGTCATGCCTTAAACTTATCTCGTCTATTTGGTGTCCTTTAGTATTGGTTTCTTTGCAGCATGTCAGTTCGATTTCCACGACTTCCACCGAAGGTGTCTCCCCTCCCTGTTCGGGCGGCACTCGGCGGTCGTAGTCACCCGTCTACTAGCTGCCACCGATTCCTTTTTCTTTTCTGTTAGTTTTGTCTTGATTGTTTTCACCTGTTACTTATTTGTTGTTAATGATGGCCTATTTAAACTTCCAGAGCCCGCCTGTCACACCCTGGCCTTTGTCATATATATTTTCTTGATTAGTTTAGTTAGGTCAGGGTGTGACATGGGGGATGTTTGTGTGTTTTGTCTAGTTTAGGGTGTGTGTATTGTTTAGGGGTTTTTGTAGTATGTATGGGGTTGTGTTCAGTGTAGGTGTTTAGGAAAGTCTATGGTTGCCTGATTTGGTTCTCAATCAGAGACAGCTGGTTATTGTTGTCTCTGATTGGGAGCCATATTTAAGGCAGCCATAGGCTTTAGGTGTTTGTGGGTAATTGTCTATGTGGTACGTTAGTAGCTGTGTGTGCATTTTCGTTGATAGCTTCACGGTCGTTTGTTGTTTTGTTTTGTAAAAGTGTTTGTTTTCGTGTTTCGTCATCTCTATTAAAAGGAAGATGTACTCATATCCCGCTGCGCCTTGGTCCGCTTATTATGACGATCGTGACAGAATTACCCACCAAACCAGGACCAAGCAGCGGGGTAAAAAGCAGCAGCAGCGATGTCAAGACTCCTGGATGTGGGAGGAAATCCTAGACGGGAGAGGACCCTGGGCACAGCCAGGGGAATATCACCGCCCCAAGGCAGAGATGGAGGCAGCACGGCGACACGGTAGGAAGCCCAAGAGACAGCCCAAAAAAATTCTTAGGGGGGGGCACTTGGAGCAGTCGGCGAAGTTGATGGGTGAGTCTGAGATGGTCGAGGAGTTATTGGACAGATTGGAGGAGAGTGAACGAAAGGGAGATTATGAGACATTCGAGGAGTTGTTGACAAAATTGGAGGAGAGTGAAGAGAGAGAGCTGTTGGTCCCGTGTGGCTCAGTTGGTAGAGCATGGCGCTTGCAACGCCAGGGTTGTGGGTTCATTCCCCACGGGGGGACCAGGATAAATATGTATGAACTTTCCAATTTGTAAGTCGCTCTGGATAAGAGCGTCTGCTAAATGACTTAAATGTAAATGTAAACGTTTGGCAGAGTATGCATGGCATTCTCCCTGAGGAGCGTGTTAGCTGTCCGATGCCACCTGTGTCAGTTCCTCGTACTCAGCCTGAAACTTGTGGTAAAGTTCCGGAAGATTTGATGCCGGCTATACACACCAGGTCTCCAGTACACCTTCACAACCCGGTGTGTCCTGTTCCTACTTTTTGCACTCATCCTGAGATGCGTGTCCCCAGCCCGGTATCACCAGTTCCGGCACCACGCACTAGGTCTAATGTGCGTCTCCAGAGCCCTGTACGCACTGTTCCTGCTCCCCGCACTAGCCTTGAGGTGCGTGTCTCCAGGCCATTAACACCAGTGCCTACATCACGCACCAAGCTTCCTGTGCGTCTCCAGAGCCCTGTTCCTCCTCCACGTACTAGCCCTGTGGTGCGTGTCTCCAGCCCATTACCACCAGTGCCTACACCACGCACCAAGCCTCCTGTGAGTCTCCAGAGTCCTGTGCGCACTGTTCCTGCTCCCCGCACTAGCCCTGAGATGCGTGTCTCCAGTCCGGTACCACCAGTTCCGGCACCACGCACCAGGCCTAATGTGCGTCTCCAGGGTCCAGTATGCCCTGTTCTTTCTCCCCGCACTAGCCTTCAGGTGCGTGTCCCCAGCCCGGTACCACCAGTTCCGGCACCACGCACCAAGCCTCATGTGCGTCTCCAGAGCCCTGTACGCACTGATCCTTCTCCCCGCACTCGCCCTGAGGTGCGTGCCCTCAGCCCGGTACCACCAGTCCCGGTACCACGCACCAGGCCTATAGTGCGCCTCGAGAACTCAGTGTGCCCTGTTCCTGCTCCCCGCACTAGCCTTGAGGTGCGTGTCTCCAGTCCGGTACCACCAGTTCCGGCACCACGCACCAGGCCTACTGTGCGCCTCAGCAGGTCAGAGTCGGCCGTCTGCCCAACGCCGCCTGCACTGCTCGTCTGCCCAGCGCCGTCTGAGCCGCCTGCCTGCCCAACGCCATCTGAGCCATTCGTCTGCCCAACGCCATCTGAGCCATCGGTATGCCCAGCGCCATCTGAGCCATCCGTCTGCCCAGCGCCATCTGAGCCATCCGTCTGCCCAGCGCCATCTGAGCCATCCGTCTGCCCAGCGCCATCTGAGCCATCCGTCTGCCCAGCGCCATCTGAGCCATCCGTCTGCCCAGCGCTATCTGAGCCATCCGTCTGCCCAGCGCTATCTGAGCCATCCGTCTGCCCAGCGCTATCTGAGCCATCCGTCTGCCCAGCGCTATCTGAGCCATCCGTCTGCCCAGCGCCATTAGAGCCATCCGTCTGCCCAGCGCCATTAGAGCCGCCCGTCTGTCCCGAGCCGTCAGAGCCGTACGTCAGTCAGGAGCCGCTAGAGCCGCCAGTCAGCCAGGATCCGCCAGAGCCGGCAACCAGCCAGGATCCGCCAGAGCCGCCAACCAGCCAGGATCTTCCAGAGCCGCCAACCAGCCAGGATCTTCCAGAGCCGCCAACCAGCCAGGATCTTCCAGAGCCGCCAACCAGCCAGGATCTTCCAGAGCCGCAAGTCAGCCAGGATCTTCCAGAGCCGCCAGTCAGCCAGGATCTTCCAGAGCCGCCAGTCAGCCAGGATCTTCCAGAGCCGCCAGTCAGCCAGGATCTTCCAGAGCCGTCAGCCAGCCAGGATCTTCCAGAGCCGTCAGCCAGCCATGACCAGCCAGAGCCGTCAGCCAGCCATGACCAGCCAGAGCCGTCAGCCAGCCATGACCAGCCAGAGCCGTCAGCCAGCCAGGATCCGCCAGAGCCGTCAGCTAGCCAGGATCCGCCAGAGCCGTCAGCCAGCCAGGATCCGCCAGCCAGCCAGGATCCGCCAGATCCAGCCAGCCAGGATCCGCCAGAGCCAGCCAGCCAGGATCCGCCAGAGCCAGCCAGCCAGGATCCACCAGAGCCAGCCAGCCAGGATCCGCCAGAGCCAGCCAGCCAGGATCCGCCAGAGCCATCTGCCAGTCATGAGCTGCCCCTCAGTCCGGAGCTGCCCCTCAGTCCGGAGCTGCCCCTCAGTCCGGAGCTGCCCCTCAGTCCGGAGCTGCCCCTCAGTCCGGAGCTGCTTCTCCGTCCAGTGGCGCCCTATGGGATGGTATTCAGTCCGGGACTCGCCGTTCCAGAGGCGCCACCAAAGCGGGTAGTGACTATGGTGGAGGGGGGTCCACGTCCCGCACCCGAGCCGCCACCATAGGAAGGCCCACCCGGACCCTCCCCTTCTGTGTCAGGTTTTGCGGCCGGAGTCCGCACCTTTGGGGGGGGGGGGTACTGTCACACCCTGGCCTTTGTCATATATATTTTCTTGATTAGTTTAGTTAGGTCAGGGTGTGACATGGGGGATGTTTGTGTGTTTTGTCTAGTTTAGGGTGTGTGTATTGTTTAGGGGGTTTTGTAGTATGTATGGGGTTGTGTTCAGTGTAGGTGTTTAGGAAAGTCTATGGTTGCCTGATTTGGTTCTCAATCAGAGACAGCTGGTTATTGTTGTCTCTGATTGGGAGCCATATTTAAGGCAGCCATAGGCTTTAGGTGTTTGTGGGTAATTGTCTATGTGGTACGTTAGTAGCTTGTGTGTGCACTTTCGTTGATAGCTTCACGGTCGTTTGTTGTTTTGTTTTGTAAAAGTGTTTGTTTTCGTGTTTCGTCATCTCTATTAAAAGGAAGATGTACTCATATCCCGCTGCGCCTTGGTCCGCTTATTATGACGATCGTGACACCGCCTGCTTTTGTGCGGGCTTATTCTCACTGTCAGTGGTGAAATTGTTTAGCTTATACGTATTTTGCTGTCTGTTATTTTCCCCTGGTTTTGGGGACATACCTGTTTATTGGTCATTTTGCCTGTTTGTTGGCTAGACCCAGCTTAATAAACGTATGCATTGGAAGCATTGCTGTCTGCGCCTGACTCCACACCCACCACTCCTAGCTATCCGTGACACAGCACTTCGACCATGAAGGCTTGATTCACGCAGTCAATAAACCTTGAATGAGTAGGTGTCCAAACTTGACTGCTCCTGCACGTGGCGGTAACATGTACGCTAAGAATCGGGAAGCAAGTACAGGTAGTGAATTTAATAAATAATGGAACAAAACACGATTAGTGTAGACATGAAACAGAATCAGAATCAATAACGCCTGGGGAAAGAACCAAAGGGAGTGACAGATATAGGGAAGGTAATCAGGAAGGTGATGGAGTCCAGGTGAGTCTCATGAGGCGCAGGTGCGCGTAACGATGGTGGCAGGTGTGCGTAATAATGAGTAAACTGGCGACGTCGAGCGCCGGAGAGGGGGAGCGGGAGTAGACGTGACAGTGGCAAGGGGTTAAGCTCTCTCACCTGGTTAAAAGTGTGTACAGATGTAGAATCTTAATTTTACCTATATTGTCACAGCAAAATAAGGATTTGAACGTTTAGGCCATAAATTCTGAGCAACAAAAGAGTGATCAAATTAAGATCCTACACCTGTAGATTATATCAGTGAGACTGTTTACTTCCAGGGAACCTAGTGCATGCAGGTTCCTGGTGCTTCAAATGCCATAGCAGGTTCATTTAATGTGAAGGAAGTTAATTTACTGTGTGCTATGTTAGGCCTGCACATGTGTAGGCTAGTATTGACTCTCACAATACAGTATGTTCATATTTTAAGCTCTACTGATTCACAAACAATTGATATGCAAACATCATTCATTGTGATATAAAATGGTATTTTCTTCTTATGCTTTTTCAAATGTTGCATTTGAATATGAACACAGCATCTACTGTCCATAGGCTTCAGTTAAGCCTTAACAATTACATTTTGTCTAGAGTGGGCCCAACAGTTGTTGAGAGAACATAGTTAGCCTGAACCCTTTTTCTAGATTAAACAGTAGGGTAGTAGTTTATGTAATTCAATCTGGAATGCGTGGTTATACAAGCCAGTATGTTCAGAGTTCATACATGTTGAACAACACAGTTCTCCAAATACTCAGACAAACCTGTTTTTTCTAGATAGCATCTCAAACATTGTAGATAGCATCTTCTGCATTCTCGCCATGACCTGTGCATTATTCAAACACACGCACACGGTACACATCAGGTATATCTCAGTGCCGAAACCAGATCATACTGTAGTTCCTCAAGAACATGGTGTTAGGAGAGTTCATGTATCTTGAGTAGCACGATCACTAACATGTCATGAAAGTAATTACGTTTTCCTGAGATTTGCCACTAAGTAAAGGAAAAAAACAGTAAGGAAAATCAGATCAATGTCAGGTTGATTAATCTGACTGGATCACTGGGTCGAGATTGTTAATATTAATACAATTAAACATTAAAATGGTCATTCAAATTAAAGTCTTGGTCCAATATTATTCTGGACATAAAATAACAAGAAACAAGATTCTTAGGTTGGCATCGTTTTAACCATACGTTTTATTCTGAAAACAAAAACATTGTTGTCTGATGGGAGACTATCTGCTAGTAAGAGTGGTCTTAATCCACTTATAAGGATTATATTTATTCCACTTTTACTGATATGTGACGGGATGAAAAAGTACGACAGCCATTGGCTTTGAGGGGCCAGTGTTTTGGGCAACCATAGTCCTGAAGAAGACCCATAGTGGGGCCAAACATGGTATTGATCATCCTAATATTCAAACATTGGTATGATTAGCCTAATATTAAGACATGTTATTGATCATCCTAATATTCAAACATGGCATTGATGGGGCGGCAGGTAGCCTAGTGGTAACCGAAAAGTTGCTAGATCAAATCCCTGAGCTGACAAGCTAAAAATCTGTTGTTCTGCCCCTGAACAAGGCAGATAACACCACTGTTCCTAGGCAATCATTGAAAATAAGAATTTGTTCTTAACTGACTAAAGGTTAAAAAAATAAGCAGAATATTCAAACATGTTATTGATTACCCAAATATTCACTTGGCAGGCCCTGGCAAATATATTTTGAATGAATGCGTCAGCCATTAGAACAATGGTACAAATTTGGATGCTGAATATTCATTAATGAAATAAATAACAACATTTATAATAATAAGCTTACAATGACAATGAGTCTCTCTTTTCCTTTGAGATTTCAGGATCCTAGTTGAGGACAATTTCAGATGAGCACTTGGATGCATTTCAAAGGTTATGAAAGTTGCTTGTCACACCCACAAAAGCAGAACTCTGATGCCAACCATATGACTTTGAGGTGTGACAGTGCACCTGTCAGAGTAACTTCAATTCAAAAGTTCATACACTTATCATGTAAAGCTGCGCTTGAGTGACTGACTGCCTGCATAGAATGAGTCACTGATCTCATGGTCTGAATAGTAGGTTAATGCTATGGCCAATGCTATGGTCAATGCTATGGTCAATGCTATGGTCAATGCTATGGTCAATGCTACGGTCAATGCTATTGTAAGATATGAAAATGTGAGGCAATAGAAAAGAGAAATATTTTCACCATAATTTTTTTCTTTTATCGCTTTTGAAAACCACTAAAAGGAAAACATTATTTAGACAATAATGGAGTTATCTTTAATTTATTGAGCAAAGGTTTATAAGATGTATTAGACATGAGTCTAATCAAAGGCAGAATAAATAATTATCAAATGACCTTGTTTTGTAAATACTGTCTATGAAATATGCCATCAGTGACTTGAAGTGTCATTATTGATGAATTGTATAATGTGTCATGATGCACCTCCCCAGCCATGTGGAATGTCAATAGGATCCTGAAGTTGAGGTAACCTGACACCTGACACCTGATGATGATGCTGTCCTGCATAGCGATATAAAATCTCCCACCTCACAAAAGAATGATTACATTCATCTGACAATTAGTAAGGGTGGTATTATGTTGAGAGAATAGCTTGTGGATTGTCTAAAAGACTCATACTGGATTCTCTGAAGGTAAGTAGCCCACATCTGCACACATTATGTCCATTTATACATGTTTGTAGACTACAATATTTGGTACAACATGCGTAAAAAATATATATATTCCATAGCTTTAATTTTGTTGTTGTTGACAAAATCCCTCTTATTGTGCTTCATTCATTTTAAATGTTGAACTTAGTTCCACAAGATATAAAAGCCAATATGCACTTTTTGATATGTAGCTTAACACGGTATTAGAATTGTAAAGATATTATTACTATAATACTACATTTGCCAATATTTGCAATTTAATGCTCTCATAATGAATATTGAAAATATGAAATAATTTGAGATGCAGTAAGAAAAGCAAGTGTTGATGAGCATTACCCTTGTACAGCCTCCCCGGTTCCAGAAAGAACCCTCCATTAAAATACATTACTGTAATTATTTGCTAAATGACATCACAGTTTATAGACGTTACACAAGTTAACTTAACTTGTATGTAAATCAAGTTTGTCTAGTTAATAGCAGCTAAAAACATGTACTACAACATGCATACATACATGAAGGCAAACCTCAACTCACCCTAGCATAGCATTCAACAGATTGTTTGGTACAGAAATCATTATTCACTTTTCAAAATGTACATTAACTCATTCATTTAGGGTCTGCAAATATTCTCATATTTACTATATTGAAATTACAGTTTAAAATCGCTTTCTCTGAATTCCAGGAAGGCAGCGTCTGAGTTCATTCACCATGGGGAGAGAGGATGGGGACATGCCAGACTCTCTACCAACCATCCCTGAGGGTAATATCTGTCTCACATCATTTACTGTCTTATTTATTAGCATAGAATTCCTAGTTAAGAGTAGATTAGACGGAATTGTGGTTGACTGATATAATCAGTAAGTGAAATAATAATTCTGTACAGTCAGTACACCAAAGTGAGAGGTGTCGTTCAACCTGGTCTCAGAGCATTTCGTATTATTCTCTACGTAAATTGTAAAATCAATTTAGTATGATATGTTAAGTTTTGTATGGTATGTATTACTTTGTGGATGTCCATCACCCATTTCGTATGACATGTTACGAATTACAATTTGTATTATATGTTACGAATTAGAAAAATATCAATATGTTCCGAATTTGCTAAAAGTATGATATGTTACGAATTCTAGCTAGGTGGCTAACATTAGCTAGCTTGCTAACGTTAGCTAGGCTAGGGGTAAGGTTTAGGGGTTAGGGTTAAGGTTAGGGTTAAGGTTAGAGTTATGGTTATGGTTATGGGAAGGGTAACTAACAGGGTTATGGTTGGGGGAAGGGTTAGCTAAAAGGGTTATGGTTGGGGGAAGGGTTAGCTAAAAGGGTTATGGTTGGGGGAAGGGTTAGCTAAAAGGATTACATTTAGGGTTAGGGGAAGAATTAGCTAACATACTAATTTGAGTGTCCCGAATGTACATTTACTATTTTATGTCTAATCAATGAGACCAGGCAGTATCATTGGATGGCAGATAGCTTAATTGTTTAGTTTAATTGATCATTGGTAATGTTTAATTGATCATTGGTAAATGTTTAATTGATTCAGAGATATTTGCAAAAGGCTACCCCAACCTGGCCTTCCATGAGGATACGAAGCCTCAGGAGCGGATGACAGAGGGGCAGCCAACTGTTGACACGGAGCGCAAGCCAAAGAAGGGCCTCGGGTAAGCAACATTGCCATAATGGCATTCCTACTTTACTCCTATTACAGTTAAATATATGTTGGTTTGCTCATGAATCTATGTTTCATTCTCAAGAAGGAAGAAAAAAGAACCAGCAAAAGCAGTGGGATTTTTCCAGTTGGTATGTCCTGATTTTGGTTTCAGAAATAGTAGGAAATACACAAGAATCTTTTGGCAATCTGCACATAGACTGTAGTACTGTAGTATATGTCAAAATGGGATCATTTGTTACAAGTGATGTTGACAAGATTCATATTCTCCAGTCATTCCAACGTCTGCTGCATCTGACTGTGGTTTTATGTGTGTTGTGGTTGCAGTTCCGCTATGCTACTGGGTGTGAGGTGCTCCTAATGATAATCGGCCTGCTATGTGCTGCTCTCCACGGGATAGCCCTGCCCCTTATGTGTGTTGTGTTTGGACAGATGACCGACAGCTTTGTACAAAGTGGACAGCAGCTCAACCTTACAGGTACATATTCTGTTTGACAAGGTACAGATGTAGCATCTTAATTTGATCACTCTGTTGCAGGACAAGGGCTCTATTTTAACAAACCTAATGCAATGGTAAATCTAAGCGCTGGCGGTAAAGCTTTAGGTTGGGAGTTTGTCAGAAATATTTTTCTATTTTCACAACCAAAAATGATCGGCGCAGTGCTGACAGTGGCGAGAAAGGGCTTAGTTTTGACGATTAAACCAGTTATGGGTGTGTCAGGCTTGGCCCCTCACTGGCCAATCAGAAAGTGCTCCATGGCTAAATACATGGTGTATTCAAGTTGTGTATTTTATGTATCGCCGTGGAATCAACTCCAAATCCAAAGTTAGTCCATTATAGTTTGTTAAACAGCTTACAGAAATTAATAACACAATGTAGACCTATCCTATCTTCGCTAAATATGTCAACTTGAACCTGTTTGCAGTCTTCATTGTTCTAAGTAATTGCATGGTTTCAATGTGGACATATATACATAGCATTCACACTGATATATGAGTCTACTGTAAAGTGCTGTCACATTCTGACCATAGTTCTTTTGTGTTTTCGTTGTTTTAGTGTTGGTCAGGACGTGAGCTGAGTGGGCATTCTATGTTGTGTGGCTAGTTTTCCTGTTTCTGTGTTTGGCCTGATATGGTTCCCAATCAGAGGCAGGTGTTAGTCGTTTGTCTCTGATTGGGAGCCATATTTCGGTAGCCTGTTTTGTGTTGGGTTTTGTGGGTGGTTGTCTTCTGTCATTGTGTCTATGCACCAGATAGGACTGTTTCAGTTTTTCACATTTGTTTTTTATTTTATTTTGTTGTGTTCACGTTTTTTGTCGTTATTAAACATGATGAACACTAACCACGCTGCGCTTTGGTCCGATCCCTGCTACACCTCCTCTTCAGACGAAGAGGAGGAAATCTGCCGTTACAAGTGCATTATGCCTGAGCAGGGACATGACAAAAGATGTCAATAAGCTAGAAACAATTCATTATTGATAAGGCCTAAAAAGAGATAATCACATTTGAAACAAAACGAAACAACTTGTATTAAATAGGCTATGTCTAAATACACTTACAGGCACCATAATTACTCTTTGGGCATATAATAGTAGAACAACGCAGACTGTGGAGGGTTTTCCTTTCTCAGTAGCTGGACAGAGATCCAATATAAAGAGAAAGTGAGGGGCCCCCCGAGTAGCGCAGCAGTCTAAGGCACTCACAGTGCTTGAGGTGCCACTACAGACCCAGGTTCAATCCCCTGAGCCCGTTGGGGAGTCGCAGCGATGATACAAGACTGAAATTTGGGAGAATTCAAATACATAATCAAATTAAAACAAGCAATCTTTTAGTTTTCAACAACAACAATAAATAAATGTAAAATGTAGAGATATCATAGAATCACCAGGATAAAAGAGACAGACGCATTGCTGTAGAACCAGCCTTCGTTGTAGTAGGCCTGGGGTAAGGGTAGCCTACAGAGGGCTTGGGTTTTCAAAATATAAAACGGAAACAAGTAATTGTTGCAGGAAAATAACTTCTAAATATGAGGTTTACCAGCATTTACTGAGGTTCTCATCTTTCGTTTCATGATGGGCATGGACACATGTAGCCTACATCATGGAGGGGGTTTAATGCACGTTCAAAGCATGGCTAAAATAATGTACGCCTGCCTACAATACATAGATTAAAAAGGGAACGTCAGCTCACTGTTTTGCTCCTCTCAAACTTGATCTTTTAATAAAGCTTTGGTGATTAAGATTTGTTTCCAACCCTTTATACGATCTTGACTAGCCTACTTGATTGCATTGGGCAGGACAAAAAGAAAACAGCCTTCATTGACAGAATCGGAGGCTATGCTTGGTTTTTAATCAAATAAAATGAAATGGGGGGAAAATATAGTGTTTAATGTTTTTAAATACCATGAAGGCCTATACAGGCACCAAAAGCACATAACTCTTGTTCCATATTCATATGGGCAGTGTGAGTCACGGCTGGATATCCGCTGTATAAATCGGTAAAACCAGCTTCTGTTTGGTCTTAAATATCCCTGCCAGCACTCCCTGAAATTAGCACTTTGATCATGTTTTTAAGGACACACCTCAAATATTTCCACCCCTCCCATCTGAGCACAAGCAAGCTGGAACAAGACAGGGAAATTACCAATCCTTGCGCACTAGTTTAACAATGCAGAGCGCTGGTTTTAAGAGGTCGGAATTGCAAATGAACGTGCGTTTGACACTAGGCCTGCCTTAATGCCAGCTAAAAACAGAGCCCTATCGGTGGAATGCTTACTAACGGGTCCTTCCCAACAATGCAGAGAATGTTTACTGTTTATACTTCACCCTGTCCCCACTGCCAGTGTATCCCACTTCGTGAATGTTTAGTGTATATACTTCACCCTGTCCCCACTGCTAGTGTATCCCACCTTGTGAATGTTTACTGTACATACTTCACCCCTCCCCACTGAGAATGTTGACTGACTCCAGCACTTCCTGTTTCTGTCAGCAGTCATTGTCCTGTTGGAATGTAAATCTTTTCCCCAGCCTACCGAGTGGTACAGCGGTCTAAGGCACTGCTTCGCAGTGCTAGATGCGTCAATACAGACCCGGGTTCGATACCGGGAGACCCATGAGGTGGCGCACAATTGGCCCAGCGTTGTCCGGGTTTGGCGAGGGTTTGGCCGGCCAGGATGTCCTTGTCCCATCGTGCTCTAGTGACTCCTTGTGGCGGGCCGGACGCATGCACGATGACTCGTGTCGCCAATTGTACGGTGTCGCCAGCAGTGTCGCCAGCAGTGCGGCTTAGCAGGTTTGTATTTTGAAGGGTGCATGGCTCTTGACCTTCACCTCTCCTGAGTCCATACGGGAGTTGCAGCGATGGGACAAGACTGTAACTACCAATTGGATATCACAAAATTGGGGAGAAAAAGGGGTTAAAAGTACACCCCAAAAGATATCTTCGCCCCAGTCTAAGGTAATTTACACTCTGAAGCATGTTCACACCAAGGATTTGGCTCTATTTATTGTTCCCTCTATCCAGTCTCACAGTCCCTGCCACTTAAAAGCTTCACGGTAGGGATGGTGTTAAATAGGTGATGTGCTGTGCATGTTTTTCCCTTATGATCTCAGTCTTTCACGTGCCTTTTTTTTGCAAACTCCAACTGTCATGTACCTTTTTCTCAGGCATGGCTTCCACCTGGCCACTCTCCCATAAAGCCAAGATTGGTGAAGTGCTGTAGAGACTGTTGTCCTTCTCCCATCTCAGCCAAGGAAAGGGAAAGGGGATCTCTAGTCAGTTGCACAACTGTTGTCTTCCGCATTTAACCCAACCCTTCTGAATCAGGGAGGTGCGGGGGGCTTCCTTAATCGACGTCATTGGCTCTCGGGGAGCAGTTGTGGGGGTTAACTGTCTTGCTCACCTTGCCGGTTCAGGGATTCAAACAAGCAACCTTTCACTTACTGTCCCAATGCTCTAACTGCTAGGAACTCTGTAGTTTTGTTAGAGTGGTCATTGGGTTCTTGGTCAGCTCCCTGACCAAGGTCCTTTTTGCCCGGTTGCTCAGTTTGGTCAGACGTTGGTCGGATGGCCAGCTCTACTCTGGGTAGTTCCATATTTTTATAATTTCCCAATGATGGAGACCGCTGTGCTTTTGGAAACGTTCAAAACTCTACAAATTGTTTTATACCCTTCCCCAAATACTGTATATGCCTCATCACCAATATATCTAGGAGGTCTACAGACAGTTCCTTGGACTTCATGGTATAGTTTCTGCTCTGACGTGCACTGTCAACTGAGGGACCGTACACTGAGTATACAAAACATTAAGGACACCTGCTCTTTCCATGACAGGTGAACCCTTATTGATGTCACTTGTTAAATCCACTTCAATCAGTTTCGATGACGGGGAGGAGACAGGTTTAAAGAAGGGTTTTTAAGTCTTTAGACAATTGAGACATGGATTCAGAGAGGGTCAATGGGCAAGACAAACCCCACACATGAATGGTCTCAGGATGCTTTACTGTTGGCATGACACAGGACTGATGGTAGCGCTCACCTTGTCTTCTCCGGACAAGCTGTTTTCCGGATGCTCCAAACAATCAAAAAGGGGATTCATCAGAGAAAATGACTTTACCCCAGTCCTCAGCAGTCCAATCCCTGTACCAAAGCAATGATGACGGCACGTGTTTCCTTGCAGGTAACCATGGTTGACAGAGGAAGAACAATGATTCCAAGCACCACCCTCCTTTTGAAGCTTCCAGTCTGTTATTCGAACTCAATTAGCATGACAGAGTGATCTCCAGCCTTGTCCTTGTCAACACTCACACCTGTGTTAATGAATTACTGAATCACTGACATAACGTCAGCTGGTCCTTTTGTGGCAGGGCTGAAATGCAGTGGAAATATTTTAGGGGGATTCAGTTCATTTGCATGGCAAAGAGGGACTTTGCAATCAATTGCAATTCATCTGATCACTCTTCATAACATTCTGGAGTATATGCAAATTGCCATCATACAAACTGAGTGTCACGCAAAATGACGCTGGAGAGACGAAGCAGGTACGGGGAGTAACATTTAATAAATGACGGACATATAACGAGACAAGCACAGCGTCAGCAAACAAAAACTTAGACAAGAAACAATCAATGCAGCAGCAGGGAACAGAGCAAGGGAACAGACAAATATAGGGGAGGAAATTAACATGTAATAAGTGAGTCCAGGTGAGTCCATTAACGCTGATGCGAGTGACGAGAGAAGGCAGGTGTGGGTGATGGATGGCAGGAGCGTGTGATGCAGGGTAATCTGGCGCCCTCAAGCGCCAGGGGAAGGGAAGAGCGGGAGCAAACATGACAGTACCCCTCCCTCTTGGGACGCCACCCGGCGTCCCACCTGGGCAAACCGGCCGAGACATGGGCGCAGGGCAAGCCAGTTGGGGCGTGAAAGCCCGACGAACCGGCAGGAGCGTGGGAGCCTGGCGAGCCGGCTCAGGCATAGGAGCCTGACGATCCGGCTGAGGCAAAACGCCTGTCGATCCCGCTGAAGGGGAGCCCGATGATCCAGTGGAGTGTGACGTGGGATGGGAAACCGCCGAGCCAGGAAAACCTCTCGAGTCAGCCAGGGCGTGAAAGCCTGAAGGGCTAGCTTAGGCACCCCGGTTCCATCGGCAGCGGAATCCACCAACGTCACCAACAAAACACAAGACAAACAAAAAAAAAACTCCTGGACCGGCTGGGCAAGCAAAAACTGACGATCCAGCTGAGGCCCGAAGTGGGATGAGCGCCATCCGAGTCAACCGGGTCAAGGAAACCTCTCGAGCCAGCTAGGGCGCGAAAGCCCGATAAGCTGGCTAGGCATCCCCGGTTCCATTGGTGGCGACCCCGAACCGCTGCCACCATTCCAACCAGAACGCCAGTACTCCCCGATGCTTCGTATGATGGCTGCTGCATTCTGTCACGCAAAATGACGCTGGAGAGACGAAGCAGGTACGGGGAGTAACATTTAATAAATGACGGACATATAACGAGACAAGCACAGCGTCAGCAAACAAAAACTTAGACAAGAAACAATCAATGCAGCAGCAGGGAACAGAGCAAGGGAACAGACAAATATAGGGGAGGAAATTAACATGTAATAAGTGAGTCCAGGTGAGTCCATTAACGCTGATGCGAGTGACGAGAGAAGGCAGGTGTGGGTGATGGATGGCAGGAGCGTGTGATGCAGGGTAATCTGGCGCCCTCAAGCGCCAGGGGAAGGGAAGAGCGGGAGCAAACATGACACTGAGGCAGCAGACTTTGTGAAGATTAATATTTGTGTCACTAAATTTTTGGCCACGACTGTAGTTTTGTCAGGGTGCCCGCACGTCGGCCTCTCTTGCACTTTCTCCTCCGAGTGAGGAGGATTAGGGTCTGGTCCGGGGTGAGCAGTATGTCCTGCACCGCCAACTGATTGAAGTAGAAATCTTCATCCAATACGAGATTAGTTATCGCTGTTCTGATGTCCAGAAGCTCTTTTCGGTCAGAGCAAACAATGGGGGAAACATTATGTACAAAAAGGTTTAGATCAGAACAATGGAGCTTGTTTCTGATCTCAGTTTCAGGAATGGCTGAAAAAGCATTACATTTACCTCAAATTAACTCTGCAAATAGCCCTGTTGGGAGATTTGGAAAGTCAATCATTCAACAATATATATAATATTATAAATATTAATCTTTAACTTACAATCTTTGGATACTATGCGATTAGAAAGGTTCAAAGTTCATATAAGCCGTCACAGCACAGTGGAAAGATATATGGCACGTGGAAATGAAAAGAGGATGGTCTCACGGAGATACATTTAGGTGGGCTGGACTGAGTGTAGCAGAGGGGCGGGATTAAAAAGCTCATGATCAGTAATAGTTAGAACTGAAAACACGATATACATGTCTGAGTACATATCCAGTATCTATACAAAATGTCATGTGTTTTATCCAAAAATAGATATATTTGTTGTGTAATTACTGTGTATAAAAGTACCATGTATGACGGCAACTGGTTCAGAAGATACTCATTTATGCGGGGTTAACAGCAGCAAAACAAGTTATCCATAGTGCTTCGATTACCCCCTGCAATCCTCTCACCACAAATATGCTTATCATATTTCCAAGATATTGTTCGTTTAGAGCGATCAGTGGCTGTGATAAACAAAGCTCGGGCAAATACAGTTGATGCATGGGATGTATTATGTAACACTGTATCAGATATCAACAACTCTTGACCAAGCGACAGACCTACACGGTGAGGGAGTGGCGGGACGACATTTGATTTTCTGAGAATAACATACAATATATTGTATTGTAAACTCTACTTCCTTCTTGTAAAATGTCATATTGTGTACTCAAATAATTGACTCCTGACGGTATGTAAATAGTTTGAGGATCATAAAAAAAGTGCCATGTATTTAAAACTTGTGTGAAATGTATATGTAGCCTAACAAAAAAAAGTCTCAAAAACAGGGATGAAATATGCAAAAAACCACACAAAAATACACACTAAACAGCAGAATTGGTCAGCAACTAGTAAAACGGCCGCTATCCAATCCAGCACCATTCTTAATGTATCAACCCCTACAAAAATGCCCATTAATTATAATCCACATAATAATTCACCTGTCCTGTTGCTGCGGGATTATTTTCCTGCTGTAGCAAACTGGCTCAAATTAAGATCTTACATCTGTGTATTGGCTATAAAGTGCAGGGCTCCTTTGTGGCCATGTATTACAGTATGAGATACACATATGTGATTATTTCTATTATGGGTTGCATTGTTTAGGCATATCTTCACCATATATAATGGTGATTTGTGGATTATGTTTTATACTACACATATCATATGTTAGGCACGCCAGATTGTGAACATTGACTACTGGTATTGTCATTTCTCCATAGCCAATTTCACTGTGGAGGAGATCAGCGCTTTATTGAACTCAACTGACGGATGTATTCAAATTCCTGGAGTGGATATACAGGCTCTAATGACTCGGCAAGTGATAATGAGTACAGTAGATAACAGACACACATTATCAATATATTATATCATAAATATATCCTCATGTAAATAAAATGTCGCCTTTATTTATGATTATAAACTGGGTGGTTCGAGCCCTGAATGCTGATTAGCCCGACAGCCGTGGTATATCAGACCGTATACCACGGGCATGACAAAACATGTATTTTTACTTATAAACTGATTACCAATGTAATTAGATAATAGCAATAAGGCACCTCTGGGGTTTGTGGTATATGGCCAATAAACCACGGCTAAGGGCTGTATCCAGGCACTCTTGCATCATGTTGTGCGTAAGAACAGGCCATATACCACCCCCCCCGTTGCTTATTGCTTAAAAATATACTCTGTGATACATACATTTGAATTTCCAGACATGCCTATTACTTCATCGGGATCGGTTGTGCTGTGTTCCTGCTGGGGACCTTTCAGGTGATGTTGTTCTTGCTGACAGCCACCAAACAGACCAAACGGATCCGGGAGAAATACTTCCATGCCATCCTCCACCAACAGATGTCCTGGTTTGATACACACCAGATAGGAGTTCTCAACGTCAGGTTGACAGAGTAAGTTTGATACACACCAGATAGGAGTTCTCAACGTCAGGTTGATACACACCAGGTAGGACTTCTCAACGTCAGGTTGATACACACCAGATAGGACTTCTCAACGTCAGGTTGATACACACCAGATAGGACTTCTCAACGTCAGGTTGACAGAGTAAGTTTGATACACACCAGATAGGACTTCTCAACGTCAGGTTGACAGAGTAAGTTTGATACACACCAGATAGGACTTCTCAACGTCAGGTTGATACACACCAGATAGGACTTCTCAACGTCAGGTTGATACATACCAGATAGGACTTCTCAACGTCAGGTTGATACACACCAGGTAGGACTTCTCAACGTCAGGTTGATACACACCAGATAGGACTTCTCAACGTCAGGTTGATACACACCAGATAGGACTTCTCAACATCAGGTTGATACACACCAGATAGAACTTCTCAACGTCAGGTTGATACACACCAGATAGGACTTCTCAACGTCAGGTTGATACACACCAGATAGGACTTCTCAACATCAGGTTGATACACACCAGTTAGGACTTCTCAACGTCAGGTTGATACACACCAGATAGGACTTCTCAACGTCAGGTTGATACACACCAGTTAGGACTTCTCAACATCAGGTTGATACACACCAGGTAGGACTTCTCAACGTCAGGTTGATACACACCAGATAGGACTTCTCAACGTCAGGTTGACAGAGTAAGTTAGATACACACCAGATAGGACTTCTCAACGTCAGGTTGATACACACCAGATAGGAGTTCTCAACGTCAGGTTGATACACACCAGATAGGACTTCTCAACGTCAGGTTGATACACACCAGATAGGACTTCTCAACGTCAGGTTGATACACACCAGATAGGACTTCTCAACGTCAGGTTGATACACACCAGATAGGACTTCTCAACGTCAGGTTGACATAGTAAGTTTGATTAATTGGATGAATGATTGGGATTTATTTGTTTATCAAAGACAATATCATATTTTAGCATATATGATCACATTGAGCAACTACAGATATAAAAAAAAATGCTATTAAGATTGTTTAAATAATGTAAATTATTATAATATAAATCATTTATAATATTTTACTTTCTACAGTGACATCAACACAATCAACGAAGGCCTTGGAGACAAGATCTGTGTGTTCGTGCAGTTCTTCTGCACCTTCTTGTCAGGGTTCATCATTGGTTTCATCTTCGGCTGGAAGCTGACACTCGTCATCCTGGCCGTCAGTCCTCTCCTGGCAGGATCAGCTGCCGTCTGGTCCAAAGTAAGACTACCAATGACCTGCAAAGACAACGGCTTCATCCCAAATGGTACTCTATTCCCTATATAGTGCACTACTTGAAAGTAGTAGGCTACATAGGGAATAAGGTGCCATATTGTTTTCATATGTGTCACTCAACAGTGGTTGCATCACTGCTCTTGTGCCCAATCCCAAATCCACCCCTAGTTTATACTTATCCAATCCTCTCAGTTTTCCACAATCACATTTCTTTTATAAAGACATTTTTACATCAGCAGTGTAAGATACCGTATTCATTAACATGTTGTATTTGATTTCAGATACTTGCCACCCTGACCAGTAAGGAGCTGTCTGCCTATGCCAAAGCAGGGGCGGTAGCTGAAGAGATACTGGTGGCTATCAGGACAGTTGTGGCTTTCAATGGGCAGAAGAAAGCTGTGGAAAGGTTTGTCAGTTATTAACTAATTAATGTGTTGCATAAAACAGTGTATCTCTTTCCATAATTATTAATACGATCTACCAAATCAAGACGCATTCCCCTATTTAGACATTTCTTCTATATATTTTAGGTATGAAAACAACTTGGAGGATGCTAAGAACTTTGGAATAAAGAAGGCCATCACCACTAACGTGGCCATGGGCTTCACCCAGTTTGTCATATTTGGGACGTACGCCTTGGCTTTCTGGTACGGGACCAAGCTCTCTGTAGACGAGCCTGAAAACTACACCATTGGAAAAACCATTACAGTAAGCTTTTATGGAAGATTTTAAGTAAGAATGTACTATTTTCCAATAGATACATTTACATTTTATTGTGAAGAGGCCTCTGCAATGTCTTCACACCTGTAACTCTGTCTGGCATTAATATAATTCCTTTCTTCATTACATTCTTTGTTGCTGCTATTTTTAGGTCTTCTTCTCAGTGATGATTGGGTCGTTCTCTTTGGGCCAGGGTGCGCCTAACTTGGAAGCCATCGCCAAAGCCCGGGGTGCTGCCTATGAAGTCTACAATACCATTGACCAGGTACCGGAAGTATTCAGTTTAACCCCTGAATCACCATAGCATTGAAACTGTATGAACTCACTCTAACTCACTCAGAACAACATGATCTCAAGTCCAATTTAGACATTTGTCCTACTGCCGTGGTTGATGAGTTGATTTGTTTGTCATAGCCGCGGCCCATAGACAGCAGTTCAAAGGAAGGTCACAAACCAGACTGTGTGAAAGGAGACATTGAATTCAAGAACATCCACTTCAGCTACCCCTCCAGGAAAGATGTCAAAGTAAGTAGTGGATTTGAATCAGATCCAGACACCAACCTGTCTCCAAATGATTTGAAAAATGCACAATAAGGAAGAAGCTAAGATGAATTTTCAGTTTTCCAGTTGGATTAGCAAAAACAAAATGACAAGCCGTACAATTGTAAAATTACGGTAAAAATTCATGTTAAGTACGTTGTGGGATGTATTCCCTGTCGCTGTAGATTCTTCAGGGAGTGAATCTGACAGTGCCTCGTGGGAAGACCATAGCTCTGGTTGGAGCCAGTGGATGTGGGAAGAGCACCACCATTCAGCTGCTGCAGCGCTTTTATGATCCAGACTCAGGAGAGGTATGAACAAATCTGATCAAGGCTTATTCAAGTTCATTAAGAAGAGACACATGTCCCACTGTAAAGACTCCAGAGGAGGCTGGTGGGTGGCGCTATAAGAGGACGGAATAAATTCCAGCCATTACAATGAGCCCGTCCTCCAATAGCTCCACCCACCAGCCTCCATTGAAGGACTCACATGCTTTATGATCCAATCTCAGGAGAGGTATGCAGGACACGAGTACATTAAAGTTCAAACAACTGACTCATAGTTCATACAGAGACTCACATGTACACACACACGTGTAATGTACACACACACACACACACACACACACACACACACACACACACACACACACACACACTTATAATGTACACACACACACACACACTTCTAATGTACACGTAAACATTCACTCACGTACACTCATTCCCAAGTTCTGGCTTATCAAGTTTTCTGGCTTATCAAGTGTTGACTTCAGTTCAGTTAAAAGTAAATTAGTATTATAGTGCCCTCTTGTGGAATGTTGATATATCATTTGTCAGGAACGCTGTTGGTCTGGGTTGCATAGCCAAGTGAAGTAGGGGTGCTGAGGCTGCTGCAGCACCCCCTTATAAATCAAAAGAATAAATAAAATAACAACAATAGTAATAAACAACATTCCCACATTTATTACTCCTGTATGAGCATAGAAAATACTCGTCAGCAAAGCAGAGAAATTTGCATGCCTAATGAATATGACCCTGGTTTGTTGTCAGATTACCCTGGATGGTCGGGACATCCGGACCCTGAATGTGAAGTGGCTGAGGGAGAATATGGGTATCGTCAGTCAGGAACCTGTGCTATTCGGAACAACCATCGCAGAAAACATCCGCTATGGCAGAGAGGATGCCACAGATGAGGACATCGAACGGGCCGTGAGAGAGGCCAACGCATACGACTTCATCTCCAAACTCCCCGATGTACGTGGGATAGGATACTGACAAATGAGTACATACAATGGCTTCAGTGTTTCACATGTACTATATATTAAATGATCTATGGTGTACAAATGATTTGGAGTAGGACAGCAGATATGCTGTTGTTTCTATGGCGACTGTGTTGAAATGAAATGTTTTTTTGTTTTGTTTTGAAATTGTATACAGTGTAAGGAAATGGCCAAATAGTGATGATGTTATCCAAATGGACAAATTTAAACATGATTATTTCATCTCCATCCCATTTCATGTGGCGTTAACAGAAGCTGAACACCATGGTGGGGGAGCGGGGAGCCCAGCTCAGTGGAGGACAGAAGCAGAGGATAGCTATAGCCCGGGCCCTGGTCAAAAACCCGAAGATCCTCCTGCTGGACGAGGCCACATCCGCCCTGGACACCCAGAGTGAGTCGGTTGTCCAGGCCGCTCTGGATAAGGTCAGTACCCTCCCTGAGGACCAGACCCATGGTTAAGGTTGTTCTCAAACCTGGTTTTGTGCACCCTAACAGCCTGATTCGATTTGTTTGACTGCAGCCTTGCAAGTTCACATTTGCAGCAGTTGACAAACGTCAAGAATCCGAGTGAATCGATGAGATCCTGTTGGAGTCCATCTCAGCAAAAATTAAGAGATAATAATTTGGGATAAATGACTATATTGTCTCCTCCCATTCCCATAGGCCAGGGCAGGCCGCACCACGATAGTGATCGCCCACCGCCTGTCCACCATCAGAACAGCTGACGTGATCGCTGGCTTCAGCAACGGAGAGGTGGTGGAGCAGGGAACACACAGGGAACTCATGGCCAAGAAGGGGGTCTACTACTCTCTGGTCATGCAGCAGGTACTGTATCACGCTCCCTGCATCCCAAATGGCACCCTATTCTCTTTATAGTGCACTACTTTTGACCACCAGGGCCCCAACTCTGCCTCAACAGCAGAATCAGTCAACGTCTAAATCATGTTGATCAGTCATATTTAGAGACGCATATCATCAGTATCAGAGCAATATACCTTATCAAGCCTGTGTCTATATGAATAATGATCAGTAATAAACAGGCTCTGTGTGTAACATGATCAAATCCACTATCACACCTTGTCTGTTGTTCAGAGTCAAGGGAAGCCAGAGGAAGATGAAGAGGACCCTGTGGAAGAGGATAACCCTCCTAAATATGAGGATCTAGATGATGTCCTATATGACTCATCTGACATGGATGAGCTGGAAGTGGTAAACGAGGAAGGAATAGAAAACGGCGGCTTTGAAAGGAACTCAATCAGCAGTGGCCGTGTGGAAATGAAACCGACCAGGAGGAAATCTAAGAAGTCCAAGAAAGACAAGAAGGTACTATTACATAGATCTTCCTTTAGGGCGCAATATGACATCCTTTATGTGTTATATAGGAACATGGCTTTGTTATAGTGCTATTGCTGAATTATCATCATACCTATTATATAATGTATGGTTTATAATGTATGGTTTATAATGTATGGTTTATAATGTATGGGATATAATGTATGGTTTATAATGCATGGAATATAATGTATGGGATATATTGTACGGGATATATTGTATGGTTTATAATGTATGGTTTATAATGTATGGTTTATAATGTATGGTTTATATAATGAATGGTGTATATAATGAATGGTGTATATCAAAATCAAATCAAATCAAGTTTATTTTATATAGCCCTTCGTACATCAGCTAATATCTCGAAGTGCTGTACAGAAACCCAGCCTAAAACCCCAAACAGCAAGCAATGCAGGTGTAGAAGCACGGTGGCTAGGAAAAACTCCCTAGAAAGGCCAAAACCTAGGAAGAAACCTAGAGAGGAACCAGGCTATGAGGGGTGGCCAGTCCTCTTCTGGCTGTGCCGGGTGGAGATTATAACAGAACTATACCAAGATGTTCAAAATATTCATAAGTGACAAGCATGGTCAAATAATAATCATGAATAATTTTCAGTTGGCTTTTCATAGCCGATCATTAAGAGTTGAAAATAGCAGGTCTGGGACCTGTATATAATGAATGGTGTATATAATGAATGGTGTATATAATGAATGGAATATAATGTATGGTGTATATAATGAATGGAATATAATGTAAGGTATATAATGTATGGTTTATAATGTATGGTTGCATTCATTTACATTTTAGTAATTTAGCAGAAGCTCTTATCTTGAGCGACTTACAGAAGCAATTAGGTTTAAGTGCCTTGCTCAAGGGCACATCGACAGATTTTCCCCCTAGTCGGCTCGGGGATTCGAACCTGCCACCCTACTGTATATAGTGATAGTTCATTGTCATCAGAAATAATATCTGTTACATCATGTTGGTCCTTGGGTCATTTAGTTTTGTCATTGATGACAATGTTTGATGACAGAAGGAAAAGAAACCAGAGGAAGCTCCAGACATCCCCTTCACCAGAATCCTGGCCTTGAACAAGCCCGAGTGGCCGTACATGTTGGTAGGAACCCTGTCTAGCTTGGTGGGGGGAGCCGTTTATCCCTGTGTCGCCATCATCTTCGCCAAGATCATTGGAGTAAGTGTTTCACAAGACCACCTCCTTGTGTTCATAATATGAAGAATTGTTAAATAATGCAGACTACTCACATTTCCTTGGTGTCTCGATTGAGTTTGATTTAAACAAGATGGTCTTATTTTTCCACATCATTTATTTGATTGTCGTTGGTTGGTGGGTTTTGGCTCTTATTTTCCAAAGCAGCCTTTTCATTTTCTGTTGTTATCTATTTTGGGGGGGGTTTCTCCACCCCGTGACCTTCTCTAGGTGTTTTCCGAGGTTGACCCGGAAGTCAAACGACAGAAAACCATGATGTTTTCCCTGCTCTTCCTTCTCATCGGAGGAGTGGCTTTTGTCACCTACTTCCTAAAGGTTTTGTAATTTATAGATCTAAACTGTGTCCAAAATGGCAACCTATGCCCTATACAGTGCACTACTTTGGACCAGAGCCTATAGGGTGCCATTTGGGACGCACTTTAAAGTACAATTCTGTATCTATCTCAAACCCTTAATATGTTGTGGGGATGCCTGGTTGGGTAAATTTCTGCTGTATGTTCTATGTTCCAGGGTTACATGTTTGGAAAATCAGGAGAGCTTCTTACCATGAGGCTGAGGAGGCAGGTATTCCATGCCATGATGAGACAGGTAGGACAAACTGTCATGCGGGAAAATATATACTTCAGCAATTGTACATAAATTCGAAAAGACTGACTTGTCATTGCTAATTTACTTTACTGTATTGATAATACCAGCAAAATTACGATTCTGAACTGCCACTTTGCAGTGTTCTGCCTCAGAACCTTGCTAATATTACAATTCTGAACTGCCACTTTGCAGTGTTCTGCCTCAGAACCTTGCTAAAATTACGATTCTGAACTGCCACTTTGCAGTGTTCTGCCTCAGAACCTTGCTAAAATTACAATTCTGAACTGCCACTTTGCAGTGTTCTGCCTCAGAACCTTGCTAAAATTACGATTCTGAACTGCCACTTTGCAGTGTTCTGCCTCAGAACCTTGCTAAAATTACGATTCTGAACTGCCACTTTGCAGTGTTCTGCCTCAGAACCTTGCTAAAATTACGATTCTGAACTGCCACTTTGCAGTGTTCTGCCTCAGAACCTTGCTAAAATTACGATTCTGAACTGCCGCTTTGCAGTGTTCTGCCTCAGAACCTTGCTAAAATTACAATTCTGAACTGCTACTTTCCAGTGTTCTGCCTCAGAACCTTGCTAAAATTACGATTCTGAACTGCCGCTTTGCAGTGTTCTGCCTCAGAACCTTGCTAAAATGCATTCCTTACAGGAGATTGGATGGTTTGATGACAACAACAATGCAGTGGGAGTTCTAACCACCAGATTGGCCACAGATGCATCTCTGGTTAAAGGGGTAAGCACAATGCTCGGATTTACACATTGAGAAAGCGATCAAAATCTATCACATCAATGTCAATTCAGAATCATTCTACTGTACAAATCTTTAAAAATGTCTACCTGTACATATGCTTCTATGTATTTACAGTTGCATTCTTTAGAGTTGCAATGTCTGATAATGGATGGAACCTACTTGTTTCCTCTCTCCTCACCACCAGGCGACTGGGTCTAGGTTGGGTCTGGCCACCAACACAGTCTGTGCTCTCACCATCGCCATTGTGGTGGCCTTCATCCACAGCTGGCAGCTCACCCTCCTCATCCTCGCCTGTGTGCCCTTCCTCATTGGAGCCAACATCATTCAGATGAGGGCCACGGCAGGCCACGCCTCCAAAGACCAGGGTGCCCTGGAGCAGTCTGGGAAGGTAAACATCAACTTTCTATTGCAATTGGGGTTGCAAAATTCCGGTAATGTTCCCAAAATTCCCAGATTTTCCAGTAATCCCGGTAATAGGTTTTACGGAATCAGGAAAATCAGGGAAACTTTAAAACAGGATATCTGGATAACCAGGGAAATTCAGGAAGGTTACTGCTATTATGCAACCCTAATTGCAATGCACTTTGGTACAGTGGGCTATATCAGTGTGTGTGATACCATGTGTTCAAATAAAACGTTAATATATCTTTATTAATATTTTGTAGATATCTACTGAGACCGTTGAAAACTTCAAGACAGTAGTTGGATTGACACGGGAGGACGTCTTCTTTCACAAGTTCATGGACAGTCTAGAAAGACCATACCAGTAAGAGTACAGTTATTCACTTTGTTATAGACTTAGCTTTTGGATTGTTTGACCTTATAACCTACAATCAAGTACTGATTACATTTCAATTGAACACATCAGGAACGGTTTGGTGAAGGCTCCCATCTACGGACTAACATTTGCCGTTGCCCAAGCAATCCCTTACATGGTCAATGCTGCAATCTTCCGCTTTGGGTCCTGGCTTATTGCTCACTGTCACACAGAATATGAAAATGTTTTCCTGTGAGTATACATACTGGTACTGTTATATCCTCATCTAAAATGAATACATTCACACCAGGGTTGGGGTCAATTCCATTTCAATTCCAGTCAATTTGGGAAGTACACTGAAATTCCAATTCCAGTTCTCTTTAATGTTTTTCAATGAGGAAAATGTGGAATTGGAATTGCGTTTTGAATTGAAATGGAATGTACCCCAACCCTGACTAGAACCCTTGGCTGCCACATTGTCACTACACGGTAATATACAAATAATTATAACATTAATTTGGTGGGTGCTTATATTTGTCCTATTTCACACATGTACACATGTGTATTAATGCACATGTGTGATTTGGAAGTGTGTTTTTTGCATATTCCAAATCTCCCTGTGACACCCCCGTTGAGTTGGGTCATGTGGAATCTCAAATCTCCCTGAGACACCCCCGTTGAGTTGGGTCATGTGGAATCTCAAATCTCCCTGTGACACCCCCGTTGAGTTGGGTCATGTGGAATCTCAAATCTCCCTGTGACACCCCCATTGAGTGTGGTCATGTGGAATCTCAAATCTCCCTGAGACACCACCGTTGAGTTGCGTCATGTGGAATCTCAAATCTCCCTGAGACACCCCCGTTGAGTTGGGTCATGTGGAATCTCAAATCTCCCTGTGACACCCCCGTTGAGTTGGGTCATGTGGAATCTCAAATCTCCCAGAGATCATAACAAAAAAGTCTGAAATCACAAATGCTCATATTCCTGCCATCTTTCTGAGCGATACAAAATTAATCTGTACAGGCGCAGTCTGGTTGAAAGGCCCTGTGTGTGTGTTAAAGACCGTTGGGTCATGTGGAATCTCAAATCTCCCTGTGACACCCCCGTTGAGTTGGGTCATGTGGAATCTCAAATCTCCCAGAGACACCCCCGTTGAGTTGGGTCATGTGGAATCTCAAATCTCCCTGTGACACCCCCGTTGAGTCAGGACCAGGGTCTGCCAATATAGTGGCAGTGATAGTACAACACTGTCCTTTTCTTTCACAGTGTGTTTTCTGTCATCATATTTGCTGCCATGAACATAGGAGAATCAGCATCTTTTGCTCCTGACTTTGCCAAAGCGAAAGCAGCTGCAGGGAGAATTCTTGGCTTGTTGGAGAAGAAACCAGAGATTGACATTTACAGTGAGGAGGGAGAGAAGCCAGTGAGTGAGCTATAATGTGTCTTATTCCAATATAAACAAAAAAACAATGATATAACATTGTGTTTTTTCTGGGACAATGATCTGGAACAAAAATGTTGTCTTTTCCAGACGGACTTTGTCGGGGACATTGAGTTCCGAGGGATCCACTTTGCGTACCCGACCCGTCAGAACGTGAAGGTTCTCCAGGGGTTGAGCGTGTCAGTGGGGCCTGGTCAGACCCTGGCCCTGGTCGGGGAGAGTGGCTGTGGGAAAAGCACCTCCATACAACTACTGGAGCGCTTCTATAGCCCTGCTGAAGGACAAGTGGTGAGACCCAAAATAATCTCATAATACATGTCATATAAAGCACGCTTTTCAAAACCATTTCAAAGTGCTAAACCAGTATACTGGGAACTGGAATGCAACAAATATAGTAAAACTGTTAGGCCACTTTTCAGCATTTTAATATGTAATATTTGTAACATTGGTGGATTATTAATTCCTTTGGTATTCCAAGATGTTACTTATTTTTAATCTGAACATTTTAAACATTCTAAACCTAAATCTGTGGTATTATTGTGGTGTCTCAGTTAGTGAAGGTGTTGGCCTAAATCTGTGCTATTATTGTGGTGTCTCAGGTAATGAAGGGGTTGACCTAACTCTGTGGTATTATTGTGGTGTCTCAGTTAACGAAGGGGTTGACCTAACTCTGTGGTATTATTGTGGTGTCTCAGTTAGTGGATGGGTTGGATACTAAGTCCCTGAACCTGTCGTGGCTGAGGTCTCAGCTGGGCCTGGTGTCCCAGGAGCCCATCCTGTTCGACTGCAGCATCTCAGAGAACATCCAGTACGGGGACAACAGCAGAGAGGTCTCCCAGGATGAGATAGAGGAGGCAGCCAAGAACGCCAACATCCATGACTTCATCATGGGCCTGCCAGAGGTATAGTAACAGTATAGTGAGGGAGATGGGAGGAGACATGATAGGCTGTAGCTGTAGGATGATATTTGAAGTTTTCTCAAAGGGGATCCAAAAAATGTCACTAGTGAGGTCACAGTAGAACTTAAACTAATGTCTCTCTACAGATATTCATATAGAATAGCTATTGACTAGCCCAAGACAGGCTGTTATGACTTTATTTTTTAATTTATATTTTAAAAGTGTTCAATATAGACAAACACTATAAATTGTGTTGTTGTTTTGTCAGAAATACAATACCAGGGTTGGGGACAAGGGGACGCAGATGTCTGGAGGTCAGAAACAGAGGATAGCCATCGCCAGAGCACTGGTCAGGCAGCCTAAAGTACTGCTGCTGGATGAAGCCACTTCCGCCCTGGACACAGAGAGTGAGAAGGTAAGTCACATGGACATTGAGTGTCGGCCATCTCATTTTCTACCTATTAATTCAATAATGGCCTGGTCACACACAAAAGCTTATCTTCACACAGTATGTCCTCTCCCTCCTTCCCAAATAACCTCTCTGTCTCTCTGTTTCCTCCCTCCCTCCCTATCCCTCCCTCCCCCAGATTGTCCAACAGGCCTTAGACGCCGCCCGGCAGGGCCGCACCTGCATCGTGATCGCCCACCGCCTGTCTACCATCCAGAACGCAGACCAGATAGCGGTAATTCAGTATGGTCAGGTGACAGAGCAGGGTACACATACTGACCTCATGGCTAAAGGGGGGGCTTACTATGCCCTGGTCAACGCACAGGTCACCCACTAACTCCTATTCAGATTGATGTTTTGCAGTGTATGTACTGTTCTGTTGAATGTTGTTTTGTGAGCTCTTTTAATTGAGCTGCACTTCTTAGCCAGGTCCCCTTGAGAAAGAGGTCTCCTGTCCATAATGGGACTTCCTGGTTAAATAAAGGTTATATATAAAAATGTATAAAGAATAAGGAATCTATATGGATAATGGTATGGTAGCCATAACTCACTTTGAATGGACTGCTAAAATGATGTTCAATTGCATGATACAAACTGTCTCATTGTCAGTTGGTTTGATCACATGTAGGTGGTAAACTGAAATGTAGCCTATTGGGTTCCTGTGCTATTGGGTTCCTCACTGTATGACTCACTTTAGCGTAATGCTGGAGCACGGACATCAGCGTAAATAAGTCTTGATAAGCTGCCTGGAATGAAGGAACTGTTCTTGACCATGGTACCTTTCATTGTCTGAAGACAACAAGTACAGTATGTATTTCTATAAGATAAACAGTAAGACACATTATCACAGTTAAATGAGTGGATAAGAGCAGTGATTGGGAAAGGTTGTATACCTGTAAATATGAGAGGTTGATGTTCAGAAGACTGTTGTATGTTATTATATACTGTGATATTGTGATTATTTTAAACAGGGACACTATGCTCTAGAAGACAAAGTATGCGTTTGAAGAATATCTATATATTTAAATTAGTACGCTATGTAAGGCTGTTGCTTGTTTGTAAATATGCATTCAAATAAAACATTAGATCCCATAACATGTTATTTTTAACCTGATTCTAAAGTGACATAATGATTCATCTGTAATCTAAATTAGATTGTGGGGAATATGTCAATACATTTTCAAATAAACCTGGAACTCGTTCATTTTAAATGCGACTAAATAGGCTACTGAAGTCTGCAGAGGGCTGATGGACACAAGATGGCGCCCGTTGCCAATGAAACACGTTAGTGGGGTAATAGAACTTTCAAACGACTTCAATTCGATTGAGGCCTATTTCAAATGCCACTAAATGTAGCCTATCTCCAACCAAGGCTAACTTCGGTAAAAATGCCACTTGTTTTCCAACTGTAAAATAAGATTTAAATAACACTAGGTGGCATAATTGTGTTAGGCCTATGCGAAATAAATTGTAGAAATATATGACCACATCGTTTTAGTCTAGTGTTATGGAAATTATCTTATTTGGTTTACATTCTAAAAAAATTGTGTAACGGTAACATTTCTTATCTTGCACGCCGGCAACATTAATTGTATTTCAACCTCCCGAATTCAATCAGAAATAATAGTCTACAGCTGGCCATAAGAGAATGATTTAAAAAACACGTTAAAACATTTTTGTTGTCATCAAAATCTCATCTTAAAATAATAAAATCGCGATAGTTCCAGGCTTGGTGTTAAACGAGGTGGGCCTATTTCGAAAGGCCCAACATGAAGCGATGAACCAGTTATCCCTATCGTACATGCCCTTCTCAGTCAAGTCAACCTAAAACATTTAGGAATAAATGTATTATTCTTCGCCAATGTATTCACTTCGTTACATATTTGTTTTATTTATTAAGAGTTCTAAGAGTTTTATAAATGAACTTAGCCTACATTTGTAAGTAAGTTTCCCACAGCAGGTGAAACATGCACCGCTCCACTGTTTCCCAAATCCAGTAGCTGATTTGGTTCTGGGTGCCACTGTCGAGATTACTCAAATATATACTAAAGGCAAGCTATAGTTTTTTTAAAGCAATAAATATAATATATTCTTTCGTGGGAATAATTTTGTGGATCTGGAGAAGTTTTGCACCACGATAGTTTTGCACTACAATAAATATAATAAGTATTATGATGGAAATTATTTGACGGATCTAGAAAAGTTTTGCCCCTCAACTTTTTCATCCGACTTTTGCCCATTTTATATTTGTTTATTTTTAAATAATGCTAGGAGCACGAGGACAGATGCAGAGCCTCGGTCTGACGCCATTAAAAGGTCATTTACCACCTTCACAAGTGCAGTCTCAGTGCTATGATGGGGTCTAAAACCAGACTGAAGCATTTCGTATACATTGTTTGTCTTCAGGAAGGCAATGAGTTGCTGCGCAACAGCTTTTTCTAAATTTTTTGAAAAACATTAAGATCTACAACATTTATTCCATGGGACAAAACTAGGTCCAGAGTATGACTGTGGCAGTAAGTAGGTCCAAAGACATGTTGGACAAAACCCACTGAGTTGATGATGGCTCCGAAAGCCTTTTGGAGTGGGTCTGTGGACTTTTCCATGTGAATATTAAAATCACCAAAAATGTGAATATTATCTGCTATGACTACAAGGTCCGATAGGAATTCAGGGAACTCAGTGAGGAACGCTGTATATGGCCCAGGAGGCCTGTAAACAGTAGCTATAAAAAGTGATTGAGTAGGCTGCATACATTTCATGACTAGAAGCTCAAAAGATGAAAACGTCTTTTTTTTTGTAAATTGAAATTTGCTATCGTAAATGTTAGCAACACCTCTGCCTTTGCGGGATGCACGGGGGATATGGTCACTAGGGTAACCAGGAGGTGAGGCCTCATTTAACACAGTAAATTCATCAGGCTTAAGCCATGTTTCAGTCAGGCCAATCACATCAAGATTATGATCAGTGATTAGTTCAGTGACTATAACTGCCTTTGAAGTGAGGGATCTAACATTAAGTAGCCCTATTTTGAGATGTGAGGTATCACGATCTCTTTCAATAATGGCAGGAATGGAGGAGGTCTTTATCCTAGTGAGATTGCTAAGGTGAACACTGCCATGTTTAGTTTTGCCCAACCTAGGTCGAGGCACAGACACGGTCTCAATGGGGATAGCTGAGCTGACTACACTGACTGTGCTAGTGGCAGACTCCACTAAGCTGGCAGGCTGGCTAACAGCCTGCACCCTATTTCATTGTGGAGCTAGAGGAGTTAGAGCCCTGTCTATGTTGGTAGATAAGATGAGAGCACCCCTCCAGCTAGAATGGAGTCCGTCACTCCTCAGCAGGCCAGGCTTGGTCCTGTTTGTGGGTGAGTCCCAGAAAGAGGGCCAATTATCTACAAATTCTATCTTTTGGGAGGGGCAGAAAACAGTTTTTAACCAGCGATTGAGTTGTGAGACTCTGCTGTAGAGCTGGCCCCCGGGATGGGTTCAGTAATGCCTGGGCCACTTTGCTTCCGCAGCACCGACCAGTATCCAAGAATGTCAAGCCAGACGTGCTGGCACGCCGCTATAGCCCCGCCACTACACCCCCAGAAGCCAAGACTATTCTCCCATGCTCCAACATCATTAGCCCTCTGCTGTTCATCTTCTGTTGCCGCGTACCCTCTGTATACCTCCTACTTTTCAAATGTCTACAGTTAAACTCATGTCTCACAGCCCTTTGTCGTCTGTTTCTGGGCCTCATCTCTGAGTTCCAACGCCGGAACCCCGGTCAACCAGGTATGCTCCCAGGTAGGACGCCAGGTGGCGCCCCTAGGTGGGGGGGTACTGTCACGCCCAGATCTGTTTCACCTGTCTTTGTGTTTGTCTCCACCCTCCTCCACGTGTCGCCCATCGTTCCCATTATCCCCTGTGTATTTATACCTGTGTTCTCTGTTTGTCTGTTGCCAGTTTGTTTTGTTCGTAGAACCTACCAGCATTTGTTTCCCTGTTCCTGCCTGTTTCTTGCTCCTGTTTGGTCTTTCCCTGTTTTTGACCCCTGCCTGCCCTGACCCTGAGACTGCCTGCCGTTCTGGACCCTTACACCCTCTCTGGATTATTGACCCCTGCCTGCCTTGCCCTGTCGTTTGCCTGCCCCTGTTTAAGGAATAAACTTTTGTTTATTCAACACTGTCTGCATCTGGGTCATACCTTAAACGTTATAAGTCTCTTCTATTTGGTGTCTTTTAGTATTGGTTTATTTGCAGGATGTCACGACTTCCACCGAAGGTGGCTCCTCTCCCTGTTTGGGTGGCGCTCGGCGGTCGTCGTCACCGGTCTACTAGCTGGTCAAGCCTTCGTAGACAAGATTTTTAGGGACCTGCACGGGCAGGGTGTGGTGGTTTATATCGATGACATTCTGATTTATTCCACCACACGCGGGCATGTGTCTCTGGTGCGCAGGGTACTTGTGCGACTGTTGGAGCATGACCTGTACGTCAAGGCTGAGAATTGTGTGTTCTCCAAACAAGCCGTCTCTTTCCTGGGGTATCGCATTTCCACATCTGGTGTGGTGATGGAGTGTGACCGCGTTGCAGCCGTGCGTAATTGGCCGACTCCGACCACGGTAAAGGAGGTGCAGCGGGTCTTAGGGTCTGCCAATCACTACCGGAGGTTTATCCGGGGTTTTGGCCAGGTGGCTGCTCCCATTACCTCACTGCTGAAGGGGGGGGTCGGTGCGTTTGCGGTGGTCAATGGAGGCGGGCAGAGCATTTAGTCGTCTGAAGGCGCTGTTTACCGATGCTCCCGTATTGGCGCATCCGGACCCATCTTTGGCATTCATGGTGGAGGTGGACGCGTCCGGGGCTGGGGTTGGAGCCGTGCTATCACAACGCTCGGGCACGCCACCGAAGCTTCGCCCCTGCGCTTTTTTTTCGAGGAAGCTCAGTCCGGTGGAGCGAAACTATGACGTGGGGGACCGGGAGTTGCTGGCTGTGATAAAAGCTCTGAAGGTGCGGAGACATTGGCTTGAGGGGGCTAAACACCCTTTTCTCATCTGGACTGACCACTGTAATCTGGAGTACATCCGGGCAGCGAGGAGACTGAATCCTCGCCAGGCAAGGTGGGCCATGTTTTTCACCAGATTTCAGTTCACCATCTCTTATAGACCAGGTTCCCTTAACACGAAGGCCGACGCGCTGTCCCGTCTCTATGATACCGAGGAGCGGTCCACCGATCCTACTCCCATACTTCCGGCCTCATGTCTGGTGGCACCGGTGGTATGGGAGGTGGACGCGGACATCAAGCGGGCGTCACGGTTAGAACCCACACCACCACAGTGTCCAGCGGGCCGGAAGTACATGCCGGTTGGTGTTCGCAACAAATTGATCCGGTGGGCCCACACGCTACCCTCCTCAGGTCATCCGGGAATTGAGAGGACGGTGCAGGGTCAGGGGAAGTACTGGTGGCCCACTTTAGCGAAGGACGTGAGGTTTTATGTCTCCTCCTGTTCGGTGTGCGCTCAGAGTAAGGCTCCTAGACACCTGCCTAGAGGGAAGTTACAGCCCCTCCCCGTTCCACAACGGCCTTGGTCACATCTGTCGGTGGACTTCCTCACCGACCTTCCCCCCTCTCAGGGGAACACCGCGATCCTTGGCGTTGTGGATCAGTTTTCGAAGTCCTGCCGTCTCCTCCCGTTGCCCAGTCTGCCTACGGCCTTGCAGACTGCGGAGGCCCTGTTTACCCACGTCTTCCGGCACTACGGGGTGCCTGAGGACATAGTTTCTGATTGGGGTCCCCAGTTCACGTCCCGGGTTTGGAGGGCGTTCATGGAGCGTCTGGGGGTCTCGATCAGCCTGCCCTCAGGTTTTCACCCCGAGAGCAATGGGCAGGTGGAGAGAATGAACCAGGATGTGGGTAGGTTTCGGCCAGGAGAATGGGTGAGGTACGTCCCATGGGCGGAGGTGGCCCAAAACTCACTCCTCCACGAACCTGTCGCCTTTCCAGTGCGTGTTGGGCTACCAGCCGGTCCTGGCACCGTGGCATCAGAGCCAGACCGAGGCTCCTGCGGTGGAGGAGTGGGTGCAGTGCTCAAAGGAGACTTGGAGAGCCGTCCAGGAATTGCTAAATCGGGCTGGTGGGCGGCAGAAGGTGAGCGCTGACCGCCACTGCAGTGAGGCCCCCGTGTTCACAACGGGGGCTCTCGACCCGAAACCTGCCCCGCCGCCTGCCCTGCCGGAAGCTGGGGCCGCGGTGTGTGGGGCCATTTAAAGTCCTGTGGAGGATAAACGAGGTGTGTTATAGGTTACAGCTCCCCCTTACTAAACCCCTCGTTTCATGTGTCTCTCCTCAGGCCGGTGGTAGCTGGTCCCCTGCAGGAAGGTGAGGTGCCAGAGGTCCCTCCGCCCCCTCTGGACATCGAGGGGCCCCCGGCGTACACGGTACGTTCCATCCTGGACTCTAGACGCCGGGTGAGGGGCCTGCAGTACCTCGTGGATTGGGAGGGGTACGGTCCGGAGGAGAGGTGCTGGGTACCGGTGGAGGACATCTTGGATCCATCACTGCTGAGTGATTTCCACCGCCTCCATCCGGATCACCCTGCACCTCACCCTCCGGGTCGTCCTCGAGGCCGTTGTTTTGTTTATACGTATTTTGCTTTCTGTTATTTTTCACTGGTTTTGGGGACATACAGTGGGGAGAACAAGTATTTGAAACACTGCTGATTTTACAGGTTTTCCTACTTACAAAGCATGTAGAGGTCTGTAATTTTTATCATAGGTACACTTCAACTGTGAGAGACGGAATCTAAAACAAATATCCAGAAAATCACATTGTATGATTTTTAAGTAATTAATTTGCATTTTATTGCATGACATAAGTATTTGATACATCAGAAAAGCAGAACTTAATATTTGGTACAGAAACCTTTGTTTGCAATTAAAGAGATCATACGTTTTCTGTAGTTCTTGACCAGGTTTGCACACACTGCAGCAGGGATTTTGGCCCACTCCTCCATACAGACCTTCTCCAGATCCTCCAGGTTTCGGGGCTGTCGCTGGGCAATACGGACTTTCAGCTCCCTCCAAAGATTTTCTATTGGGTTCAGGTCTGGAGACTGGCTAGGCCACTCCAGGACCTTAAGATGCTTCTTACGGAGCCACTCCTTAGTTGCCCTGGCTGTGTGTTTTGGGTCGTTGTCATGCTGGAAGACCCAGCCACGACCCATCTTCAATACTCTTACTGAGGGCCAAGATCAATGCTCTTACTTGTTGGCCAAGATCTCGCGATACATGGCCCCATCCATCCTCCCCTCAATACGGTGCAGTCGTCCTGTCTCCTTTGCAGACAAGCATCCCCAAAGAATGATGTTTCCACCTCCATGCTTCACGGTTGGGATGGTGTTCTTGGGGTTGTACTCATCCTTCTTCTTCCTCCAAACACGGCGAGTGGAGTTTAGACCAAAAAGCTATTTTTGTCTCATCAGACCACATGACCTTCTCCCATTCCTCCTTTGGATCATCCAGATGGTCATTGGCAAACTTCAGACGGGCCTGGACATGCGCTGGCTTGAGCAGGGGGACCTTGCGTGCGCTGCAGGATTTTAATCCATGACGGTGTAGTGTGTTACTAATGGTTTTCTTTGAGACTGTGGTCCCAGCTCTCTTCAGGTCATTGACCAGGTCCTGCTGTGTAGTTCTGGGCTGATCCCTCACCTTCCTCATGATCATTGATGCCCCACGAGGTGAGATCTTGCATGGAGCCCCAGACCGAGGGTGATTGACCGTCATCTTGAACTTCTTCCATTTTCTAATAATTGCGCCAACAGTTGTTGCCTTCTCACCAAGCTGCTTGCCTATTGTCCTGTAGCCCTACCCAGCCTTGTGCAGGTCTACAATTTATCCCTGATGTCCTTACACAGCTCTCTGGTCTTGGCCATTGTGGAGAGGTTGGAGTCTGTTTGATTGAGTGTGTGGACAGGTGTCTTTTATACAGGTAACGAGTTCAAACAGGTGCAGTTAATACAGGTAATGAGTGGAGAACAGGAGGGCTTCTTAAAGAAAAACTAACAGGTCTGTGAGAGCCGGAATTCTTACTGGTTGGTAGGTGATCAAATACTTATGTCATGCAACAAAATGCAAATTAATTACTTAAAAATCATACAATGTGATTTTCTGGATTTTTGTTTTAGATTCCCTCTCTCGCAGTTGAAGTGTACCTATGATAACAATTACAGACCTCTACATGCTTTGTAAGTAGGAAAACCTGCAAAATCGGCAGTTCTCCCCACTGTACCTTTTGCCTGTTTGTTGGCTAGACCCAGCTTAAAACTTCTTATGGCTGCAGGGGCAGTATTGAGTAGCTTGGATGAAAGGTGCACAGAGGTGCCCATAGTAAACTGCCTGCTCCTCAGTCCCAGTTGCTAATATATGCATAATATTATTCGTATTGGATAGAAAACTGTTTGAATGATGTCTGTGAGTATAACAGAACTCATATGGCAGGCAAAAACCTGAGAAAAAATCCAAACAGGAAGTGGTTGGTCGATTTTCAACACAGCCACAACAGAACACACAGTGGGATATGGATGAGTTTGCACTTCCTACGGCTTCCACTAGATGTCAACAGTCTGTAGAACCTTGTCTGATGCCTCTACTGTGTAGTGAGGCCTAAGGAGACAGGAAATAGTCAGGTCTACCATGTATATATGAACACAGCATCTACTGTCCATAGGCTTCAGTTAAGCCTTAACAATTACATTTTGTCCATGTATCTTGAGTAGCACGATCACTAACATGTCATGAAAGTAATTACGTTTTCCTGAGATTCGCCATTAACCTTTCACGGCTACTAACCCCGGATCCGGGAGCACCCCCCACCCCCCACACACTGATTAGCATAGCTAGCATAGCTTCACAAGTAGATAGTAGCATCTAAATATCATTAAATCACAAGTCCAAGACACCAGATGAAAGATACAGATCTTGTGAATAAAGCCACCATTTCAGATTTTTAAAATGTTTTACAGGGAAGACAAAATATGTAAATCTATTAGCTAAACACGTTAGCAAAATACACCACTATTCTAACTCCATCAGTTTCTTACTCCTTCAGGTGCTATCACCAATTCGGCTCAACTAAGATATTGATAGCCAATAACCTATAAAAAAAACCATCAGATGACAGTCTGATAACATATTCATGGTATAGGATAGTTTTTGTTAGAAAAAAGTGCATATTTCAGGTAGAAATCACAGTTTACAATTGCACCGACCATCACAAATCGACTAGAATTACTAGATAGAGCAACGTGTATGACCAATTTACTCATCATAAAACATTTCATAAAAATAGACAAAGCATAGCAATGGAAAGACCCAGTTCTTGTGATTTCAGACCATATTTCAGATTTTCTAAGCGTTTTTCAGCGAAAACACAATAAATCGATAAGTTAGCATACTACATGTGCAAACGTTACCAGAGCATCGATTCCAGCCAAAGAGCGCTATAACGTAATCACCGCCAAAAGATATTAATTTTTTCACTAACCTTCTCAGAATTCTTCCGATGACACTCCTGTAACATCATTTTACAACATACATATACAGTTTGTTCGAAAAGGTGCATATTTAGCCATACAAAACCGTGGTTACACAATAAAAATACTAGGAAATCAAGCCTCAATATGTCTGACGTCATCTATCAGAGTGATCTAGTTTAATTGAAAGCTAATCATATACTTGACTAAAAAATACAGGGTAGACAGGAATCGAAAGACAAATTAGTTCTTAATGCAACCGCTGATTTACATTTTTAAAATTATCCTTACTTTTCAATACAGGGTTCGCCAGGTGAAGCTATACCAAACAAAATGGCGAAATATGCGTTTAAAATATTTCGACAGAAACACGGTTTATCATATTAAATATTGCTTACTTTGAGCTGATCTTCCATCATATTCTTGGGCAATGTATCCTTTCTATGTTATAAACGTCTTTTGGTCGATAGATGTCCTCTGTCCTTCGAAATGTCCACCACCAACGACCGACACCCCGAAACGTTTCCAAAGCTAAAAAGGGCACGACAAATAAATTCCTCAAAATCGCACTAAACGGATATAAATTGCTATAAAACGGTTCAAATTAACTACATTATGATGTTTTTAACAACTATAACGACTGAAAACATGACCGGAGAAATATTGCTGGTTAGAAAACGATTTGGAACGAGGCAGGTCCGATGTCCTTTACGCTTCAGGCGCACGTTGAGAAAGGGTGGTCTCTGTACATTTTCGTCTTTTATAATGGCTGTGAACGTCCCATCGAGTCCATTGAAAACGTGATGACGTACAGACACCCAGAGGAAGACGTAGGCAGTGTCGGTTTCTTCATAGCATTCACTGTCGCCTTAAAAACAGACCCCAGATCAGAGGTAAAAATTTCTGAAATCTGAACCCTGTCATGAAAAGTGCTGTAGAAATTGTTCTGTACCACTCAGAGACAAAATTTCAACTCCTATAGAAACTATAGACTGTTTTCTATCCAATAATAACAATAATATGCATATTGTACGATCAAGAATTTAGCACGAGGCAGTTTAATTTGGAGACACAAATATGCTAATGCGGAACAGCACCCCCTATAGTTCCAAGAAGTTAACCTTTCTAGGACACACGTTCCGCTAGCGGAACCCCCCCACAACATTCCGCTGAAAAGGCAGCGCGGGAAATTCTAAAATATTTTTTTGAAATATGTAACTTTCACACATTAACAAGTCCAATACAGCAAATGAAAGATAAACATCTTGTTAATCTACCCATCGTGTCCGATTAAAAAAAAAAATGCTTTACAGCGAAAACACAACATATGATTATGTTAGATCACCACCAAGTTCAAAAAACACACAGCCATTTTCACAGCCAAAGATAGGAGTCACAAAAACAGAAATAGAGATAAAATGAATCACTAACCTTTGATGATCTTCATCAGATGACACTCATAGGACATCATGTTACACAATACATGCATTTGTTGTTCGATAATGTGCATATTTATATCCCAAAATCTTAGTTTACATTGGCGCCATGTTCAGAAATGCCTCCAAAATATCCAGAGAAATTACAGAGCCACGTCAAATAACAGAAATACTCATCATACACTTTGATGAAAGATACATGTTTTACATAGAATTAAAGATACACTTGTTCTTAATGCAACCTCTCTGTCAGATTTCAAAAAAACTTTACGGAAGAAGCACACCATGCAATAATCTGAGACGGCGCTCAAATATAAATAACATTTCTCCGCCATGTTGGAGTCAACAGAAATACGAAATTACATCATAAATATTACCTTTGATTATCTTCATCAGAATGCATTCCCAGGAATCCTAGTTCGACAATAAATTGTTGTTTTGTTCGATAATGTCAATTATTTATGTCTAAATAGCTACTTTTGCTAGCGCGTTTAGTACACATATCCAAACGCTCGTGCAAGTGACGAATAACGTCGGACGAAAACTTCAAAAAGTTATATCACAGGTCGAATAAACTTGTCAAACTAAGTAGATAATCAATCTTCAGGATGTTGTTATCATATATATCCAATAACGTTCCAACCGGAGCATTCCTTCGTGTCTGTAAAAGTTATGGAACGCAAGGCGATATCATGAGGAATGCGCATGACCAGGAACTGGCAATCTGCCAGACCACTGACTGAAACACCTCCCATCCGCTCCCACATCACAGTATAAACTTCATTCAACGTTCTACCGACTGTTGACATCTAGTGGAAGGCGTAGGAAGTGCAAACAAATCCATATCTTCCTGGGATTTGAATAGGCGATGAGTAGAAAAAACACCAGCCTCAGAATTTCCACTTCCTGTTTGGAAGTTTGCCTGCCATATGAGTTCTGTTATACTCACAGACATAATTCAAACAGTTATAGAAACTTCAGAGTGTTTTCTATCCAATAGTAATAATAATATGCATATATTAGCATTTGGGACAGAGTAGGAGGCAGTTCACTATGGGCACGCAATTCATCCAAAGTGAAAATGCTGCCCCCTATCCCTAATTAAGTAGAGGAAAAAATCAGTAAGGAAAATCAGATCAATGTCAGGTTGATTAATCTGACTGGATCACTGGGTCGAGATTGTTAATATTAATACAGTTAAACATTAAAATGGTCATTCAAATTAAAGTCTTGGTCCAGATATTATTCTGGACATAAAATAACAAGAAACAAGATTCTTAGGTTGGCATCGTTTTAACCATACGTTTTATTCTGAAAACAAAAAACATCGTCTGATGGGAGACTATCTGCTAGTAAGAGTGGTCTTAATCCACTTATAAGGATTATATTTATTCCACTTTTACTGATATGTGACGGGATGAATGTATGAAGTACGACAGCCATTGGCTTTGAGGGGCCAGTGTTTTGGGCAACCATAGTCCTGAAGAAGACCCATAGTGGGGCCAAACATGGTATTGATCATCCTAATATTCAAACATGTATTGATCCTCATAATATTCAGACATTGGTATGATTAGCCTAATATTAAGACATGTTATTGATCATCCTAATATTCAAACATTGTATTGATCCTCATAATATTCAGACATTGGTATGATTAGCCTAATATTAAGACATGTTATTGATCATCCTACTATTCAAACATGGCATTGATGGGGCAGCAGGTAGTGGTTAGAGCGTTGGACTTGTAACCGAAAGCTTGCTAGATCAAATCCCCAAGCTGACAAACTAAATATCTGTTGTTCTGCCCCTGAACAAGGCAGATAAAACCACTGTTCCTAGGCAATCATTGAAAATAAGAATTTGTTCTTAACTGACTAAAGGTTAAAAAAATAAGAAGAATATTCAAACATGTTATTAGCATTAACCAACTATTCAGACCATGAGATCAGTGACTCAGTCACTCAAGGGCTGCTTTTGTGGGTGTGACAAGCAACTTTCATAACCTTTGAAATGCATCCAAGTGCTAATCTGAAATTGTCCTCAACTAGGATCCTGAAATCTCAAAGGAAAAGAGATTGTCATTGTAAGCTTATTATTATAAATGTTGTTATTTATTTAATTAATTAATACATTTGTACCATTGTTCTAATGGCATGACACATTAATTCAAATTATATTTGCCAGGGCAAATTTGGCAGATTTCACTTGGCAGGCCCTGGCAAATATAATTTGAATTAATGTGTCATGCCATTAGAACAATGGTACAAATGTATTCATTAATGAAATAAATAACAACATTTATAATAATAAGCTTACAATGACAATGAGTCTCTCTTTTCCTTTGAGATTTCAGGATCCTAGTTGAGGACAATTTCAGATGAGCACTTGGATGCATTTCAAAGGTTATGAAAGTTGCTTGTCACACCCACAAAAGCAGAACTCTGATGCCAACCATATGACTTTGAGGTGTGACAGTGCACCTGTCAGAGGAACTTCAATACAAAAGTTCATACACTTATCATGTAAATCTGCACTTGAGTGACTGACTGCCTGCATAGAATGAGTCACTGATCTCATGGTCTGAATAGTTGGTTAATGCTATGGTCAATGCTATGGTCAATGCTATGGTCAATGCTATGGTCAATGCTATGGCCAATGCTACGGTCAATGCTATTGTAAGATATGAAAATGTGAGGCAATAGAAAAGAGAAATATTTTCACCATAAAACATTTTTTTAAATCGCTTTTGAAAACTACTAAAAGGAAAACATTATTCAGACAATAATGGAGTTATCTTTAATTTATTGAGCAAAGGTTTATAAGATGTATTAGACATGAGTCTAATCAAAGGCAGAATCAATCATTGTCAAATTACCTTGTTTTGTAAATACTGTCTATGAAATATGCCATCAGTGACTTGAAGTGTCATTATTGATGAATTGTATAATGTGTCATGATGCACCTCCCCCAGCCATGTGGAATGTCAATAGGATCCTGAAGTTGAGGTAACCTGACACCTGACACCTGATGATGATGCTGTCCTGCATAGCGATATAAAATCTCCCACCTCACAAAAGAATGATTACATTCATCTGACAATTAGTAAGGGTGGTATTATGTTGAGAGAATAGCTTGTGGATTGTCTAAAAGACTCATACTGGATTCTCTGAAGGTAAGTAGCCCACATCTGCACACATTATGTCTATTTATACATGTTTGTAGACTACAATATTTGGTACAACATGCGTAAAAATATATATATTCCATAGCTTTGATTTTGTTGTTGTTGACAAAATCCCTCTAATTGTGCTTCATTCATTTTAAATGTTGAACAAGATATAAAAGCCAATATGCACTTTTTGATATGTAGCTTAACACGGTATTAGAATTGTAAAGATATTATTACTATAATACTACATTTGCCAATATTTGCAATTTAATGCTCTCATAATGAATATTGAAAATATAAAATAATTTGAGATGCAGTAAGAAAAGCAAGTGTTGATGAGCATTACCCTTGTACAGCCTCCCCGGTTCCGGAAAGAACCCTCCATTAAAATACATTACTGTAATTATTTGCTAAATGACATCACAGTTTATAGACGTTATACAAGTTAACTTAACTTGTATGTAAATCAAGTTTGTCTAGTTAAAAGCAGCTAAAAACATGTACTACAACATGCATACACACATGAAGGCAAACCTCAACTCACCCTAGCATAGCATTCAACAGATTGTTTGGTACAGAAATCATTATTCACTTTTCAAAATGTACATTAACTCATTCATTTAGGGTCTGCAAATATTCTCATATTTACTATATTGAAATTACAGTTTAAAATCGCTTTCTCTGAATTCCAGGAACGCAGCGTCTGAGTTCATTCACCATGGGGAGAGAGGATGGGGACATGCCAGACTCTCTACCAACCATCCATGAGGGTAATATCTGTCTCACATCATTTACTGTCTTATTTATTAGCATAGAATTCCTAGTTAAGAGTAGATTAGAAGGAATTGTGGTTGACTGATATAATCAGTAAGTGAAATAAAATAATTCTGTACAGTCAGTACACCAAAGTGAGAGGTGTCGCTTCAACCTGGTCTCAGAGCATTTCGTATTATTCTCTACGTAAATCGTAAAATCAATTTAGTATCATATGTTAAGTTTTGTATGGTATGTATTACTTTGTGGATGTCCATCACCCATTTCGTATGACATGTTACGAATTACAATTTGTATTATATGTTACGAATTAGAAAAATATCAATATGTTACGAATTTGCTAAAAGTATGATATGTTACGAATTCTAGCTAGGTAGCTAGGTGGCTAACTTTAGCTAGCTTGCTAACGTTAGCTAGGCTAGGGGTAAGGTTTAGGGGTTAGGGTTAAGGTTAGGGTTAAGTTTGGAGTTAGGTTAAAGGGTTAAGGTTAGAGTTATGGTGTCACGCGGGACTAGGTGGGTGCAGGAATCAGACGCAGAGAGAGTTCCACTGGGGTCTAGTGCTCTTTACTAAGGGACACAAAAAATGAAGCCCAAACAATACAGGGCGCAGAACATACAACTTGACAACCCAAAAACCATAGGGTGTCAAGTGTAAGAAAGAAAATTACACCTCAGCCTACAATGCACACACGTAACAAACTAAAGACAATAACCCACAACCCACAATACAAAACAGGCTACCTAAATATGGTTCCCAATCAGAGACAACGCAAAACACCTGTCTCTGATTGAGAACCATATCAGGCCAAACACATAGAAATAGACAAACCAGACTTACAACATAGAATGCCCACTCAGATCACACCCTGACCAAACAAAACATGGGCTTGACATATGGTTATGGGAAGGGTAAATAAAAGGGTTATGGTTAGGGGAAGGGTTAGCTAAAAGGATTACATTGAGGGTTAGGGGAAGAATTAGCTAACATACTAATTTGAGTGTCCCGAATGTACATTTACTGTGTTATGTCTAATCAATGAGACCAGGCAGTATCATTGGATGGCAGATAGCTTAATTGTTTAGTTTAATTGATCATTGGTAATGTTAGTTGATCATTGGTAAATATTTAATTGATTAAGAGGTATTTGCAAAAGGCTACCCCAACCTGGCCTTCCATGAGGATACGAAGCCTCAGGAGCGGATGACAGAGGGGCAGCCAACCGTTGGCACGGAGCGCAAGCCAAAGAAGGGCCTCGGGTAAGCAACATTGCCATAATGGCATTCCTACTTTACTCCTATTACAGTTAAATATATGTTGGTTTGCTCATGAATCTATGTTTCATTCTCAAGAAGGAAGAAAAAAGAACCAGCAAAAGCAGTGGGATTTTTCCAGTTGGTATGTCCTGATTTTGGTTTCAGAAATAGTAGGAAATACACAAGAATCTTTTGGCAATCTGCACATAGACTGTAGTACTGTAGTATATGTCAAAATGGGATCATTTGTTACAAGTGATGTTGACAAGATTCATATTCTCCAGTCATTCCAACGTCCGCTGCATTTGACTGTGGTTTTATGTGTGTTGGGTTGCAGTTCCGCTATGCTACTGGGTGTGAGGTGCTCCTAATGATAATCGGCCTGCTATGTGCTGCTCTCCACGGGATAGCCCTGCCCCTTATGTGTGTTGTGTTTGGACAGATGACCGACAGCTTTGTACAAAGTGGACAGCAGCTCAACCTTACAGGTACATATTCTGTTTGACAAGGTACAGATGTAGAATCTTAATATGATCACTCTGTTGCAGGACAAGGGCTCTATTTTAACAAACCTAATGCAATGGTAAATCTAAGCGCTGGCGGTAGAGCTTTAGGTTGGGAGTTTGTCAGAAATATTTTTCTATTTTCACAACCAAAAATGATCGGCGCAGTGCTGACAGTGGCGAGAAAGGGCTTAGTTTTGACGATTAAACCAGTTATGGGTGTGTCAGGCTTGGCCCCTCACTGGCCAATCAGAAAGTGCTCCATGGCTAAATACATGGTTTATTCAAGTTGTGTATTTATGGTCTTCTATGCATCGCCTTGGAATCAACTCCAAATCCAAAGTTAGTCCATTATACTTTGTTAAACTGCTTACAGAAATTAATAACACAATGTAGACCTATCCTATCTTCGCTAAATATGTCAACTTGAACCTGTTTGCAGTCTTCATTGTTCTAAGTAATTGCATGGTTTCAATGTGGACATATATACATAGCATTCACACTGATATAGGGGTCTACTGTAAAGTGCTGTCACATTCTGACCATAGTTCTTTTGTGTTTTCGTTGTTTTAGTGTTGGTCAGGACGTGAGCTGAGTGGGCATTCTATGTTGTGTGGCTAGTTTTCCTGTTTCTGTGTTTGGCCTGATATGGTTCCCAATCAGAGGCAGGTGTTAGTCGTTTGTCTCTGATTGGGAGCCATATTTCGGTAGCCTGTTTTGTGTTGGGTTTTGTGGGTGGTTGTCTTCTGTCATTGTGTCTATGCACCAGATAGGACTGTTTCAGTTTTTCACATTTGTTGTTTTTTTATTTTGTAGTGTTCACGTTTTTTGTCGTTATTAAACATGATGAACACTAACCACGCTGCGCTTTGGTCCGATCCCTGCTACACCTCCTCTTCAGACGAAGAGGAGGAAATCTGCCGTTACAAGTGCATTATGGCTGAGCAGGGACATGACAAAAGATGTCAATAAGCTAGAAACAATTCATTATTGATAAGGCCTAAAAAGAGATAATCACATTTGAAACAAAACGAAACAACTTGTATTAAATAGGCTATGTCTAAATACACTTACAGGCACCATAATTACTCTTTGGGCATATAATAGTAGAACAACGCAGACTGTGGAGGGTTTTCTTTTCTCAGTAGCTGGACAGAGATCCAATATAAAGAGAAAGTGAGGGGCCCCCCGAGTAGCGCAGCAGTCTAAGGCACTCACAGTGCTTGAGGTGTCACTACAGACCCAGGTTCAATCCCCTGAGCCCGTTGGGGAGTCGCAGCGATGATACAAGACTGAAATTTGGGAGAATTCAAATACATAATCAAATTAAAACAAGCAATCTTTTAGTTTTCAACAACAACAATAAATAAATGTAAAATGTAGAGATATCATAGAATCACCAGGATAAAAGAGACAGACGCATTGCTGTAGAACCAGCCTTCGTTATAGTAGGCCTGGGGTAAGGGTAGCCTACAGAGGGCTTGGGTTTTCAAAATATAAAACGGAAACAAGTAATTGTTGCAGGAAAATAACTTCTAAATATGAGGTTTACCAGCATTCACTGAGGTTCTCATCTTTCGTTTCATGATGGGCATGGACACATGTAGCCTACATCATGGAGGGGGTTTAATGCACGTTCAAAGCATGGCTAAAATAATGTACGCCTGCCTACAATTACATAGATAAAAAGGGAACGTCAGTTCAGTGTTTAGCTCCTCTCAAACTTGATCTTTTAATAAAGCCTTGGTGATTAAGATTTGTTTCCAACCCTTTATACGATCTTGACTAGCCGACTTGATTGCATTGGGCAGGACAAAAAGAAAACAGCCTTCATTGACAGAATCGGAGGCTATGCTTGGTTTTTAATCAAATAAAATGGGGGGGGGGGAAATATAGTGTTTAATGTTTTTAAATACCATGAAGGCCTATACAGGCACCAAAAGCACATAACTCTTGTTCCATATTCATATGAGCAGTGTGAGTCACGGCTGGATATCCGCTGTATAAATCGGTAAAACCAGCTTCTGTTTGGTCTTAAATATCCCTGCCAGCGCTCCCTGAAATTAGCACCTTGATCATGTCTTTAAGGACGCACCTCAAATATTTCCACCCCTCCCATCTGAGCGCAAGCAAGCTGGACCAAGACAGGGAAATTACCAATCCTTGCGCAATAGTTTAACTATAGCAGAGCGCTGGTTTTAAGAGGTCGGAATTGCAAATGAACGTGCGTTTGACACTAGCCCTGCCTTAATGCCAGCCAAAAACAGAGCCCTATCGGTGGAATGCTTACTCACGGGTCCTTCCCAACAATGCAGAGAATGTTTACTGTTTATACTTCACCCTGTCCCCACTGCCAGTGTATCCCACCTTGTGAATGTTTACGGTTTATACTTCACCCTGTCCCCACTGCTAGTGTATCCCACCTTGTGAATGTTTACTGTTTATACTTCACCCTGTCCCCACTGCTAGTGTATCCCACCTTGTGAATGTTTACTGTACATACTTCACCCCTCTCCACTGAGAATGTTGACTGACTCCAGCGCTTCCTGGTTCTGTCAGCAGTCATTGTTCTGTTGGAATGTAAATCTTCGCCCCAGCCTCCCAAATGGCACAGCGGTCTAAGGCACTGCATCGCCGTGCTAGATGCGTCACTACAGACCCGGGTTCGATACCGGGAGACCCATGAGGTGGCGCACAATTGGCCCAGCGTTGTCCGGGTTAGGAGAGGGTTTGGCCGGCCAGGATGTCCTTGTCCCATCGTGCTCTAGTGACTCCTTGTGGCGGGCCGGGCGCATGCATGATGACTCGTGACGCTAATTGTACAGTGTTTCCTCTGACACATTGGTGCGGCTGGCTTACGGGTTAAGCGAGCAGTGTGTCAAGAACCAGTGCGGCTTGGCAGGGTTGTATTTTGAAGGGTGCATGGCTCTTGACCTTCGCCTCTCCCGAGTCCATACGGGAGTTGCAGCGATGGGACAAGACTGTAACTACCAATTGGATATCACAAAATTGGGGAGAAAAAGGGGTCAAATGTACACCCCAAAAGATATCTTCGCCCCAGTCTAAGGTAATTTACACTCTGAAGCATGTTCACACCAACGATTTGGCTCTATTTATTGTTCCCTCTATCCAGTCTCACATTCCCTGCCACTTAACACCATCCCTACCGTGTGGCTTTTAAATAGGTGATGAGCTGTGCATGTTTTTCCCTTATGATCTCAGTCTTTCACATGACTTTTTTTTGCAAACTCCAACTGTCATTGCCTTTTTCTCAGGAGTGGCTTCCATCTGGCCACTCTCCAATAAAGCCAATATTGGTGAAGTGCTGTAGAGACTGTTGTCCTTCTCCCATCTCAGCCAAGGAAAGGGAAAGGGGATCTCTAGTCAGTTGCACAACTGTTGTCTTCCGCATTTAACCCTTCTGAATCAGGGAGGTGCGGGGGGCTTCCTTAATCGACGTCATTACTCTCGGGGAGCAGTTGTGGGGGTTAACTGTCTTGCTCACCTTGCCGGTTCAGGGATTCGAGCAAGCAACCTTTCACTTACTCTAACTGCTAGGAACTCTGTAGTTTTGTTAGAGTGGTCATTGGGTTCTTGGTCAGCTCCCTGACCAAGGTCTTTTTTGCCCGGTTGCTCAGTTTGGTCAGACGTTGGTCGGATGGCCAGCTCTACTCTGGGTAGTTCCATATGTTTTATAATTTCCCAATGATGGAGACCGCTGTGCTATTGGAAACTTTCAAAACTCTACAAATTGTTTTATACCCTTCCCCAAATACTGTATGTGCCTCATCACAAATCTATCTCGGAGATCTACAGACAGTTCCTTGGACTTCATGGTATAGTTTCTGCTCTGACGTGCACTGTCAACTGAGGGACCGTACACTGAGTATACAAAACATTAAGGACACCTGCTATTTCCATGACAGGTGAACCCTTATTGGTGTCACTTGTTAAATCCACTTCAATCAGTTTCGATGACGGGGAGGAGACAGGTTTAAAGAAGGGTTTTTAAGTCTTTAGACAATTGAGACATGAATTCAGAGAGGGTCAATGGGCAAGACAAAATATTTAAGTGCCTTTGAACAGGGTATGGTAGTAGGCGCCAGGCGCACCGGTTTGTGTCAAGAACTGCAACGCTGCTGGTATCCCATGTGTATCAAGATTGGTCCACCACCCAAATGACATCCAGCCAACTTGACACAACTGTGGGAAGCATTGGAGTCAACATGGGCCAGCATCCCTGTGGAATGCTTTCGACACGTTGTAGAGTCCATGCCCCGATGAATTGAGGCTGTTTTGAGAGCAAAAGAGCCCATCAGGTCTTACTCAGACTGGCTACGGAGAGTGTGATCACACAGTCATCCGGAACAGGCAGTGCTCTCATGCATGGTTCAGTATTGCTTTCCTCAAAGCGAGCATAGAAGGATAGCGTTATGGTCAGATTTGCCAAATGGAGGGCAAGGGAGAGGTTTGTATGCATCTCTCTTTGTGGAGTAAAGGTGATTTTTTTGTTTTTTTCGCCTCTAGTTGCACAGGTGACATGCTGGTAGGATTTCAGTTTTCCTGGATTAAAATCACCATCCACTAGGAGCGCTGCCTCTGGGTGAGCATTTTCTTGTTTGCTTATGGTCCTATACAGCTTGTTGAGTGCGGTCTTAGTGCCAGCATCGTTTTGGTATTTGACATTTATTAGGATCTCCATTAGCTGCTGCAGAAGCATCAGCTACTCTTCCTGGGGTCCACATGAAACATACTAACATCATACATAGTACAGCACATTATTAGTCAAGGACTGAAATACATACATTTGAAACATCACAAAGCCTACGTATCAGTACATACACACAATATCTAGATCTAAAACATAGTGCAATTAACTTTACAATACAAAATATATAAAATGGCTGTGTATCTTCACAGTCCCCTTTGTGCAGCAAGGTGTTCTTTTACCTGTTTTTTAAACTGATTTTATTGCTAGCTTGAGTTACCTGGAGTGGCAGAGAGTTCCATGTAGTCACAGCTCTATTTAATACTGTACGTTTCCCAGCCTCTGTTCTGGACCTGGGGACGGTGAAGAAACCTCTGGTTCATGTCTTGTGTTGTACTGATGATTGTCAGAACTGTTCCAACTGCTTGAACAGACAGTTCGGTCTCTTCAACACATCAATACCTTGCACAAAGACCAATAGTGGTTCAGTCAATCTCTCCTCAACTTTGAGCCAGGAGAGACTGATATGCATGTTACTGACACTTACCCTCCAAGTACTGTACATTTAAGTGCGATATGTGCTGCTTTGTTCTTGACCAACTGCAATTTACCTATGTCCTTCTTTGCTGCACATGACCACAGTAGTCCTGAAGCGACAAAACGAGGGCCTGTAGGACCTGTCTGCTCGACTGAAATATCAAGAAGGCAGAGCAATGCCCGATCATGGACAGATCTCTTCCCGTTTTAGCAACCATTGAGTCTATATGTTTTGACCATGACAGCTTACTATCTAGGGTTACACCCAGCAGTTTAGTCTCATCAACCTGCTCAATAGCCACATTATTCAATAATAGATCTAAACGAGGTTTAACGTTGACTGATTAATTTGTTAAATCAATTATGCATTTTGTTTTTGAGATATTAAGCACCAGACTAGTTACTAGTTACCCATTTTGCTAGTTACCCATTCTAAAACTGACTGGAGCTCTATATTAAGTGTCTCAGTTATTTATGTTACTGTTGCAGAAGACGTGTATACTATTGATTTTGTCAGCGTACATAGACAAACAGGTTTTATTCAAGTTCAGTGGAAGGTCATTTGTAAAAACAGAAAACAATAGCCCTAGCCAGCTGCCCTGCGGTACACACTCAAAGGAATTTGCATGAGAGAGGCTTCCATTAACAAAAACCCTCTGTGTTCTATTAGATAGGTAACTCTCAATCCATAATAAGGCAGAGGATGAAAATCCTCTGCAATATGTCAGGATCATTATATCAAAAGCTGCTCTGAAGTCTAACAAAGCAGCTCCCACCATCTTCTTACTATTCATTTATTTCAGCCAATCATCAGCCATTTGTCAGTGCTGAGCATGTTGAGTGCCCATCCCTATAAGCATGCTGAAAGTCTGTTGTTAATTCGTTTTCTGTAAAATAACTTTGTATTTGATCAAACTATTTTTTTCTTTCCAAAAGTTTGCTAAGCACTTGTAACAGGCTGACTTGTCAGGTGTTTGAACCATTAAAGGGTGCTCTGCTATTCTTGGGTAGCGGAATGACCTTTGCCCCCCTCCATGTCTGAGGGTACACACCATCTTCGAGGCTTGTGGTGTTAAATCCACAGCTATCTTGGTAAATAGTATAGTCTACAGCTTATCACGAGGTATTCTTACTCAGGTGAGCAGAACCTCGAGACTTCCTTAATATCACTCACCAGCTGTTGTTAACAGAGACACTCACCTCCACCCTTGATCTTACCCGAGCTAGATGTATATTATCCGTGTTCTTGTTCAGCCACGACTCTAAGAAACATGGGATATTACAGTTCTTTGTCAGGATTTGGCCAGGATTTTTCCGGTTTTGGCCACTAGATGCCCCCATTGTGCTTTTTTGACCCTTTTGTTTTCCCTTGTTTCCAGTTATTATTTGCACCTGTGCCTCGTTTCCCTTGAATGTATTTAAACCCTTAGTTTTCCTCAGTTCTTTGCTCTGTGTTTGTATGTTAGCACCCAGCGCCAGCGATGCTGTGAACATTTGTTACTCCTGTTGGATTCTCTTGAGGTACTCTGTTTTTGTTCTTTTTCAATACCTCTGCAATCCACCCTGGCATGCTGTCAATTAACTTCGTGGCCACATCCTGACTGATGGCAGCCAATTCTTGCATAATCAATGCTTGGAGTTTGTCAGAATTTGTGGGGTTTTGTTTGTCCACCCGCCTCTTGACGATTGACCACAAGTTCTCAATGGGATTCAGGTCTGGGGAGTTTCCTGGCCATGGACCCAAAATATCGATGTTTTGTTCCCAGAGCCACCTTATGGCAAGGTGCTCCATCATGCTGAAAAAGGCAAACTGTTCCTGAATGGTTGGGAGAAGTTGCTCTCGGAAGATGTGTTGGTACCATTCTTTATTCATGGCTGTGTTCTTAAGCAAATTTGTGAGTGAGCCCACTCCTTTGGCTGAGAAGCAAACCCACACATGAATGGTCTCAGGATGCTTTACTGTTGGCATGACACAGGACTGATGGTAGCGCTCACCTTGTCTTCTCCGGACAAGCTTTTTTCCGGATGCCCCAAACATTCGGAAAGGGGATTCATCAGAGAAAATGACTTTACCCCAGTCCTCAGCAGTCCGATCTCTGTACCTTTTGCAGAATATCAGTCTGTCCCTGATATTTTTCCTGGAGAGAAGTGGCTTCTTTGCTGCCCTTCTTGACACCAGGCCATCCTCCAAAAGTCTTCGCCTCACTGTGCGTGCAGATGCACTCACACCTGCCTGCTGCCATTCCTGAGCAAGCTCTGTACTGGTGGTGTCCCGATCCCGCGGCTTAATCAACTTTAGGAGACGGTCCTGGCGCTTGCTGGACTTTCTTGGGCGCCCTGAAGCCTTCTTCACAACATTTGAACCGCTCTCTTTGAAGTTCTTGATGATCCGATAAATGGTTGATTTAGGTGCAATCTTACTGGCAGCAATATCCTTGCCTGTGAAGCCCTTTTTGTGCAAAGCAATGATGACGGCACGTGTTTCCTTGCAGGTAACCATGGTAGACAGAGGAAGAACAATGATTCCAAGCCCCACCCTCCTTTTGAAACTTCCAGTCTGTTATTCGAACTCAATCAGCATGACCGAGTGCTCTCCAGCCTTGTCCTCGTCAACACTCACACCTGTGTTAATGAATTACTGAATCACTGACATGACGTCAGCTGGTCCTTTTGTGGCAGGGCTGAAATGCAGTGGAAATATTTTGGGGGGATTCAGTTCATTTGCATGACAAAGAGGGACTTTGCAATTAATTGCAATTCATCTGATCACTCTTCATAACATTCTGGAGTATATGCAAATTGCCATCATACAAACTGAGGCAGCAGACTTTGTGAAAATGTATATTTGTGTCACTCTCAACATTTTTTGGCCATGACTGTAGTTTTGTCAGGGTGCCCGCACGTCGGCCTCTCTTGCACTTTCTCCTCCGAGTGCGGAGGATTAGGGTCTGGTCCGGGGTGAGCAGTATGTCCTGCACCGCCAACTGGTTGAAGTAGAAATCTTCATCCAATACGAGATTAGTTATCGCTGTTCTGATGTCCAGAAGCTCTTTTCGGTCAGAGCAAACAATGGGGGAAACATTATGTACAAAAAGGTTTAGATCAGCACAATGGAGCTTGTTTCTGATCTCAGTTTCAGGAATGGCTGGAAAATTATTACATTTACCTAAAATTAACTCTGCAAATAGCCCTGTTGGGAGATTTGGAAAGTCAATCATTCAACAATATATATAATATTATAAATATTCATCTTTAACTTACAATCTTTGGATACTATGCGATTAGAAAGGTTCAAAGTTCATATAAGCCGTCACAGCACAGTGGAAAGATATATGGCACGTGGAAATGAAAAGAGGATGGTCTCACGGAGATACATTTAGGTGGGCTGGACTGAGTGTAGCAGAGGGGCGGGATTAAAAAGCTCATGATCAGTAATAGTTAGAACTGAAAACACAATATACATGTCTGAGTACATATCCAGTATCTATACAAAATGTCATGTGTTTTATCCAAAATATAGATATATTTGTTGTGTAATTACTGTGTATAAAAGTACCATGTATGACGGCAACTGGTTCAGAAGATAATCATTTATGCGGGGTTAACAGCAGCAAAACAAGTTATCCATAGTGCTTCGATTACCCCCTGCAATCCTCTCACCACAAATATGCTTATCATATTTCCAAGATATTGTTCGTTTAGAGCGATCAGTGGCTGTGATAAACAAAGCTCGGGCAAATACAGTTGATGCATGGGATGTATTATGTAACACTGTATCAGATATCAACAACTCTTGACCAAGCGACAGACCTACACGGTGAGGGAGTGGCGGGACGACATTTGATTTTCTGAGAATAACATACATTATATTGTATTGTAAACTCTACTTCCTTCTTGTAAAATGTCATATTGTGTACTCAAATAATTGACTCCTGACGGTATGTAAATAGTTTGAGGGTCATAAAAAAAGTGCCATGTATTTAAAACTTGTGTGAAATGTATATGTAGCCTAACAAAAAAAAGTCTCAAAAACGGGGATGCAATATGCAAAAAACCACACAAAAATACACACTAAACAGCAGAATTGGTCAGCAACTAGTAAAACGGCCGCTATCCAATCCAGCACCATTCTTAATGTATCAACCCCTACAAAAATGCCCATTAATTATAATCCACATAATAATTCACCTGTCCTGTTGCTGCGGGATTATTTTCCTGTTGTAGCAAACTGGCTCAAATTAAGATCTTACATCTGTGTATTGGCTATAAAGTGCAGGGTTCCTTTGTGGCCATGTATTACAGTATGAGATACACATATGTGATTATTTCTATTATGGGTTGCATTGTTTAGGCATATCTTCACCATATATAATGGTGATTTGTGGATTATGTTTTATACTACACATATCATATTTTAGGCACGTCAGATTGTGAACATTGACTACTGGTATTGTCATTTCTCCATAGCCAATTTCACTGTGGAGGAGATCAGCGCTTTATTGAACTCAACTGACGGATGTATTCAAATTCCTGGAGTTGATATACAGGCTCTAATGACTCGGCAAGTGATAATGAGTACAGTAGATAACAGACACACATTATCAATATATTATATCATAAATATATCCTCATGTAAATACAATGTCGCTTTTATTTATGATTATAAACTGGGTGGTTCGAGCCCTGAATGCTGATTGGCCCGACAGCCATGGTATATCAGACCGTATACCACGGGCATGACAAAACATGTATTTTTACTTATAAACTGATTACCAATGTAATTAGATAATAGCAATAAGGCACCTCTGGGGTTTGTGGTATATGGCCAATAAACCACGGCTAAGGGCTGTATCCAGGCACTCTTGCATCGTGTTGTCTGTAAGAACAGGCCATATACCACCACCCCCCGTTGCTTATTGCTTAAAAATATACTCTGTGATACATACATTTGAATTTCCAGACATGCCTATTACTTCATCGGGATCGGTTGTGCTGTGTTCCTGCTGGGGACCTTTCAGGTGATGTTGTTCTTGCTGACAGCCACCAAACAGACCAAACGGATCCGGGAGAAATACTTCCATGCCATCCTCCACCAACAGATGTCCTGGTTTGATACACACCAGATAGGAGTTCTCAACGTCAGGTTGACAGAGTAAGTTTGATACACACCAGATAGGACTTCTCAACGTCAGGTTGATACACACCAGGTAGGACTTCTCAACGTCAGGTTGACAGAGTAAGTTTGATACACACCAGATAGGACTTCTCAACGTCAGGTTGACAGAGTAAGTTAGATACACACCAGATAGGACTTCTCAACGTCAGGTTGATACACACCAGATAGGACTTCTCAACGTCAGGTTGACAGAGTAAGTTTGATACACACCAGATAGGACTTCTCAACATCAGGTTGATACACACCAGATAGGACTTCTCAACGTCAGGTTGATACACACCAGATAGGACTTCTCAACGTCAGGTTGATACACACCAGATGGGACTTCTCAACGTCAGGTTGATTCACACCAGATAGGACTTCTCAACATCAGGTTGATACACACCAGATAGGACTTCTCAACGTCAGGTTGATTCACACCAGATAGGACTTCTCAACATCAGGTTGATACACACCAGATAGGACTTCTCAACGTCAGGTTGATTCACACCAGATAGGACTTCTCAACATCAGGTTGACACACACCAGATAGGACTTCTCAACATCAGGTTGATACACACCAGATAGGACTTCTCAACGTCAGGTTGACAGAGTAAGTTTGATACACACCAGATAGGACTTCTCAACATCAGGTTGATACACACCAGATAGGACTTCTCAACGTCAGGTTGATTCACACCAGATAGGACTTCTCAACGTCAGGTTGATACACACCAGATAGGACTTCTCAACGTCAGGTTGATTCACACCAGATAGGACTTCTCAACGTCAGGTTGATTCACACCAGATAGGACTTCTCAACGTCAGGTTGATTCACACCAGATAGGACTTCTCAACATCAGGTTGATACACACCAGATAGGACTTCTCAACGTCAGGTTGATTCACACCAGATAGGACTTTTCAACATCAGGTTGATTCACACCAGATAGGACTTCTCAACGTCAGGTTGACATAGTAAGTTTGATTAATTGGATGAATGATTGGGATTTATTTGTTTATCAAAGACAATATCATATTTTAGCATATATGATCACATTGAGCAACTACAGATATAAAAAAAATGCTATTAAGATTGTTTAAATAATGTAAATTATTATAATATAAATCATTTATATTACTTTTACTTTCTACAGTGACATCAACACAATCAACGAAGGCCTTGGAGACAAGATCTGTGTGTTCGTGCAGTTCTTCTGCACCTTCTTGTCAGGGTTCATCATTGGTTTCATCTTCGGCTGGAAGCTGACACTCGTCATCCTGGCCGTCAGTCCTCTCCTGGCAGGATCAGCTGCCGTCTGGTCCAAAGTAAGACTACCAATGACCTGCAAAGACAACGGCTTCATCCCAAATGGTACTCTATTCACTATATAGTGCACTACTTGAAGTAGTAGGCTACATAGGGAATAAGGTGCCATATTGTTTTCATATGTGTCACTAAACAGTGGTTGCATCACTGCTCTTGTGCCCAATCCCAAATCCACCCCTAGTTTATACTTATCCAATCCTCATAGTTTTCCACAATCACATTTCTTTTATAAAGACATTTTTACATCAGCAGTGTAAGATACCATATTCATTAACATGTTGTATTTGATTTCAGATACTTGCCACCCTGACCAGTAAGGAGCTGTCTGCCTATGCCAAAGCAGGGGCGGTAGCTGAAGAGATACTGGTGGCTATCAGGACAGTTGTGGCTTTCAATGGGCAGAAGAAAGCTGTGGAAAGGTTCGTCAGTTATTAACTAATTAATGTGTTGCATAAAACAGTGTATCTCTTTCCATAATTATTAATACGATCTACCAAAATCAAGACGCATTCCCCTATTTAGACATTTCTTCTATATAATTTAGGTATGAAAACAACTTGGAGGATGCTAAAAACTTTGGAATAAAGAAGGCCATCACCACTAACGTGGCCATGGGCTTCACCCAGTTTGTCATATTTGGGACGTACGCCTTGGCTTTCTGGTACGGGACCAAGCTCTCTGTAGACGAGCCTGAAAACTACACCATTGGAAAAACCATTACAGTAAGCTTTTATGGAAGATTTTAAGTAAGAATGTACTATTTTCCAATAGATACATTGACATTTTATTGTGAAGAGGCCTCTGCAATGTCTTCACACCTGTAACTCTGTCTGGCATTAATATAATTATTTTCTTCATTACATTCTTTGTTGCTGCTATTTTTAGGTCTTCTTCTCAGTGATGATTGGGTCGTTCTCTTTGGGCCAGGGTGCGCCTAACTTGGAAGCCATCGCCAAAGCCCGGGGTGCTGCCTATGAAGTCTACAATACCATTGACCAGGTACCGGAAGTATTCAGTTTAACCCCTGAATCACCATAGCATTGAAACTGTATGAACTCACTCAGAACAACATGATCTCAAGAACTCAAGTCCAATTTAGACATTTGTCCTTGATGAGTTGATTTGTTTGTCATAGCCGCGGCCCATAGACAGCAGTTCAAAGGAAGGTCACAAACCAGACTATGTGAAAGGAGACATTGAATTCAAGAACATCCACTTCAGCTACCCCTCCAGGAAAGATGTCAAAGTAAGTTGTGGATTTGAATCAGATCCAGACACCAACCTGTCTCCAAATGATTTGAAAAATGCACAATAAGGAAGAAGCTAAGTTGAATTTTCAGTTTTCCAGTTGGATTAGCAAAAACAAAATGACAAGCCGTACAATTGTAAAATGACGGTAAAAATACATGTTAAATACGTTGTGGGATGTATTCCCTGTCGCTGTAGATTCTTCAGGGAGTGAATCTGACAGTGCCTCGTGGGAAGACCATAGCTCTGGTTGGAGCCAGTGGATGTGGGAAGAGCACCACCATTCAGCTGCTGCAGCGCTTTTATGATCCAGACTCAGGAGAGGTATGAACAAATCTGATCAAGGTTTATTCAAAGTCATTAAGAAGAGACACATGTCCCACTGTAAAGACTCCAGAGGAGGCTGGTGGGTGGAGCTATAAGAGGACGGAATAAATTCCAGCCATTACAATGAGCCCGTCCTCCAATAGCTCCACCCACCAGCCTCCAGTGAAGGACAAACATGCTTTATGATCCAACCTCAGGAGAGGTATGCAGGACACGAGTGCATTAAAGTTCAAACAACTGACTCCTAGTTCATACAGAGACTCACATGTACACACACATGTGTAATGTACACACACACACACACACACACACACATATAATGTACACACACACACACTTGTAATGTAAACGCAAACATTCACTCACGTACACTCATTCCCAAGTTCTGGCTTATCAGGTTTAGTGTTGACTTCAGTTCAGTTAAAAGTAAATTAGTATTATAGTGCCCTCTTGTGGAATGTTGATATATCATTTGTCAGGAACGCTGTTGGTCTGGGTGGCATAGCCGAGGGAAGTAGGGGTGCTGAGGCTGCTGCAGCACCCCCTTATAAATCAAAATAATAAATAAAATAACAACAATAGTAATAAACAACATTCCCACATTTATTACTCCTGTATGAGCATAGAAAATACTCGTCAGCAAAGCAGAGAAATTTGCATGCCTAATGAATATGACCCTGGTTTGTTGTCAGATTACCCTGGATGGTCGGGACATCCGGACCCTGAATGTGAAGTGGCTGAGGGAGAATATGGGTATCGTCAGTCAGGAACCTGTGCTATTCGGAACAACCATCGCAGAAAACATCCGCTATGGCAGAGAGGATGCCACAGATGAGGACATCGAACGGGCCGTGAGAGAGGCCAACGCATACGACTTCATCTCCAAACTCCCCGATGTACGTGGGATAGGATACTGACAAATGAGTACATACAATGGCTTCAGTGTTTCACATGTACTATATATTAAATGATCTATGGTGTACAAATGATTTGGAGTAGGACAGCAGATATGCTGTTGTTTCTATGGCGACTGTGTTGAAATGAAATGTTTTTTTGTTTTGTTTTGAAATTGTATACAGTGTAAGGAAATGGCCAAATAGTGATGATGTTATCCAAATGGACAAATTTAAACATGATTATTTAATCTCCATCCCATTTCATGTGGCGTTAACAGAAGCTGAACACCATGGTGGGGGAGCGGGGAGGCCAGCTCAGTGGAGGACAGAAGCAGAGGATAGCTATCGCCCGGGCCCTGGTCAAAAACCCGAAGATCCTCCTGCTGGACGAGGCCACCTCCGCCCTGGACACCCAGAGTGAGTCGGTCGTCCAGGCCGCTCTGGATAAGGTCAGTACCCTCCCTGAGGACCAGACCCATGGTTAAGGTTGTTCTCAAACCTGATTTTGTGCACCCTAACAGCCTGATTCGATTTGTTTGACTGCAGCCTTGCAAGTTCACGTTTGCAGCAGTTGACAAACGTCAAGAATCAGAGTGAATCGATGAGATCCTGTTGGAATCCATCTCAGCGAAAATGAAGAGGTAATAAAAAATTATAATTTGGGATAAATGACTATATTGTCTCCTCCCATTCCCATAGGCCAGGGCGGGCCGCACCACGATAGTGATCGCCCACCGCCTGTCCACCATCAGAACAGCTGACGTGATCGCTGGCTTCAGCAACGGAGAGGTGGTGGAGCAGGGAACACACAGGGAACTCATGGCCAAGAAGGGGGTCTACTACTCTCTGGTCATGCAGCAGGTACTGTATCACGCTCCCTGCATCCCAAATGGCACCCTATTCCCTTTATAGTGCACTACTTTTGACCACCAGGGCCCCAACTCTGCCTCAACAGTAGAATCAGTCGACGTCTAAATCATGTTGATCAGTCATATTTAGAGACGCATATCATCAGTATCAGAGCAATATACCTTATCAAGCCTGTGTCTATATGAATAATGATCAGTAATAAACAGGCTCTGTGTGTAACATGATCAAATCCACTATCACACCTTGTCTGTTGTTCAGAGTCAAGGGAAGCTAGAGGAAGATGAAGAGGACCCCGTGGAAGATGATAACCCTCCTAAATATGAGGATCTAGATGATGTCCTATATGACTCATCTGACATGGATGAGCTGGAAGTGGTAAACGAGGAAGGAATAGAAAACGGCGGCTTTGAAAAGAACTCAATCAGCAGTGGCCGTGTGGAAAGGAAACCGACAAGGAGGAAATCTAAGAAGTCCAAGAAAGACAAGAAGGTACTATTAGATAGATCATCCTTTAGGGCGCAATATGACGTCCTGTATGTGTTATATAGGAACATGGCTTTGTTATAGTGCTATTGCTGAATTATCATCGTACCTATTATATAATGTATGGTATATAATGTATGGTATATGGTCCCGTGTGGCTCAGTTGGTAAAGCATGGCGCTTGCAACGCCAGGGTTGTGGGTTCATTCCCCACGGGGGGACCAGGATGAATATGTATGAACTTTCCAATTTGTAAGTCGCTCTGGATAAGAGCGTCAGCTAAATGACTTAAATGTAAATGTATATAATGAATGGTTTGTAATGAATGGTTTATAATGAATGGTTTATAATGTATGGGATGTAATGTATGGTATATAATGAATGGTTTATAATGAATGGTTTATAATGAATGGTTTATAATGAATGGTTTACAATGTATGGTATATAATGTATGGTTTACAATGTATGGTTTACAATGTATGGTATACAATGAATGGTATATAATGAATGGTGTATATAATGAATGGTGTATATAATGAATGGTGTATATAATGAATGGTTTATAATGTATGGTTGCATTCATTTACATTTTAGTAATTTAGCAGAAGCTCTTATCTTGAGCGACTTTCAGAAGCAATTAGGGTTAAGTGCCTTGCTCAAGGGCACATCGACAGATTTTTCACCTAGTCGGCTCTGGGATTCGAACCTGCCACCCTACTGTATATAGTGATAGTTCATTGTCATCAGAAATAATATCTGTTACATCATGTTGGTCCTTGGTCATTTAGTTTTGTCATTGATGACAATGTTTGATGACAGAAGGAAAAGAAACCAGAGGAAGCTCCAGACATCCCCTTCACCAGAATCCTGGCCTTGAACAAGCCCGAGTGGCCGTACATGTTGGTAGGAACCCTGTCTAGCTTGGTGGGGGGAGCCGTTTATCCCTGTGTCGCCATCATCTTCGCCAAGATCATTGGAGTAAGTGTTTCACAAGACCACCTCCTTGTGTTCATAATATGAAGAATTGTTAAATAATGCAGACTACTCCCATTTCCTTGGTGTCTCGATTGAGTTTGATTTAAACGATGTGGTCTTATTTTTCCACATAATTTATTTGATGGTCGTTGGTTGGTGGGTTTTGGCTCTTATTTTCCAAAGCAGTCTTTTCATTTTCTGTTGTTATCTGTTTTGGGGGGGGGTTTCTCTCCACCCCGTGACCTTCTCTAGGTGTTTTCCGAGGTTGACCCAGAAGTCAAACGACAGAAAACCATGATGTTTTCCCTGCTCTTCCTTCTCATCGGAGGAGTGGCTTTTGTCACCTACTTCCTAAAGGTTTACTAATTTATAGATCTAAACTGTGTCCAAAATGGCAACCTATGCCCTATACAGTGCACTACTTTGGACCAGAGCCTATAGGGTGCCATTTGGGACGCACTTTAAAGTACAATTCTGTATCTATCTCAAACCCTTAATATGTTGTGGGGATGCCTGGTTGGGTAAATTTCTGCTGTATGTTCTATGTTTCAGGGTTACATGTTTGGAAAATCAGGAGAGCTTCTTACCATGAGGCTGAGGAGGCAGGTATTCCATGCCATGATGAGACAGGTAGGACAAACTGTCATGCGGGAAAATATATACTTCAGCAATTGTACATAAATTCGAAAAGACTGACTTGTCATTGCTAATTTACTTTACTGTATTGATAATACCAGCCAAATTACGATTCTGAACAACCACTTTGTGGTGTTTTGCCTCAGAACCTTGCTAAAATTACAATTCTGAACTGCCACTTTGTGGTGTTTGCCTCAGAACCTTGCTAAAATTACAATTCTGAACTGCCACTTTGTGGTGTTTTGCCTCAGAACCTTGCTAAAATTACAATTCTGAACTGCCACTTTGTGGTGTTTTGCCTCAGAACCTTGCTAAAATTACAATTCTGAACTGCCACTTTGTGGTGTTTTGCCTCAGAACCTTGCTAAAATTACAATTCTGAACTGCCACTTTGCAGTGTTCTGCCTCAGAACCTTGCTAAAATGCATTCCTTACAGGAGATTGGATGGTTTGATGACAACAACAATGCAGTGGGAGTTCTAACCACCAGATTGGCCACAGATGCATCTCTGGTTAAAGGGGTAAGCACAATGCTCTGATTTACACATTGAGAAAGCGATCAAAATCTATCACATCAAATCAATGTCAATTCAGAATCGTTCTACTGTACAAATCTTTAAAAATGTCTACCTGTACATATGCTTCTATGTATTTACAGTTGCATTCTTTAGAGTTGCAATGTCTGATAATGGATGGAACCTACTAGTTTCCTCTCTCCTCACCACCAGGCGACTGGGTCTAGGTTGGGTCTGGCCACCAACACAGTCTGTGCTCTCACCATCGCCATTGTGGTGGCCTTCATCCACAGCTGGCAGCTCACCCTCGTCATCCTCGCCTGTGTGCCCTTCCTCATTGGAGCCAAAATCATTCAGAGGAGGGCCATGGCAGGCCACGCCTCCAAAGACCAGGGTGACCTGGAGCAGTCTGGGAAGGTAAACATCAACTTTCTATTGCAATTGGGGTTGCAAAATTCCGGTAATGTTCCCAAAATTCCCAGATTTTCCAGTAATCCCGGTAATAGGTTTTACGTAATCAGGAAAATCAGGGAAACCTTAAAACAGGATATCTGGATAACCAGGGAAATTCAGGAAGGTTACTGCTATTATGCAACCCGAATTGCAATGCACTTTGGGACAGTGGGCTATATCAGTGTGTGATACCATGTGTTCCAATAAAACATTAATATATCTTTATTAATCTTTTGTAGATATCTACTGAGACCGTTGAAAACTTCAAGACAGTTGTTGGATTGACACGGGAGGACGTCTTCTTTCACAAGTTCATGGACAGTCTAGAAAGACCATACCAGTAAGAGTACAGTCATTCACTTTGTTATAGACTCAGCTTTTGGATTGTTTGACCTTATAACCTACAATCAAGTACTGATTACATTTCAATTGAATACATCAGGAACGGTTTGGTGAAGGCTCCCATCTACGGACTAACATTTGCCGTTGCCCAAGCAATCCCTTACATGGTCAAGGCTGCAATCTTCCGCTTTGGGTCCTGGCTTATTGCTCACTGCCACACAGAATATGAAAATGTTTTCCTGTGAGTATACATACTGGTACTGTTATATCCTCATCTAAAATGAATACATTCACACCAGGGTTGGGGTCAATTCCATTTCAATTCCTGTCAATTCAGGAAGTACACTGAAATTCCAATTCCAGTTCTCTTTAATGCTTTTCAATGAGGAAACTGTGGAGTTGAGTTTTGAATTGACTGAAATGGAATGTACCCCAACCCCGACTAGAACCCTTGGCTGCCACATTGTCACTATACGGTAATATAAAAATAATAATATAATTATAACATTAATTTGGTGGGTGCTTATATTTGTCCTATTTCACACATGTACACATGTGTATTAATGCACATGTGTGATTTGGAAGTGTGTTTTTTGCACATTCCAAATCTCCTTGAGACCCTCGTTGGGTCACGACCAGGGTCTGCCAATATAGTGGCAGTGATAGTACAACATGGTCATTTTCTTTCGCAGTGTGATTTCTGTGATCACATTTGCTGCCATGAACATAGGAGAATCAGCATCTTTTGCTCCTGACTTTGCCAAAGCGAAAGCAGCTGCTGGGAGAATTCTTGGCTTGTTGGAGAAGAAACCAGAGATTGACATTTACAGTGAGGAGGGAGAGAAGCCAGTGAGTGAGCTATAATGTGTCTTACTCCAATATAAACAAAAGAACAATGATCTAACATTGTGTTTTTTCTGGGACAATGATTTGGAACAAAAATGTTGTCTTTTCCAGACGGACTTTGTCGGGGACATTGAGTTCCGAGGGATCCACTTTGCGTACCCGACCCGTCAGAACGTGAGGGTTCTCCAGGGGTTGAGCGTGTCAGTGGGGCCTGGTCAGACCCTGGCCCTGGTCGGGGAGAGTGGCTGTGGGAAAAGCACCTCCATGCAACTACTGGAGCGCTTCTATAGCCCTGCTGAAGGACAAGTGGTGAGACCCAAAATAATCTCATAATACATGTCATATAAAGCCTTTCAAAACCATTTCAAAGTGCTAAACCAGTACACTGGGAACTGGAATGCAACAAATATAGTAAAACGGTTAGGCCACTTTTCAGCATTTTAATATGTAATATTTGTAACATTGGTGGATTATTAATTCCTTTGGTATTCCAAGATGTTACTTATTTTTAATCTGAACATTTTAAACATTCTAAACCTAAATCTGTGGTATTATTGTGGTGTCTCAGTTGGTGAAGGTGTTGGCCTAAATCTGTGGTATTATTGTGGTGTCTCAGGTAATGAAGGGGTTGACCTAACTCTGTGGTATTATTGTGGTGTCTCAGTTAGTGGATGGGTTGGATACTAAGACCCTGAACCTGTCGTGGCTGAGGTCTCAGCTGGGCCTGGTGTCCCAGGAGCCCATCCTGTTCGACTGCAGCATCTCAGAGAACATCCAGTACGGGGACAACAGCAGAGAGGTCTCCCAGGATGAGATAGAGGAGGCAGCCAAGAACGCCAACATCCATGACTTCATCATGGGCCTGCCAGAGGTATAGTAACAGTATAGTGAGGGAGATGGGAGGAGACATGATAGGCTGTAGCTGTAGGATGATATTTGAAGTTTTCTCAAAGGCGATCCAAAAAATGTCACTGGTGAGGTCACAGTAGAACTTAAACTAATGTCTCTCTACAGATATTCATATAGAATAGCTATTGACTAGCCCAAGACAGGCTGTTATGACTTTATATTTTAATTTATATTTTAAAAGTGTTCAATATAGACAAACACTATAAATTGTGTTGTTGTTTTGTCAGAAATACAATACCAGGGTTGGGGACAAGGGGACCCAGATGTCTGGAGGTCAGAAACAGAGGATAGCCATCGCCAGAGCACTGGTCAGGCAGCCTAAAGTACTGCTGCTGGATGAAGCCACATCCGCCCTGGACACAGAGAGTGAGAAGGTAAGTCACATGGACATTGAGTGTCGGCCATCTCATTTTCTACCTATTAATTCATTAATGGCCTGGTCACACACAAAAGCTTATCTTCACACAGTATGTCCTCTCCCTCCTTCCCAAATAACCTCTCCGTCTCTCTGTTTCCTCCCTCCCCATCCCTCCCTCCCCCAGATTGTCCAACAGGCTTTAGACGCCGCCCGGCAGGGCCGCACCTGCATCGTGATCGCCCACCGCCTGTCTACCATCCAGAATGCAGACCAGATAGCGGTAATTCAGTATGGTCAGGTGACAGAGCAGGGTACACATACTGACCTCATGGCTAAAGGGGGGGCTTACTATGCCCTGGTCAACGCACAGGTCACCCACTAACTCATATTCAGATTGATGTTTTGCAGCGTATGTACTGTTCTGTTGAATGTTGTTTTGTGAGCTCTTTTAATTGAGCTGCACTTCTTAGCCAGGTCCCCCTTGAGAAAGAGGTCTCCTGTCCATAATGGGACTTCCTGGTTAAATAAAGGTTATATATAAAACTGTATAAAGAATAAGGAATCTATATGGATAATGGTATGGTAGCCATAACTCACTTTGAATGGACTGCTAAAATGATGTTCAATTGCATGATACAAACTGTTTCAGTGTCAGTTGGTTTGATCACATGTAGGTGGTAAACTGAAATGTAGCCTATTGGGTTCCTGTGCTATTGGGTTCCTCACTGTATGACTCACTTTAGCGTAATGCTGGCGCACGGACATCAGCGTAAATAAGTCTTGATTAGCTGCCTGGAATGAAGGAACTGTTCTTGACCATGGCACCTTTCATTGTCTGAAGACAACAAGTACAGTATGTATTTCTATAAGAAAAACAGTGAGACACATTATCACAGTTAAATTACTGGATAAGAGCAGTGATTGGGAAAGGTTGTATACCTGTAAATATGAGAGGTTGATGTTCAGAAGACTGTTGTATGTTATTATATACTGTGATATTTTGATTATTTTAAACAGGGACACTATGCTCTAGAAGGCAAAGTATGCATTGAAGAATATCTATATATTTAAATTAGTACGCTATGTAAGGCTGTTACTTGTTTGTAAATATGCATTCAAATAAAACATTAGATCCCATAACATGTTATTTTTAACCTGATTCTAAAGTGACATAATGATTCATCTGTAATCTATTCATCTGTGGGGAATATGTCAATACATTTTCAAATAAACTTGGAACTCGTTCATTTTAAATGCGACTAAATAGGCTACTGAAGTCTGCAGAGGGCTGATGGACACAAGATGGCGCCCGTTGCCAATGAAACACGTTAGTGGGGTAATAGAACTTTCAAACGACTTCAATTCGATTGAGGCCTATTTCAAATGCCACTAAATGTAGCCTATCTCCAACCAAGGCTAACTTCGGTAAAAATGCCACTTGTTTTCCAACTGTAAAAGAAGATTTAAATAACACTAGGCGGCATAATTGTGTTAGGCATATGCGAAATAAATTGTAGAAATATATGACCACATCGTTTTAGTCTAGTGTTATGGAAATTATCTTATTTGGTTTACATGTTAAAAAAATTGTGTAAAGGTAACATTTCTTATCTTGCACGCCGGCAACATTAATTGTATTTCAACCTCCCGAATTCAATCAGAAATAATAGTCTACAGCTGGCCATAAGAGAATGATTTAAAAAACACGTTAAAACATTTTTGTTGTCATCAAAATCTCATCTTAAAATAATAAAATGGCGATAGTTCCAGGCTTGGTGTTAAACGAGGTGGGCCTATTTCAAAAGGCCCAACAGGAAGCGATGAACCAGTTATCCCTATCGTACATGCCCTTCTCAGTCAAGTCAACCTAAAACATTTAGGAAGAAATGTATTATTCTTCCCCAATCTATTCACTTCGTTACATATTTGTTTTATTTATTAAGAGTTCTAAGAGTTTTATAAATGAACTTAGCCTACATTTGTAAGTAAGTTTCCCACAGCAGGTGAAACATGCACCGCTCCACTGTTTCCCAAATCCAGTAGCTGATTTGGTTCTGGGTGCCACTGCCGAGATTACTCAAATATATACTAAAGGCAAGCTATAGTTTTTTTTTAAAGCAATAAATATAATATATTATTTCGTGGGAATAATTTTGTGAATCTAGAGAAGTTTTGCACCACGATAGTTTTGCACTACAATAAATATAATAAGTATTATGATGGAAATTATTTGACAGTTTTTCCCCTCAACTTTTTCATCCGACTTTTGCCCATTTTATATATATATTTTTTTTTAATAATGCTGATATTAATAACATCCTATACATATTACCTTATGGCAAATTAACAAGTGCTGCAAAGTTATACATAGTAGAAAGAAAAACTACTTCTGCCTATTTGTAAAAGTGACCCTTACATTCGCAACCAAATATGGAACACGTTTTACGCACGCAGCAGTTTCTTTCTCTGGACGCGAGCTTTTATGTTCAGAAAATGAGATAGGACCACAAGAAAATTATAATACTTAAAATATTAGTTACAGTATTTATTTTTCAAACATGGTCATGCAATCCAGCTAAAATGTTTGTTTTTAATGTGGATGTTCGTTTACTCAAATTACCCAAACTTCCAGACACGTATCTTGGCGTGGAAACGTCACCTGCGTGACACATTTCTCTCTATACTTTTATTATAATTGCAATTACAATTTCATTACATACATTCCGATTTAGATTTTCATTTGTTTTTATATAAAATGTTTTGCACATCTGGATGTAAAACGTCACAGAAAGGAAGTTCAGCGCTAATACTAATTTATTAAGAAAAACTAAACCTATGGTTTAGGCTATGAAATTCTGATGAAAGAAAATGTTCTATTAAATAGTTTGTTTGAACGTTCTTATTTGTTTAAGAAGCAGCAGATCGGAGAATCAAAGACAATTTGATTGAATGAAACGTGTAATTGTACATGCAGGTCATGTGCAGCATCGGCCTATGTCAACTATATATGAAATTGCCACAGCATAGCAACATTTTAGGTGGGCTCTACCAGTAACAATTATAGCCTACTTCTAAATTGCAGAGAATAGCTTTGTCGACTGTGCCAATGACGTGTTCAATTTCAATTAGGAAGCAAACAAACGGAGTCTAAACGAATTGATTCTGAATCCATACCGACTTTATTGAGTGGCTTAAATTAGAAAGCCAGTCTCTGAGAAATGATGCTTGTGAATTTAACGTCACTTTACAACATGCTTACTTAAATTAAAAGATGAGAATAATAAACAGTGAATGATTTCGAAATCATCTTACAAATAAATTCAAAGTGCGTCTATTAAAAGACTCAGAAATACAAGTAAAACTTGTGGTTAAATATAACTCCCCACAATAACATTTTTTATAGCCTGACAAACAAACAAAACAAAATAAAACAATAATGTCAAAATACACTTCCGTACATGTTCAGATATTTACTAGAGCCAAATGTACAACTAGAAATGACTATACAAAATCGTCTCATGGACAAGTACATAACTCACCTTTACATTGGTGCGGAATAATTTTCTAGGCTATTACATTTCTCATTATATACAGCCTTGCAGTGACGTGAAATAAGTAAGTATTTATTACAAACTTGGTCAGGCTCTTTCTGATAGTTTCCGTGGAGCGTTTAATCAACGGGCGACATAACTTTTCCTCCATTATTAATAAACAGGGGATGTGTTCGATAGGGTAGATTAGGACATAAAGAAAACGTGGATCACCGCACATAGACAGCTACAGTGATTTGTTCTTACAAAGGAGCCGTCGAAAAGGACGCGTACTGATCATTTCACTGTTCAACAGGCTAATAAAGTGCCACAGTTTGGTTTTGAATAAAAGTACGTCAGCACAGCAGTAACACGATATTGCAGGACACATATTATCACCAAGTGATAGAACAACGTTGTCTATTTCTTGCTTATTGTAATACCCATGTAATAACCATGTTGCGTAAAAACACTCAAAACGGGTACATACACCAAAGTATAGGCCTCCCCGGTTGGATCAGTCTGTGCGTTAGAAGAACATTGATGCGTTTACATTGTGCCCCAGTGTTCCAGTGTGCCTTCAAGATTACTTTACCAGTACTGTATTTGACCTGTACACCCCACGTCATCAATAGGCTACTAGGAGATATCATTTGATCAGTAGTCTAAATCACTTGATTAACTCAACTTGCACACATTAGCATAATTACGCATACTCGACGTATGTCCACTGTAGTTTAGCCATTTCCCTCAGATCATATGTTTTTCTCAGATATTATACTTAGTCAGAGAGTTTAGAAAGGCCGTTCGTTTCCAGTTCCCGGGGTAGATTCGGGAGCTTGCAACAGGTCGGGGGAATGGCATCGAGGACTCCCCGGGGCGCTGTGCTCACTGTCGGTATCGCTTCCCCTCTTTCCCCCGCTGCCAGAGCCAGACCCGGCGGAGCCCCCGGCGCTGTGAGTCTTTACGTGTTTACTCAGATGGTCGCTCCGCATAAACCTCTTGTTGCAGACCGGACAGGCGAATCTTTTCTCCCCGGTGTGCGTGCGCAAGTGTCGCTGGAGCTCGTCAGAGCGCGTAAACCTCTTTCCGCAAAACAGCCAATTACACACAAACGGTCTCTCTCCGGTGTGCCACCTCAAGTGCGCCTTGAGGTGCGACGTTTTGCCGTAAACCTTACCACAGCCCGGAATGTGACAGCTATGGAGCCCTTTCCTCCGCAGACTTGCTCCCGCCGGCCCCAGCCTCTCCGACTCCTGACAGTTGGGACAGTCGCAGGTGGCTCTGCCAGAGTAGCGCCGTGCGGAGGACCGGGGAGACCCCGCTAGAGAGGCCGTTGGCCCCCCAGATAACATAGTCCCCCCTGCTCCGCCTAATGGAGACGGACTGGAGTCTGGATAAGAGGATAACACCGGCTTGTAACCGTCCATCAGGTGTTGTCCGGTTGTCAAAAGGTGTGGAGAGGGACTTGTACTGAAGGCTGAGTGACTTAGGCTGGAGTAATCGGAATTGTAGCCCCCTAAAGGAGAGTGTAACGACGTCTGGAGTCCACCGGAGTGCAACGAGGACTGTAGAGCTGCTCCACTCGGGTTCTGAACATCAATCCAACCCGCTCCCACATCCCACCATGCAGACGCGCCGGTGGTGCCAACCTCTCCTGTGGGGATACCATGATGGGACGACTTGAACCAGGACTCGTACGGATGTGCAACGCTCATTCTCGGGTAGATGCCTTGCAGACTGTCCACTGAGGAGTGCACCTTGGAAATGAAGACGGGCTGATGGCTGGGTTCTTGAGAACTGTTTGTAACGGAGGCCTGAAATACAGAATAGTCGTTTCCAAAGTGGGGCGTGGATGAGTTGCCGGACGTTAGGGAGAAGGCACTGGATCCGGGAGAGCTGTTGGTGCCAAACGAGTCCGATAGACCAGCTCCGTTACGGGACACTCCAAACCCGGACAGGCCGGACCCAAGGCTGCAGCTGCTGGCGGTGGCTCGCTTCCACGGGTGGAAGCCTTTCCCAAAAGATGAAGAATTATCCGAAATGGAGGATGGTGATGGGCTCGGACTCCCTATCTTGTTGCATGTCGCAGCCAACATGGCTAAAGGAGTCGATCCTAGCCTCGGCTCCTCCTGAAATGACAAGAAACAACATGTTGATATCGATAACGAACCTTTCAGTTTGCTTGGTCAGTTGGTGCCTAATAGCCTTTCCTATAGTAAGCTACAATAACAATTATTATTTGGTCGGTGAAAAGTTCATTCCGTGCTAATGCAAAAGCTACTTTGTAAACTATTTCCATTTGCAATAGACCAACTAGCGGGACAGTTTAAACAGGCATCTTTTCCAAGTCATAACAGAGTCATAACATACCTGTAGACTGAGATGAAATAGAACGCACCAAAATGTAGCTATAACAAAACTATTAAATGACGTTATATATGACATGCACAACAACATGCGCGTCTTGTGCACATCAGTAGAAAGTTATATCCCGGACGCGTCTCTCTGTCGTTGCGAAATGAATCTCAGCTTTTTACTCGTGACCCACTTGCTTAAAACATAATCAACGAACTGTCTTTCCTAGTGTGACGGAAGCAATGTTAATCCCCTCCGCTGGACAATAAAATAACTAATTAAACCAGCAAGAAACCCCTTAGACTCACCCCTAGAAGTGAAGTTGCCATCACAAAAAGTGCCCTCCTCAGAGGATCTTTTTATATTTATGAATCACAGCAGTGTTTTTTTTAGAGGTGTGCAATACAATGATGTGTTCCGCCCATTCCACCACAATTGTAGGTCCTCTCCGGCTTTGAAGTACCGCTGTGACACGGGCGACCAATCAGCGCCTCTGTTCCACCACACTGCCACATTCTAACGTGAGGTCATCAGTAGACTACTTCAGACAGCTCTCCACCCCTTCACCACCCTCTTCATAATAAAAGAACGGAAGAAGGTAAAGTTAAATGAGAGTGAAAATAATTACTTATTGAAATCTGAAAGAGGACATTTGGGAATTGTATTTATTTACGATTAAAATGAGACTACTTGTGCTATTATTTATTGTTATCGTAATTATTGTTATTAGGTTATTATTCGTTGTTGCTGTTATTGTTATTTATAGTTTGGTGTTATTACAGTGGTATCAAACATTTGTATATGACTATTTAGGAGATTTTCAATCCCTTTTTTCAAAACTTTTGCTTCACTTTCTACCAGTGTTACATTGAGGCCATAAATGTCTTAGCTAACCTTCTGTGGCGTATTTCCCTTCGAAGTTTTACATTCATGTTGTTGTCATTACTTTTAAGTAATTCATGAGAACAACGATTATGAAGCCTACAAAAGACTCCACTGTTTTCACATGCAGGACCAATATTACCTTATTTGAAAATGTCACTTTACTGTAATTGCATTCAATTATTTTGACAATTTTGATTAAAACTACAATGCACTGCATTCCAGAAAATAGATGACTGACTTTATCATTAACTTCATAGTATGACAAAATAATTATACACTTAATTTAACTAGTTCGTTTACATTGGTACATCAGTCCATGGAGTTACAGTGTGTGTGTGTGTGTGTGTGTGTGTGTGTGTGTGTGTGTGTGTGTGTGTGTGTGTGTGTGTGTGTGTGTGTGTGTGTGTGTGTGTGTGTGTGTGTGTGTGTGTGTGTGTGTGTGTGTGTGTGTGTGTGTGTGTGTGTGTGTGTGTAGAAAGAGAGATGGAGGAGGCATAAAGGAGAACAGACCACATCTAAAATAAAAGGAAATTAACTTCATTTAATTTAATCATTCTTACCTTTCCCTGTGTTGTGTGTCCAGGTGAGATCTGGTTAGCCTCATTATATCGTTGATAATTAATCAATGTGATCTTAGATTAAACAGTGTAGCCTACAGGCGCATTACAGCGATACAATGCACATTTCTGTCTGTTTTCGTACAGCCTATGCGGATCTTACACATTCGATCAAATATAAAATTAAAAGCTATTTTGATAATATCGAATATGTTCCATCGCATCTCAACTGTTATGAGCCCATGTAGCTAAGTACATGTACATAATAATAATAATAGCTTCCGTTCGTTACATAACAGGGACTTGAAGGCCTTAACAACCCGGGGACTCTCATTTTTCTCTGCCGCTCTCTCTCTCTATCATTCTCTCTCTCTTCCCCTCGCTATATTAGCATGCAGTGTGCATTGGCAGCATACATTTCATTTGAATTTCAAATTTAATAACGCAGGAGGTTTTTAATCATGCGTAGTTTTATATGTTTGATATTAACATGCTTATTGACCGGGTCTGTTGACCAGCTTGATCATTACAAGACAGCGAAAAGTTAATTAAAACGACCAGGGATTATTCATCACATCATCTGCCTAACCCATGTCGCTTCCTTTATTACACTGTGTGATAGATGGACTATCTGATTAATTCCTCTGTTTCTTCGATTGGACAACAGCTTTTTGGATTTAATTTACGCTGCTAGAGCGAACAAGGTGCAGTCAAAATGTGTCCATAGTGCTGGAAAAACAAATATGAAATAAATAAATATCTAGGCTAAGTAACAGAGAGCATTGGACTAAGAATGATTACTATACATGTAGTTGATATCGCCTAAGTAACAGTTGTATCATGTCTATGCACCTGTCTAATATTGACAATAATTTCTCGTGTTCATGCAATAACTGTAGAAATAGTTTAACAATTGTAGTAGGCCTATGTTAAAAAAACGACTTTGTATTTCTCTTTTGAGTTCTTCACATCTCAGTTTTACATGTTATCATTGGTTATTATTGACTGTAATTTCTGCAAACATTCAAATAGAAACCTTCTCTGAAAATAAATCTAACTTTACATTTGTAAAACCTGCCTGTAGCTTAATTAATGCAACCCATTCATTTAGCTTATAATTTCGAGAAAACTGGGTCTCCAATATTAAACTTAAAACTCACTAATATGCTATTTAATATTTATGATAACCATAAAAAAGCAATACAGAGTTTCCATAAGAACAGAAGTACACGCTATACTAGAACTCAATCAGTTGATTAGTTGACGTCATTTCTCCCTAAAACAATTTAGGTCAAATAACGACAACAACAACAAAACGTCCGAAAACGTTAAACAGATACACCAAATTATTCGAAAAATACAATGTGTAGCCTAGATAGAGGCTTACATACCGTGCTCCACTCGGCGCCATATTGATATCGATTGACCCTCGATGTTTCTGTCTGTAGTGCACGAGGCTGAGCGCAGCGCTGCATCCCCTCCACCCGCAGGCGGTACAACAGTAGACCCTGTCTCCTGCAAGATAAATGGTACTTTGGGAATTGCGTTTAATTAGGAATAACTGAGGAGAGAGAGGCTTGCTCGTCCACCGGTGGTCTAATCACAACATGTGTTCAAGCCAACTGACAAGGTTGCGCAGTCATGTGCTTACCTAAATATCCCAGGTAGGTATGAGAGCTAACATGTGCTGACATAAATATCCCAGGTAGGTATGAGAGCTAACATAAGGGATGCAGAAATGTGATGCTGCGTTTTGCTATGATGGGGGAAGGTGTAGAGGTTATCTTTTTAAACAAGTCCCCATGTGTGGAAACCATGGTATGTCACATTGACAAATTGCTGGGTTGACTTATCAAGCAGACTGATTTGATAGGTCAGCAAGATAACAGTTCCCCATGCAACATGTTTCAACATGTCACTGATGGACAACTACATCATTGATGGTAGAGAGAGATTGGACACTTCCAAATGGTCAATTGACTTTCACATGTTTACTAGGGTGGTTTTACCGATCCGTATTTTACAATTAATACAATTCCCTTTGTCGGCTAGTTGTGCGCACAGACTCTCTCCCATAAACCTTCCTGTCACAGTGAGGCTGGGTTGGCCTGAGTTCACATGGTGAGGCCGGGCACAGACTATCTCCCATAAACCTTCCCGTCACAGTGAGGCTGGGTTGGCCTGAGTTCACATGGTGAGGCCGGGCACAGACTCTCTCCCATAAACCTTCCTGTCACAGTGAGGCTGGGTTGGCCTGAGTTCACATGGTGAGGCCGGGCACAGACTCTCTCCCATAAACCTTCCTGTCACAGTGAGGCTGGGTTGGCCTGAGTTCACATGGTGAGGCCGGGCACAGACTCTCTCCCATAAACCTTCCCGTCACAGTGAGGCTGGGTTGGCCTGAGTTCACATGGTGAGGCCGGGCACAGACTCTCTCCCATAAACCTTCCCGTCACAGTGAGGCTGGGTTGGCCTGAGTTCACATGGTGAGGCCGGGCACAGACTCTCTCCCATAAACCTTCCCGTCACAGTGAGGCTGGGTTGGCCTGAGTTCACATGGTGAGGCCGGGCACAGACTCTCTCCCATAAACCTTCCTGTCACAGTGAGGGTGGGTTGGCCTGAGTTCACATGGTGAGGCCGGGCACAGACTCTCCCCATAAACCTTCCTGTCACAGTGAGGCTGGGTTGGCCTGAGTTCACATGGTGAGGCCAGGCACAGACTCTCTCCCATAAACCTTCCTGTCACAGTGAGGCTGGGTTGTTCTGAGTTCACATGGTGAGGCCGGGCACAGACTCTCTCCCATAAACCTTCCTGTCACAGTGAGGCTGGGTTGGCCTGAGTTCACATGGTGAGGCCGGGCACAGACTCTCTCCCATAAACTTTCCTGTCACAGTGAGGCTGGGTTGGCCTGAGTTCACATGGTGAGGCCGGGCACAGACTCTCTCCCATAAACCTTCCCGTCACAGTGAGGCTGGGTTGGCCTGAGTTCACATGGTGAGGCCAGGCACAGACTCTCTCCCATAAACCTTCCTGTCACAGTGAGGCTGGGTTGGCCTGAGTTCACATGGTGAGGTCGGGCACAGACTCTCTCCCATAAACCTTCCTGTCACAGTGAGGCTGGGTTGGCCTGAGTTCACATGGTGAGGCCGGGCACAGACTCTCTCCCATAAACCTTCCCGTCACAGTGAGGCTGGGTTGGCCTGAGTTCACATGGTGAGGCCGGGCACAGACTCTCTCCCATAAACCTTCCCGTCACAGTGAGGCTGGGTTGGCCTGAGTTCACATGGTGAGGCCGGGCACAGACTCTCTCCCATAAACCCTCCAGTCACAGTGAGGCTGGGTTGGCCTGAGTTCACATGGTGAGGCCGGGCACAGACTCTCTCCCATAAACCTTCCAGTCACAGTGAGGCTGGGTTGGCCTGAGTTCACATGGTGAGGCCGGGCACAGACTCTCTCCCATAAACCTTCCAGTCACAGTGAGGCTGGGTTGGCCTGAGTTCACATGGTGAGGCCGGGCACAGACTCTCTCCCATAAACCTTCCTGTCACAGTGAGGCTGGGTTGGCCTGAGTTCACATGGTGAGGCCGGGCACAGACTCTCTCCCATAAACCTTCCTGTCACAGTGAGGCTGGGTTGGCCTGAGTTCACATGGTGAGGCCGGGCACAGACTCTCTCCCATAAACCTTCCTGTCACAGTGAGGCTGGGTTGGCCTGAGTTCACATGGTGAGGCCGGGCACAGACTCTCTCCCATAAACCTTCCTGTCACAGTGAGGCTGGGTTGGCCTGAGTTCACATGGTGAGGCCGGGCACAGACTCTCTCCCATAAACCTTCCTGTCACAGTGAGGCTGGGTTGGCCTGAGTTCACATGGTGAGTCCGGGCGCAGGTTGTTCTTTCTGATCGCCTATCTCCCCACTAACTGTACGTCACATTGAACAGATGTCCCCATTCAGGGCGTTCTTTCTCCTACACGCATGGACTATATTACCATCATGAAATCAAACTCCAAACCTGTCGCTTTCACCGCCATAATGACCGCGTTATTCAGGGCCGCTGAGCACGAACAAAATGTGCTCAATATTGTCTTCTTTAGAATTATTCTGCATAGAAAATGAAGGGAAGGAGAGTCTGAGGGGGAAGTAGCCGGATGAAAGGGATGGAGAACTTTACTCTAAATGTGGTGATTACAAAGCAACTCGATCATCTCGGGCTCTTACTGCTGTAGATCCATGCTCGGAAGTAAACTGCAGGTTGAGGCTTGCCACAGCAATTAGTCCACTATCATGGTGAAATTAGATTTTTGCATAAAACCATGCAAATAATTGTCTTGGAAGAATAACAAAAACTAAACCATTGTTTGTGGGTTTAGGGGCACCACCTCATTCCACTTCGGACTGTTAAATTAAGTTACAAGAGAAATAAAGAGTTGAGTGTCCTAGGGTAGCTTACAGATGCCTATCAAACTCATGTTTCAACCATATCATACTTAGCCTATGCTAAGTTGTTTTATGCAATATATCTCAAGTGATATAATAGGATTTCAGGACAGTGTTTTTGAGCGACTCCACTATTCCACTATTGTTACTCACTCTGCCCATAGATGTGATCATATCTAGAGCATGGTGTTAACTCGAGTGACAGAACAGGATATGGGGACACAAGTGTTTTTGACTGACTGACTGCTGGTGTGGGCTAGTGGTGGTTCTCTCCTCTCCTCTCTTCTCTCCTCTCCTCTCTTCTCTCCTCTCCTCTCCTCTCCTCTCCTCTCCTCTCCTCTCCTCTCCTCTCCTCTCCTCTCCTCTCCTCTCCTCTCCTCTCCTCTCTCTCTGTTCACCATGCAGGAGGTTAGGAGGAGCAGATGTCTGTCTGCCATGTGAGCTGCCAAGTAGGTCTGAAGCAGGGGAGCCACAGACACAAGGGCCCAAATGGTGTGACAAAGGATGTGCAGGAAGCCTGTCTCCGCCTGGGTGAGCCACACTCACTGAGGGCCTCCCCTCTCCCAGCAAGCCAGCAGGGACACAGAGGTTGTGTGTTCCAAATAGCACCCTATTCCCTATATAGTGCACTACTTTTGACCAGAGCCCTATAGGGAAAAGGGTGCCATTTAGAATGCATCCAGGGACAGAGCCAGGGACACAGAGAGCCAGGGACACAGAGAGCCAGGGACACAGAGAGCCAGGGACACAGAGAGCCAGGGACACAGAGAGCCAGGGACACAGAGAACTAGGGACACAGAGAGCCAGGGACACAAAGAGCCAGGGACACAGAGAACTAGGGACACAGAGAGCCAGGGACACAGAGAGCCAGGGACACAGAGAGCCAGGGACACAGAGAGCCAGGGACACAGAGAGCCAGGGACACAGAGAGCCAGGGACACAGAGAGCCAGGGACACAGAGAGCCAGGGACACAGAGAGCCAGGGACACAGAGAGCCAGGGACACAGAGAGCCAGGGACACAGAGAGCCAGGGACACAGAGAGCCAGGGACACAGAGAGCCAGGGACACAGAGAGCCAGGGACACAGAGAACTAGGGACACAGAGAGCCAGGGACACAGAGAGCCAGGGACACAGAGAGCCAGGGACACAGAGAGCCAGGGACACAGAGAGCCAGGGACACAGAGAGCCAGGGACACAGAGAGCGAGGGACACAGAGAGCGAGGGACACAGAGAGCCAGGGACACAGAGAGCCAGGGACACAGTCGGGGCAGCAAACAACCCATGTGTTCCACAGTATACTGTTGTGGTTCAGAGATGCAGGCACACATAAACACATACACACATATAAACACATATAAACACATACACACATATAAACACACAAACACATATAAACACATACACACATATAAACACATATAAACACATACAAACACATACACACATAAACACATAAACACGTATAAACACATATAAACACACATAAACACACATAAACACACATAAACACACAAACACACATAAACACACATATAAACACATACTCACATATAAACACATACACACATATAAACACATATAAACACATACACACATATAAACACATACACACATATAAACACATACACACATAAACACATACACACATAAACACATACACACATAAACACATACACACATAAACACATACACACATGCACACATACACACATATAAACACATACACACATACACACATACACACATAAACACATACACACATACACACATATAAACACATACACACATACACACATGCACACATATAAACACATACACACATATAAACACATACACACATATAAACACATACACACATATAAACACATATAAACACATACACACATATAAACACATATAAACACATACACACATATAAACACATACACACATATAAACACATACACACATATAAACACATACACACATACACACATACACACATTCACACATAAACACATATAAACACATACACACATGCACAGAGATACTCACATGCATGTATAGATGGTTGCACTCAAGCACTCAAGTATCACACACACACACACACACACACACACACACACACACACACACACACACACACACACACACACACACACACACACACACACACACACAGATGACCATATTTTGATTGAGAGTAAATATACTTTAGAATCACAGTGTCATGCAACAATGCAACATACAGTGTAATTGAGCTTATTTCAGTGCCTTTCACATCACATCCAACTCTGTATCAGTAAATTAGTATCAGTGGGTGGTGCTCCGCTCAGAAGAGATTTAAAAGCTCCTAAATATCTTATCACGGTGAGTTGGCTAGATTTACCTACGTATAGTCATTACAGACATCACACAACTTGAAGACATTGTTATGAAATAACATTGAAACTGTAGCTAGCATTCTGAAAAACCAAGCAAAGCTATTATAATGATTCTATTTTTAAAAGCTCTCAAAGACATGCAAAATGTTTGCTGCTGAAACTCTGGTGTTGATCCATTAGAGTATTGGGAGATTTTATAGAGCGTGCAACTCTCCTTATTTATTTTGTACACGTTTTGAAGGAATCTACTTTATCTGGGGATGTCACTTCAGTCAGAGAGAGAGTGGTGTGGCAGGCAGCTTTTCTGGGCCAGGCCAGGAGGTCATCAACAGTGGGAAAATAGTGTTCCCTCATAGTGTTCCAGGCACAGGTGTGCAGCATGGCCTGTACTGAAGAGAAGCACTGGACCATAAACAATGATATAAATGTCTGGCAGATAAAATGGCTAGTTAACAATCTTTTGACTGCCTTAACCTCTGATCTTTTGTGGCATATCGATCAGCCAGCTGCTGGCGGTATTGTCTAGCAGGAGCTCTTTGGTTCAGGGATGAATGGACTGGGGCTGGGGCCTCCAAAGGCTTTTTACCCCCCTTTTATCTTAGCTTCTTTTGGAGGGAAATAGTGTCATCAAATGTTTTAGGTTTCATTTTTTTTTTAAAAGAGCTTTTCTATGGCAATGTAATAGTTAGGTAATGGAATATAGTTGATAAATGCTTTACTTCCTTGCGGACCATGTCCTAGTTAGCTCAATGGTTCTATTTTAGAGTTTTAACAAGCCACAACAGCACCTTATTCCCTGTTTCCTGCACAGGTGTTGCTGACGCAACGCAGTACGTTTCTAAGTTTACAGGGAAAAGATTCAACAGCAAGAGAGCTACTGGGTAATTTACATGGACATAATTGGTCCTATGTATAATATCAAGCTAATTGTACGCTAAACAACACATGTCCCCAGAGGCTGAAGTGAAGGATGGTGGAGGCTGTAAGACCATGATGGCAGTGATGGTGTGCTAATGATCACTCTTAACACCTGTCTGTCACTGGGACTATGTACATCAGCCTAGATGCACGTCTCCAGCTGCTTGGGCTGTTAGGCATGTAGGCCCAGATCCAACTGTAGGAACCAAGGGAAAAGGAGCAGAAGGAACAAAAGAGACATTATGGAAGTTTAGTTGCTACTTTTAGGTCGTATTTAGGCTTTAATGTCGGCTGTATGGTCCATACATACCGTATATGATATAATAGTAATTACATTCTTATCTATGAAGCCACTCGCTGTTGTTCCCCAAGCTGCCTGTGTGTTTGACTCTCACTGTGGGATCAATACGTATCACTGCTGGGAGACACTCAGACAGCTTCTCCAGTAGTGTGTTCAGTGTGAAGGTCTTGTTTTCTTCTGATTTGACATACGCTTCACAGTTCACGCAAATGACTGGCCATCTACGATAGATACAAAGTGGTTGCGTTATCCCTATAGGGAGTCCTGATTAACTGTTGGCCTAGCTGATAACGCCTCGTTCACTCTTTTCTATGTCTAGCAGCTGTGTGATTGGTACATGACTGGAGCGATAGATTGCTGCGTCTGAGGCACGTCCAGCAATAAGGCAGTTTACAGTATATTGTGCTGCCATTTGGTTTGACTAGTGCATCTGCAGGCCACGAGGTCCTCTTATTGGCATTCAGCGAGCCGAAGCGTTACACTTTGTCTGTGTGAGCGGCAGCCTAAGAGACAGGCGGGCTGGCGGAGAGGGAGGCAGGCAGGCATACAGAGTCAAGTACCTAGGATTAGCCCTGGCTCTTCAAGTTTCTCTAATTATCCGCCTGCAGGCATTCTGGCCGTGTGGGATAATAATGGAAGTCTGTGTGTTCGCCCATCACCTCTCAAGTGTGGGTGGAGAAGGCGAGCAGGAGGAGAGAAATGTTTGCTTTCCTTGTTACGTCACCCATGGAACACAATAGATACACATTACTTTGTTTTGTTAGTTCACTGAACGGAACGGATGGGGGCTGAAGTATGGCTAGCTTAGAAAGTACTTAGCTACCCACTGGGCACAGACATCAGTTCAACGTTTAGTTTTGATTTACATTTGGTTGAGTTGTCAACTAACGTGAATTCAACATGAAAACAACCAAAAATGTCACGTCGTTGGATTTAGGTTAAAAGTTGGGTGAAAAACATACGAAATTACCTTACGTTGATTACTTTTTCGTCATCACATAAAATGTTTGTGTTGAAATGATGTGGAAACAACATTGATTCACCCAGTTTTTGCCCAATGGGTAGTTTCTTTATACTTGTGAACTGTAGCCAATGAATCGATATCAACGATGATGTTCACATTGCCTTAGTTGTGACTTTAGAGCTGCAGGACGGCAGGGAAACAATGCTGTGGACGTGATAATAAACTTGTGAAACGCCACGTCACACATCTTTCAGATAAGTCAATCTTTCCAGAACATTGGATCAAAGTTTCCAATCTGTGAACATATTCTATTGTGACGGAGGATCAATTGTTACAACCTGTGAACATATTCTAGTATGAGGGAGTTAGCAGTGACACAATTATCACGTTTCGAGAACATTATTCCGTTTAATTACTGAATGTGTACTAAACATTTCAACTCTCTATAATCCTACGTTGACAGACAACAGGGCCGGTCCTCTGCTGTCATCTCTCTTCATCTGATGTCTTAGTTTCCTGGTAACGTCCTTATTCTTCTCTCAAGTACGTACACGTGGAGATAATACTGAAAGCTGAGCGAAAACACAATGCTTTAATTAAGAACTGGAGCGATTTCCCTGAGGGGGGAGATTGTCTGCTTCCATGAAGTTAGTTTATCATGCAGTAAAGAGGTTGCCTTGTCCTTCCCTGACAATTGGTTTTAATCAGCTAGCATGCCTCTCCAGGCTGATCATTTCTGCTAAATTGACAAGGGTGGTGGATACCTCTGAAAACCACTATGACAGGGCTGAGGCCACTGGTGTCAATATCTTTGGCTTCAGTGCTTTTTAAACAGCGTATCCTGGTGTACATCTATATTGTCTCTACAAGGATATTTGTTGCCGTGGCAACCAATACGTCTCTGGTGTTGTTTCGTCTTTGAAGAATAGCAAAGTGGTGTGGGGTATTTTGGAGCAATGTTTTGCTTTGCTGAGAGAAACATAAACTGTGAGGTTGGTTTGTAACCCCAGCAACACAATCTTGTGGGTTGCCAAAACATGAACAGGTTTCGCTGGCTTTCTTTCACTCCTTTGGACGCAATACATTCATGTAATGTTCATGGGTTGTTGCTAGAATGACAATGTAATTTATGTGTCAAGGAGAAACCCACAATGCATTTCTTTGGATTATTATGAGATTTCACGAAATGTCTGTTTTCTGTTTTCACTTCACGTGGCACCTACACATGCAGACTGTGCAAGTGTGGAAGTACAAACTGTGATTTGAAGTAAAGGGGGGTGGGTGGGGAGGGAGGGAGAGATAGAGGAGGAAGGGGAGAGGATAGAGGGATGAGTATGAGGAGGAAGCTGGGACCCACTTCTCGCCCTGCAATTTAATCACTGTACACCCAGGAAAGTATTGACAGTTGTCCTGTGGAAGCTATTAAAGTTGCTGTCCAAGGTTAAATGAAATTGCAGTTTATCAAGGCAGCGTTGAGAAAATAAGGGAATCTGTTCATGGCTGTTGATTAATGTGGAGCCTGATCAACACAAGGGGTTCATTAAGCTATACATCACTGGGGTAATTTAACATGTCATCACGCCTGCTGCGGTCTCTTCCCGCAACACGTTTTGCGCGTGTATGTGGTGTGTGTGTGTGTCTGAGGTGCTCCCCATGGTCGTTTGCAACAGTTGACACATGCAGCCACAGTCTCAGAGGGTATGGATGAGGATGCGGCCCGTCGTCCCCCTTTGTGACAGTCTGTATAATCTCCAAACCAACCTAACCCCCAGTTATCAATGTTGACAACTACTGGGATAAAGACTAGTGTCTGACGGCAGCATTACAGAATAACATGTCAGAAACTGTATTAATACTGTATATGGCAGTAGTACACATGACTTAGTGCAGTAATACATAGGACTTAGTGCAGTCATACACATGATTTGGGCAGTAATACGACACGACTTAGTGCGGTAATACACGACTTAGTGCAATAATATATATATGACTTAGTGTGGTAATACTTATGACGTAGTGCAGTAATACACATGACTTAGTGCAGTAATACACATGACTTAGACCAGTAATACACATGACTTAGTGAAGTAATACACATGACTTAGTGAAGTAATACACATGACTTAGTGAAGTAATACACATGACTTAGTGAAGTAATACACATGACTTAGTGAAGTAATACACATGACTTAGTGCAGTAATACACATGACTTAGTGCAGTAATACGGATGACTTAGTGCAGTAATACGCATGACTTAGTGCAGTAATACACATGACTTAGGGAAGTTATGCACATAGCTTAGTGCAGAAATACACATGACTTAGTGCAGAAATACACATGACTTAGTGCAGTGCATATCAGTATAGAAGACAGAGATAGTATTATAGTCATGAGTCACCACACCATCATTAAGTTTGCAGACGACACAACAGTGGTGGGCCTGATCACCAATAACAATGAGACAGCCTATAGGGAGGAGGTCACAGACCTGGCAGTGTGGTGCCAGGACAACAACCTCTCCCTCAATGTGATCAAGACAAAGGAGATGATCGTGGATTACAGGAAAAGGAGGGCCGACCACGCCCCCATTCTCATCAACGGGGCTGTAGTGGAGCAGGTTGAGAGTGTCCACATCACCAACAAACTATCATGGTCCAAACACACCAAGACAGTCGTGAAGAGGGCAAGACAACGCCTATTCCCTCTCACGAGACTGAAATTATTTGGCATGGGTCCTCAGATCCTCAAAAAGTTATACAGCTGCACCATCGAGAGCATCCTGACTGGTTGCATCACCGCCTGGTATGGCAACTGCTCGGCCTCCGACTGCAAAGCGCTACAGAGGGTAGTGCGTACCGGCCCAGTACATCACTGGGGCCAAGCTTCCTGCCATCCAGGACCTCTGTACCAGGCGGTGTCAGAGGAGGGTCCTAAAAATTGCCAAAGACTCCAGCCACCACAGTCATAGACAGTTCTCTCTGCTACCGTTATGGCAAGCAGTACCGGAGCACCAAAACTAGGTCCAAAAGGCTTCTTAACTCCCAAGCCATAAGACTGCTGGACAGATAAACAAATGGCTACCCTATATGCATTAACCCCCCCTTTGTTTTTACGCTGCTGCTACTCGCTGTTTATTATTTTATTGTCTATGCATAGTCACTTTACCCCTACTGTACCTACATGTACATATTACCTCAATTACCTCTACTAACCTCTACCCCGCACACTGACTCGGTACCGGTACCCCCTGTATATAGCCTCGTTATTGTTATTTTATTGTTGCTCTTTTAGTTTTTACATTAGTTTATCTAGTAAATATTTGTCTTAACTCTTATATATTTTTTTAACTGCACGGTTGGTTTAGGGCTTGTCAGTAAGCATTTCACGGTAAGGTCTACACCTGTTGTATTCAGCATTTCACGGTAAGGTCTACACCTGTTGTATTCAGCATTTCACGGTAAGGTCTACACCTGTTGTATTCGGCACATGTGATAAATAACATTTGATTTGGTTTGACATTTTATTTTCCATTACGTTCACAAATTTTCAGATACAATGCATATGTAACTGCTGATTTCCTCCTCTTCGTCTGAAGAGGAGGTGTAGCAGGGATCGGACCAAGACGCAGAGTGGTAAGTGTCCATGTTTTAATATAATTAACTGAACACGACAAAATATACAAAATAACAAAGTAACCTAACCGAAACAGTCCCGTGTGGCACGAACACAGACACAGGAAACAAACACCCACAAACCAACAGTGAAAACAGGCGACCTAAATATGGTTCCCAATCAGAGACAATGCAAAACACCTGTCTCTGATTGAGAACCATATCAGGCCAATTGACAAACCTAAACATAGAAACACATAACATAGACTGCCCAGCCCAACTCACGCCCCGACCATACTAACTAAAGACAAAACAAAGGAAATGAAAGGTCAGAACGTGACAGCATATGGTGCATAACATTTTTGGATACTTGATTAAACAGTTATTTAACTCAATTGAAGGTACATCTTTATTGCTGCAACCCAGCCTAAATGCACACTGTACAATACATATTCAGAACCAGAACCAGAACCAGGCCACACAAGGTCACTATTCCGCCTCCTTGTCATGGACTCCTTTCTTATCTGGCATGGTCCCTAACTACATCCACTGTCCATCTCTGTCATCAGGGCAGGATGGTCTCTAACTACATCCACTGTCCATCTCTGTCATCAGGGCAGGATGGACTCTAACTACATCCACTGTCCATCTCTGTCATCAGGGCAGAATGGACTCTAACTACATCCACTGTCCATCTCTGTCATAAGGGCAGGATGGACTCTAACTAGATCCACTGTCCATCTCTGTCATCAGGGCAGGATGGACTCTAACTACATCCACTGTCCATCTCTGTCATCAGGGCAGGATGGACTCTAACTACATCCACTGTCCATCTCTGTCATCAGGGCAGGATGGTCCCTAACTACATCTCTGTCATCAGGGCAGGATGGTCCCTAACTACATCTCTGTCATCAGGGCAGGATGGTCCCTAACTACATCTCTGTCATCAGGGCAGGATGGTCCCTAACTACATCCACTGTCCATCTCTGTCATCAGGGCAGGATGGACTCTAACTACATCCACTGTCCATCTCTGTCATCAGGGCAGGATGGTCCCTAACTACATCCACTGTCCATCTCTGTCATCAGGGCAGGATGGTCCCTAACTACATCCACTGTCCATCTCTGTCATCAGGGCAGGATGGTCCCTAACTACATCTCTGTCATCAGGGCAGGATGGTCCCTAACTACATCCACTGTCCATCTCTGTCATCAGGGCAGGATGGTCCCTAACTACATCTCTGTCATCAGGGCAGGATGGTCCCTAACTACATCCACTGGGTTTTCTCTACTGCAGCTGCAGAGGACAGCCAGGAGACAGGACAGCCAGGAGACAGGACAGCCAGGAGACAGGACAGCCAGGAGACAGGACAGCCAGGAGACAGGACAGCCAGACCTGCATACATAACATAGAGGTTAGGTCCCTAATTGCTCCATATTCCCCATATAGTGCACTACTTCTGACCAGGGTCTCCAGGGAATAGGGTGCCGTTTAGGATGCAGACGGTGCTATGCTAATCAGGCCTCCCTCTCGGGGTGGTTGTGATTTTTTCTTCTGGGGGATTTGTTTACTGGCGGATAATTGATGGTGCTTGAGGGACAGGCGTGAGTTGGACATGAATCACAGGGCGACGCGCCTCATGATAAGGAGCTGAAAGTCGTCCGTAATTAAGCAGGGCACTAGAGACCAATTGTTTACAGAATGATTTGGCCGCCGGCTAATTGACACTAATTGTTTAATCTGATTTTTTCCCCCTCACAACACCGTTAACTAAAAGTCAGGCCACTCTCTTGTGCACTCATTCACAGCACTGTGCATTAATACAGCAGAGGCTCACACAGTGGGGCAGTCCCAAATGGAACCCTATTCCCTATATAATGCACCTCTTTTGTCAAGTTTCCTGTCAAAAGTAGTGCACTATATCGGGAATAGGGTGCAATTTGGGACACAGTCACTGTGTTATGACGATAGGGGGTGTTGGAGGGGGGTGAGATAGAAGGTGGATCAGATTATGATGTACAGTTCATTCGTAAAGTATTCAGACCCCTTGACTTTTCCCACATTTTGTTACGTTACAGCCTTATTCTATAATGTATGAAATAGTTTTTCCACTCTCATCAATCTACACATAATAGCCCATATTGACAAAGCAAAAACAGGTTTTTAGAAATGTTTGCTAATTTATTCTAAATAAAAAACTGAAAAATCACATTTACATAAGTATTCAGACCCTTTACTCAGCATTATGGCAGTGATTACAGCCTCCAGTCTTCCTGGGTCTGACGCTATAGGCCTGGCACACCTGTATTTGGGGAGTTTCTCCCATTCTTCTCTGCAGATGCTGTACTTTCAAGCTCTGTCAGGTTGGATGTGGAGCGTCGCTGCACAGCTATTTTCAGGTCTCTCCAGAGATGTTCGATGGGTTTCAATTCCGGGCTCTGGCCGGGCCACTCAAGGACATTCAGAGACTTGTCACGAAGCCACTCCTGCGTTGTCTTGGCTGTGTGCTTAGGGTCGTTGTCCTGTTGGAAGGTGAACCTTCACCCCAGTCTGGGGTCCTGAGCGCTCTGGAGCAGGTTTTCATCAAGGATCTCTCTGTACTTTGCTTCTTTCATCTTTCCCTCGATCCTGACTAGTCTCCCAGTCCCTGCCTCTGAAAACCATCCCCAAAGCATCCAGCGTCCAGCTCTAAGATGAGTCTTGGTGGTTCAAAACTTCTTCCATTTCAGAATGATGGAGGCCACTGTGTTCTTTGGGACCTTCAATGCTGCAGAAATGTTTTGGTACAGTTCACCAGATCTGTGCCTCGACACAATCCTGTCTCTGTGCTCTACAAACAATTCCTTCAACCTCATGGCTTGGTTTTTGCTCTGACATGCACTGTCAACTGTGGGACCTTATACAGACAGGTGTGTGCCTTTCCAAATCATGTCCACTCAATTGAATTTAGCACAGGTGGACTCCAATCAGGTTCTAGAAACATCTCATGGATGAATACTGGAAACAGGATGCACCTGAGCTCAATTTTGAGTCTCACAGCAAAAGGTCTGAATACTTATGTAAATTAGATATTTCATTTATTAGTATTTTTTTATTTGCACAAATTTCTAAAAGTCTTTCTACTTTTATTTAATTTAATTCATTTTAGAATAAGGCTGTAACGTAATAAAATGTGGGAAAAGTCAAGGGGTCTGAATACTTCCCGAATGCACTGTATAATCATCCCATTTTCTTATCAAAAAAATGATCAGTAAGAAAAGACTGATCAAATTAAGATCCTACATCTGCAGTTGATTTATCACATTGAGAGAAGGCTTATAAATTAACAACGTTAATCCCCTCCTCCTCCCCTCCTCCACTATTTTGTCTGAATGACATATACTGTTTTTTAATAGCAGCAATACTTTATAATTAAGGGGTCAACATTACAGCAAGGAACATATTTTATGGCTCATTAACCAAAAATATTAGGATCACAACGGAGACTAGGCTATATTGTAAAGGGATGTTGGCAATCATATCAACTCTACCCCTACAGTATATGGGTCATAGAGGATTCTATGGTATACAATATTATAGCATTCTCATTCTAAGTGAATGACATGATCTTTATCGTCTGGGTAGTAAGTACAGAAACCCTCAGGACTATTGTTTTGATAAATACAGGACTTGATAACACTAAGAATATGGGATTTGACACCTGGTTATTGAGGATGAAGGACAATGAATATATTTCTGATATATTTCAAGCTGTGTCACGAGAGTGGGTATTGAGAAGACACCTCACATTATTACAGAGCTTTAGCCTTTATGTGGCATTCGTGTGCTTTTGGGAAGTGGGAAACTTGGAATTGGAAAGTCATTAGTCTGACTTGATTGTGTTCAAGTGCTTTTGAAGTCGGACCAATTCTTCAACCAATGCGATTTTAGCGAGCTTGATAAGCTAGCTAACATTGCTAATAATAAAGTTAGCTAGCTTGCGTTCAGGAAACTATGCAGTATTTCGTTTTTTTACATATTATTTCTTACATTGTTACCCCAGGAAATCTTAAGTTTTATCACATACAGCCAGGAGGAACTATTGGATATAAGAGCAATGTCAACTTACCAACATTACAACCAGGAATACGACTTTCCTGAAGCGGATCCTCTGTTTGGTCCACAACCCAGGACAATGGATCGGATCCCAGCTGGCGACCCAAAACAACAGCGCCGCAGGAGGGGCAGAAGAAGCGGTCTTCTGGTCAGGCTCCGTAGACGGGCACATCTCGCACCGCTCCCGAGTTTACTACTCGCCAACGTCCAGTCTCTTGACAACAAGGTAGACGAAATCCAAGCAAGGGTTGCCTTCCAGAGAGGCATCAGAGATTGTAACGTTCTTTGTTTCACGGAAACGTGGCTCACTCGAGACACGCTATCGGAGTCGGAACAGCCACCTGGTTTCTTCACGCATTGCGCCGACAGAAACAAACATCTCTCTGGTAAGAAGAAGGGTGTGGGGGGAGGGGGGGGTATGCCTTATGATTAACGAGACGTGGTGTGATCATAGCAACATACAGGAACTCAAGTCCTTTTGCTCACCTGACCTAGAATTCCTTACAATCAAATGTCGACCGCATTATCTACCAAGAGAATTATCTTCGATTATAATCACAGCCGTATATATTCCCCCCCAAGCAGACACATCGATGGCCCTGAATGAACTTCACTGGACTCTATGTAAACTGGAAACCACATATCCTGAGGCTGCGTTCATTGTAGCTGGGGGTTTTAACAAGGCTAATCTGAAAACAAGACTCCCTAAATTTTATCAGCATATTGAATGCGCTACCCGGGCGGAAAAAATCCTGGACCATTGTTAAGCTAACTTCCGTGACATACAAAGCCCTGTCCCGCCCTCCTTTCGGAAAATCTGACCACGACTCCATTTTGTTGCTCCCAGCCTATAGACAGAAACTAAAACAGGAAACGCCCATGCTCAGGTCTGTTCAACGCTGGTCCGACCAATCTGATTCCACGCTTCAAGATTGCTTCGATCACGTGGACTGGGATATGTTCCGCATAGCGGCGAACAATAACTTTGATGAATACGCTGATTCGGTGAGCGAGTTTATTAGCAAGTGCATCGGTGATGTTGTACCCACAGCAACTATTAAAATATTCCTCAAACAGAAACCGTGGGTTGATGGCAGGATTCGTGCAAAACTGAAAGCGCGAACCACTGCTAATAATCAGGCCAAGGCGACCGGAAACATGACCGAATACAAACAGTGTAGCTATTCCCTCCGCAAGGCAATCAAACAAGCTAAGCGTCAGTATAGAGACAAAGTAGAGTCGCAATTCAACGGCTCAGACACGAGAGGTATGTGGCAGGATCTACAGTCAATCACGGACTACAAAAAGAAAATCAGCCCTGTCGCGGACCACAATGTCCTGCTCCCAGACAAACTAAACAACTTCTTTGCTCGCTTTGAGGTCAATACAGTGCCAACGACACGGCCCGCTACCAAAACCTGCGGACTCTCCTTCACTGCAGCCGACGTGAGTAAAACATTTAAACGTGTTAACCCTCGCAAGGCTGCCGGCCCAGACGGCATCCCTAGCCGCGTCCTCAGAGCATGCGCAGACCAGCTGGCTGGTGTGTTTACGGACATATTCAATCAATCCTTATCCCAGTCTGCTGTTCCCACATGCTTCAAGAGGGCCACCATTGTTCCAGTTCCCAAGAAAGCTAAGGTAACTCAGCTAAATGACTATTGCCCCATAGCACTCACCTCCGTCATCATGAAGTGCTTTGAGAGACTAGTCAAGGATCATATCACCTCCACCCTACCTGACACCCTAGACCCACTCCAATTTGCTTACCGCCCCAATAGGTCCACAGACGACACAATCACAATCACACTGCACACTGCCCTAACCCACCTGGACAAGAGGAATACCTATGTAAGAATGCTGTTCATTGACTACAGCTCAGCATTTAACACCATAGTACCCTCCAAACTCGTCATTAAGCTCGAGACCCTGGGACTCGACCCCGCCCTGTGCAACTGGGTCCTGGACTTCCTGACGGGCCGCCCCCAGGTGGTGAGGTTAGGAAACAACATCTCCACCCCGCTGATCCTCAACACTGGGGCCCCACAAGGGTGCGTTCTCAGCCTTCTCCTGTACTCCCTGTTCACCCATGACTGTGTGGCCATGCACGCCTCCAACTCAATCATCAAGTTTGCAGACGACACTACAGTGGTAGGCTTGATTACCAACAACGACGAGACGACCTACAGGGAGGAGGTGAGGGCGGTGTCAGGAAAATAACCTCACACTCAACGTCAACAAAACAAAGGAGATGATCGTGGACTTCAGGAAATGGCAGAGGGAGCAGCCCCCTATCCACATCGACGGGACAGTAGTGGAGAAGGTGGAAAGTTTTAAGTTCCTCGGCGTACACATCACGGACAAACTGAAATGGTCCACCCACACAGACAGCGTGTTGAAGAAGGCGCAACAGCGCCTCTTCAACATCAGGAGGCTGAAGAAATTTGGCTTGTCACCAAAAACACTCACAAACTTTTACAGATGCACAATCGAGAGCATCCTGTCGGGCTGTATCACCGCCTGTTACGGCAACTGCTCCGCCCACAACCGTAAGGCTCTCCAGAGGGTAGTGAGGTATGCACAACGCATCACCTGGGGCATACTATCTGCTCTCCAGGACACCTACGCCACCCGATGTCACAGGAAGGCCAAAAAGATCATCAAGGACAACAACCACCCGAGCCACTGCCTGTTCACCCCGCTATCATGCAGAAGGCGAGGTCAGTACAGGTGCATCAAAGCTGGGACCGAGAGACTGAAAAACAGTTTCTATCTCAAGGCCATCAGACTGTTAAACAGTGGCTGCTGCCAACATACTGACTCAATCTCTACCCACTTAATAATTAAAAATTGGATGAAATAAATGTATCACTAGTCACTTTAAACTATGCCACTTTATATAATGTTTACATACCCTACACTACTAATCTCATATGTATATACTGTACTCTATACCATCTACTGCATCTTGCCTATGCCGTTCGGCCATCGCTCATCCATATATATTTTTATGTACATATTCTTATTCATTCCTTTACACTTGTGTGTATAAGGTAGTTGTTGTGAAATTGTTAGATTACTTGTTAGATATTACTGCATGATCGGAACTAGAAGCACAAGCATTTCGCTACACTCGCATTAACATCTGCTAACCATGTGTACGTGACAAATACAATTTAGATTTGATTTGAACTAGCTACATTATCCACATTGCTAAGTTTGTTATTGTCAAAAACAGATTTTTGTTGAAAAGGTGAAAGGTCAGTGGTGAAAACGTCACGGCAACTCCAGTAACAACATTTTCTCAGGGTCTCCCGCTTGTAGTTACGACTTTGAAGGTTGATCAAATGAAACTTCCCAGTGGAGAACTCCAAACTTCCGTTAACTCCGACAGCATGTGAACGCCCCATTAGCCAGAATAACCAGATTAATCATAATAGTAGCATAGCCACTTAGTATAGTCACTTAGCATCTCTGTTAGCTTGCTAGCCTAATATTCTGGAGTAGGCCGATAATTGACTTGATTGACATACAGTAAGTGAAGAACACAGGAACAAATGAGCAACAAACTTAGTTTGAAAACACATTACATCATTAAAAGAGCCAAATTATGTATATGGAAAAAGCACCAAGCACGTTATGTTATGAGCATCAATCTTGCACATTGCCAATATCATTATGCAGTGTCAGTCCAATGTCTTTACTTTTTACAAGGCTACGATAACAGAACCATTTGTTACCTTGTGTTGAGTGTCCAGACAACTCAATTGACTTATTTGGGAGTTGTCACTCTTCATCTGGTTGCTTCTCAACATTACTGTGTCTCATGGTAACTGTGTCCTGCCCAGGCCAATATATCCATATCTATCTGGCGCTCTGACAGTAGGGGATCAAAGAGAGTGAGTGGCTGTCTGGTTGCTGGTTGGCTGACCATCCTACAGTGGGAGCCATTATTGTTAGACCAAACCCTCCTGAACCCCTTGGGGATAACCCTTCCCTACTCTTTATTAAAAATGGTCCGGTACAAAGTCCAGTTGGAAAGTATTCAGACCCCTTGACTTTTTCCACATTTTATTACATTACAGCCTTATTTTAAAATGTCTTAAATAATGCCAAAGTGAAAACACGTTTTTAGAAATTTTAGCACATTTATTAAAAGTAAAAAACAGAAATACCTTATTTACATAAGTATTCAGACCCTTGGCTATGAGACTCTAAATTTCACTCAGATGCATCAAGTTTCCATTGATCACCCTTGAGATGTTTCTACAACTTGATTGGACATGATTTAGAAAGACACACACCTGTCTATACAAGGTCCCACAGTTGACAGTGCATGTCAGAGCAAAAACCAAGCCATGAGGTCAAAGAAATTGTCCGTAGAGCTCCGAGACAGAATTGTGTCGAGGCACAGATCTGGGGAAGGGTACCAAAACATTTCTGCAGCATTGAAGGTCCCCAAGAACAAAATGGCCTCCATCATTCTTAAGTGGAAGAAGTTTTGAACCACCAAGACTCTTCCTAGAGCTGGCCGCCCGGCCAAACTGAGCAATCGGGGCCTTGGTCAGGGAGGTGACCAAGAACCCGATGGTCATACTGATAGAGCTCCAGAGTTCATCTGTGGAGATGGGAGAACCTTCCAGAAGGATAACCTCTTCCAGAAGGACAATCTCTGCAGCACTCCACTAATCAGGCCTTTATGGTAGAGTGGCCAAACGGAAGTCACTCCTCTGTAAAAGGCACATGACAACCCGCTTGGAGTTTGCCAAAAGGCACCTAAAGACTCTCAGAACATAAGAAACAAGATTCTCTAGTCTGATGAAACCAAGATTGAACTCTTTGGCCATAATGCCAAGCGTCAAGTCTGGAGGAAACCTGGCACCATACGTACGGTGAAGCATGGTGGTGGCAGCATCATGCTGTGGGGAGGTTTTCAGCAGCAGTGACTGGGTGACTAGTCAGGATCGAGGGAAAGATGAACGGAGCAAAGTACAGAGCGATCCTTAATGAAAACCTCTCCAGAGCGCTCAGGACCTCAGACTGGGGTGAAGGTTCACCTTCCAACAGGACAATGACCCAGGGCACACAGCCAAGACAACACAGGAGTGGCTTCGGAACAAGTCCCTGAATGTCCTTGAGTGGCCCAGCCAGAACCTGGACTTGAACCCGATCGAATATCTCTGGAGAGACCTGAAAATAGCTGTGCAGCAACGCTCCCCATCCAACCTGGCAGAGCTTGAAAGTACAGTATCTGCAGATAAGAATGGGAGAAACTCCCCAAATACAGGTGTGCCAAGCTTGTAGCATCATACCCAATAAGACTTGAGGCTGTATTCATTGCCAAAGATGCTTCAACAAAGTACTGAGTAAAGAGTCTGAATACTTATGTAAATGTGATACTTCCAGTTTTTGTTTGTAATACATTTGCAAAGATTTCAAAAAAACTGTTTTTGCTTTGTCATTATGGGGTCAAAAAGAAAGGAGGACCAAGGCACTCTTCATATAATTAATTAAAATGCCTTTATTAATATGGCATGTTCAATAGAAACAAAGTTTTTAAAAACCGACACGTTTCGGCTGCATGGCCTTCGTCAGGGAATATTGTGTGTAGATTGATGATGATTTTTATTTTACATTTACATTTACATTTACATTTAAGTCATTTAGCAGACGCTCTTATCCAGAGCGACTTACAAATTGGTGCATTCACCTTATGATATCCAGTGGAACAACCACTTTACAATAGTGCATCTAACTCTTTTAAGGGGGGGGGTTAGAAGGATTACTTTATCCTATCCTAGGTATTCCTTAAAGAGGTGGGGTTTCAGGTGTCTCCGGAAGGTGGTGATTGACTCCGCTGACCTGGCGTCGTGAGGGAGTTTGTTCCACCATTGGGGTGCCAGAGCAGCAAACAGTTTTGACTGGGCTGAGCGGGAACTGTACTTCCTCAGAGGTAGGGAGGCGAGCAGGCCAGAGGTGGATGAACGCAGTGCCCTTGTTTGGGTGTAGGGCCTGATCAGAGCCTGAAGGTACGGAGGTGCCGTTCCCCTCACAGCTCCGTAGGCAAGCACCATGGTCTTGTAGCGGATGCGAGCTTCAACTGGAAGCCAGTGGAGAGAGCGGAGGAGCGGGGTGACGTGAGAGAACTTGGGAAAGTTGAACACCAGACGGGCTGCGGCGTTCTGGATGAGTTGTAGGGGTTTAATGGCACAGGCAGGGAGCCCAGCCAACAGCGAGTTGCAGTAATCCAGACGGGAGATGACAAGTGCCTGGATTAGGACCTGCGCCGCTTCCTGCGTGAGGCAGGGTCGTACTCTGCGAATGTTGTAGAGCATGAACCTACAGGAACGGGTCACCGCCTTGATGTTAGTTGAGAACGACAGGGTGTTGTCCAGGATCACGCCAAGGTTCTTAGCACTCTGGGAGGAGGACACAATGGAGTTGTCAACCGTGATGGCGAGATCATGGAACGGGCAGTCCTTCCCCGGGAGGAAGAGCAGCTCCGTCTTGCCGAGGTTCAGCTTGAGGTGGTGATCCGTCATTTTATTTAATCCATTTTAGATTAAGGCTGTAACATAACAACATGTGTAAAAAGTCAAGGTGTCTGAATACTTTCCGAATGCACTCTATACTTGTCCAAACCATTATAACTACCAAACTCATATACATCCTAATAAAACTACTCAAACACATATCCTGATGAACAATACCTCACTGGCAAACAAACCAAGATTCCCATTACGCAAAACATGGCTGCTAAACTCCAATCCAATGTCTACTACCTGCGATGTGTTTGTTGGTGTCAACTTAAATAATTTCTTTAGCTCTGCAAATATGAATATTGGCAAGTCTTAGCCGATGGTAGTAAAGTGGTGTGTGTGTTGTGTCTCGGCGTGAAGATGAGATGATGAAGTAGAACAGATCATTCGATATAAAGGGGGAGAAGACTTCCCTCTCTATTTGATTAAACTAAGTCTGAATAACCAGAGCCATGATGGATGGGATCCTCACAAAGGAGCATTAGATCTAACATCATTACATTTAACGCCAATTCACTTTGTAGCTTTTTTAATTAACACAAACTATGATGAGTTATTAATGATTATTAGAGGGGGGGCAGCAAAGGGTTGACCCCCCCCCCCCCACACACACACACACCCCACCACCCCCCATACAGGACAAAGACAGCGTGTGCAAATCCAAACATACAGAATTTAATAGTGTCATATTTAGTCCAATCGTTTGTGAGAGATCTCTATGACAATTTAAAATGTCTACATTTAATGTAATTATCCATCTCCATGACTTCAAAGCCTATACTGTGAACATGAATAACTGTTGTTTTCCCTCAATTCATAGCTGTTGGGGATCAATCAGACGAGAGCCACTCATGTGCATCCAGTCATCTATTTAGGTCCAATCCGCTGAGAGAATGATTAGCAGCATAGAGGAAGGACAGTGTTGAACTCCCAAAGACACACTGATAGTACAGTATCATGGAGATGGTGTTAGAGAAGCCGGCGGTAAACCTGTTCCTTTTTTAAATCACTTGTTGACATTAAGTTTATGACTTAGAGTTGGAGAGATTGATGAACGATCATATTCATTCTGTTCATTTATCTTGAACTACTTGTCACTGAATTGTACTACTATCTCATCAAACATAACCATCTCAAATAAATGGGAAGTAATAAATCGGAGGCTGTATCTTTTAGCACAGTATTGTGCATTATTTGCATTCCAATCAACATTTATCTTGTCTGGGTCTCTTTTCAATAAAGTTTGCTGATTTATTGTGGAAGCCTGCCTTTACTTTGTGCTAATAATTGGATGCTATTGAAAGGATGAGTTTCTATTGATTTTGTGGATGACTGGGAGCATTAACAGGGCCAGATCTTAGATTGTCAGCCGGCTCTCTCTGTGTTGAGACGGGATCGATGTCTGTGAATCTTCCCTCCCGGCTTTTTTATTCACTTCTGTCTCCATTGATTGAAACATGCAATAGTTCAGAGGGCTATTATCACACTGATGCTACGTTTCTCTCTCTCTCTCCCCTCGCTCTCTCTCCATCCTCCTCTCTCTCTCTCTTTCTCACCCCCTCTCTCTCTCCCCCACGCTCTCTCTCTCTTTCTCCCCCCCTCTCTCTCCCCCCTCGCTCTCTCCATCCTCCTCTCTCTCACTTTCTCCCCCCCTCTCTCCCCCCTTCGTCTCTCACCCCGCCTCCTCTCTCTCTCTTTCTCCCTCTCTCTCTCTTTCTCCCCCCCTCCTCTCTCTCTCTTTCTCCCCCCCTCTCTCCCCCCTCTCTCTCCAGTGAAATCACTCACTTTATTTCAAGCCATACCTCACTGCAGCAAGTGCTCTCATCTGTTACTTTCTAACTAATGAGTGAAGAGTATTACAATGACCTGTTAGCATTAATCACAGACACCAAAGGAGACATTGATTGACTGCTATCTGCAGGATGAAAGCCAGAAGATGAAATGAAAGGGTGCTATGATTCTGGGATGTATTCGTTTCAAGTTTTAAAAACAAACTATACTTTATCAAAAATAATGAATTTGGTAGCCCGGTGGTAGTGGTCAAATACATTATATTACTGTTGGAAAAACAGGAACAGCAACGTGTCCAATGCAACCGACACTTAAAACAAAAAACAGCAACCAAAAAATGTACACTTTTTTGTACTTTCCCTGTTGTGAATTCAACTGATGATCCTTAATCCAATTTAGTGTTCTCAAGACTCTCCAAAAACCACACATTTTCAATCCAAGCATTACAATCGAGCCACTTTCAAACTGATAACTTGTAGAATCTACCTTGTAGTCGCTGCCCTGGTTGATTATTCCCACAATACAACACATATGGTTGTTATGTGGCTGTGGTCTATCCTGCTGTCCTTCTACATATCTGATCTTCTCTGGAGTTGGCAGAAAGGTCAGTGTCGCAATCGAACTGGGATTCTCCCGATTCAATGTAATCAGTATATACTTGTTATTCTGAGTGCCAGGGCCTTTCTTTTATTTGCTGGCCCAGAAGTTAATTTCCCCAGTGACCTTTGTGTAATAAAACTGTATTATCTGTTGCAGGAGCCATTGGGAGGAAGCAAATTAGCTTTCTCAGCAGCGTTTTGTCACGAAGGTGATCAGCTCTAAGTTTATTTCCTTTAGTTAGATTAAAGTGTGCTAAAGCCATGAGTCTGACTGGGAACAGCTCCCTTGTCTCCTTCCATTATCTCATCCATCCAGTGAATCAGACAATGGCTAAACATTTGAAAGATTACGCACTCAGTCTCAGTGACACATATTGGTGGTCAATGCCATTCAAGGGGGTAGGTTGATGTTTTCAATACGTTGAAGAATGAAAATAATAAACATATCGCTGTTTTTTTTTTTAAATATACAAAGTTATAAGCATCATTTATAAGTTATAACCCGTTCAGTACACGTTCAGTATAACCTACTGACTGAAATGTAAGCTACAGATGGACACAGACAAAGGCTTAGTAATTACAGTGTTGTGAATAAGCACAGACCTCTAACAGGGGAAGTAATGTGTTGTTGTAAAGCTGTTCATTTCTCACACCTCTGCACGAACATATGCCATCTGATACCCAGGAAGGAATGTCTCTAATCCTTCCTCTTGCTTTGAAGGGAGTAGAGCAGCTATCTAACTGTGCTTTGTCAAACACCCTCTCTCCAGAGACTGACCATAATCTGTCAGAAACACTCAACAGACTTTTGATTTCAACCTAATTCCTGCTCAATTTCATGACGAATAGATTTCCCTTGAATAGCCTGTTATGTACATCCGAACAAATCTGTGAACAAATCTGAACAAAATTCAGACTTCACAAATATTTGGTAAGTCATAAACAGGAGTCAAAGGCTGAGATATTTGACATGTATTAGGACTAATTCTGTCTGTAGTTTACCCTCATACTTATCTTACTGCTGCCCATAACTTATCCTCATGCCCACGGATCTCAGGGCAGCAAGTCCACCTCATTGGCTCTGTCTCTATCCAGCATCTAGCTAGTAGCTTTAGAGTGCAGCCTAGTGTGAGAGAGAGAGGAAGAGAGAGAGAGAGAGAGAGAGAGAGAGGAAGAGAGAGAAGAGAGAGAGAGGGGACAGAAGAGAGAGAGAGAGAGAGAGAGAGAGAGAGAGAAGAGAGAGAGAGAGAACAGAAGAGAGAGCTAGATGTAGAGGCCTAGAGGAGAGAGAGAGAACAGAAGAGAGAGAGAGAGAGAGAGAACAGAAGAGAGAGCTAGCAGTAGAGGCCTAGAGGAGAGGTGAATGCAATGCTTTACTGACCCGAGGAATCTCCTTTATTATGGCCCTTCTTTGTGCCTCTCCCTCCTCTGCTGCTCTGTCAGCCCATTCAGCCTGGTGGCAGCACCTACATTATGTCCTGGAAGGGCAGGGACATTCATGCCTTTTTAGCCCATTGTCCTTCCCCCGGGGTGAGGGCCCAGCGCGGGATGTGAGAACCCCGGGCCGGCCATTGTGCCCTGCTCCGCACTCTTCACACGCCTGGCGGGATACTTCCTTTCTGGTGTCACCGAAACCTGTGTGGTGTAATCCCCCAGCACCCCGCTGGGCAGGATGGGAAGGTTATTAAAAAAAGTGCCCCTAATGTCTCGTTAATAAATCGCTTCCATTTTCCGCTTCGTTTCAAAGCCGTCGCCGAGGGATCAGCGACGGGGGGAAATCCGGAAAAGGAGAGAAGGGTGGAAGGAATGTGTTATAGGACTAGCCTACTGGCCAGGCTGTGTTTTTGAACGTATCAAAACAGCAGGGGAAAAGCTGCCGTTTTAGTCAACCACGGCCTGGATCACGACACGCCACAAGTCCAGAGCCCATTTGAGAAGTCAACCTTTGACCTTCCTGTCACAAATCTACTGTCTGCACCTACTGCTTCCTGCAGACGTCAGAGTAATATCTTGGGGTCAAGCCAAAGGACTCTGATGGTAGTGTGATTGTGGTAGGAGGGATGGCTGAACAAGGCAGTGCATATTGAGTCCAGACTGAGCCGAGAGGTTTGGGTTAATAGTTCGAGCACTAGCCTATGACCCAGTAGGGTGGCGTGTTTAAGTCTCCTCTGGGGGGGTAGCGGTCAGCTCTGCTCTCTCTGCTAACGGAGGTCCCTCCACTCAAAGTGCTGCTGTGGTGAAGAGGTTAGAGAGCAGCGGGTCCCCACACCGGGCTAACACAAGCACTCTCCATGATGCGATAGAGAGTAGAGAGAGGTGGCTATCCCTGAACTGCTGAGGCTGATTGGCACACTGGGACTTGGGAGGGAGGGGAGGTGTGGGCTGGGAGGTTAGGAACGGTCCTGCTCTGCCCCGGTAATCCCATTAACTGTGACTCCTCCGCCTCCCCCCCCCTCTCTCCCTCTCTCTCCCTCTCTCTCTGTGGGGTGTGTGTGTGTGTGTGTGTGTGTGTGTGTGTGTGTGTGTGTGTGTGTGTGTGTGTGTGTGTGTGTGTGTGTGTGTGTGTGTGTGTGTGTGTGTGTGTGTGTGTGTGTGTGTGTACTGACCCCAAAGACATTAGCCTGCCTTACAGGTCAGAGGGCAGAAGAAATTAAAACGCAAATGAATCATTCATCAAATATGAATGTCTCCCCGCCTCTCACAATGAGCTGTTAGTATGAGCAATCACCTGTCACAGCTTGTGAACCCTGAGGCCCAGTGAAGTTGGTCAGACAGTGACTAACCTCAACCTACACATAAACGTAGCATTTTTTAAAGTTTAAACGTACGACAGCCCCGTGACAAAAAGCCCTGCGCTATCAACTTTTGCATGCCGACTCTACACTAAAAGATGGTCGGTCCATTATTTTCATGTATCGAAGGATTTACCCTCCATGTCTCTGTCGCTGCTATGTTTTCTTCATCTTACTTTGTGGTCGTCAACTTTGGGAACTCTTTGAGAAAATAGATTATTTCTGAAAGGCAGAAAATGTTATTATTTATGTAATTTGAATTCAATTCATAAATTGTCAATTAAATTTAATGTTTTCTTTATAACATCTATATACTATATGGTATATGTACACTGACTATCAATTCCATCTTTTTTTAGCTAGCTAAGTAGCAGTGATTTTCATAAGGTCTGTTGTTTGACAGTGTGAATTAGGTGTTAGTGTCTGTCTCTACCTGTTGACAGAATGAATGTGTTGCACGTGTTGATGCAAAGCTCACTCATTAGTTAAGACACAAATAATCCCCTAAAAAGGGAAGGTACACAACAAGCCTTCGCTGTAATAACAATTCATACCTTTAGCTGAGCGCCATCACTTACCATGTGCCTTTCATTTTGCTGTCTCAAATTACACAAAATACATATTGATCTCCTTTTTCATGGAAGATCTTCAGTGTTGAACTGGTTTTAACTGTGAAGTATTCTATTCTTAAATGGCTTGAAAAGATCACATCTATTATATGTTATGCACTGTGTTCCCTGCAGCTATCTTATCGGCTCTCAGTCACTCAGCCAATCAATGCAAGACTCTATCTGCAGAGCCATAAGTGTAGGGCAGTTATAGCATCAGTGATACTGAATAGAGGGGAGATACTAAAGGGGTCAGACGTCAACGGCAGCCACTATCAGAGAGGGAGGGATTGTTATCAATAATAGCTTGGGGTGATTGAGAGAGAGAGATTAGTCTGAGGAAAGAGCTTTGGGGGGGCGACTGGGTTAGTGCTGTTCTGGTGAGATAGGTTACAAGTATACGACACACACACACACACACACACACACACACACACACACACACACACACACACACACACACACACACACACACACACACACACACACACACACACACACACACACACACACACACACACACACACACACACACACACACACACACATCCACAGAGACGGTATAAGGTAAAGTCACTATAAGATCCTATATAATCTCACTGCTCTCTGTTCTGAATACAGTATACTATCAATTGAGGAAAGTCTTTATTCACACAGTATTTATTCCCTAAACATTGTGATTTTGGTTTATGGAAAATATACTACATGACATTTATAATCTTGTTGTCAACTGAGGGTGGCTTTTAGTGCACCAAGTTTGTACTTTGAATTTGTACACTGAGTCTGTACTCAAAATCAGAGTTTGTACTCTGAATCAGTTCAAGGGTTACCCAACTAGAGAGGCCATTTTGGCCAATCAACCTCACTGAAGCGTTCTCTGTAATGGCCAATTCATATGGTTTCCCAGAGGACTAGCTTCTCAGAGCGCTCTTGTTGCTTGAGTTTTTACACATCGTCAGGTTACAGAAATATGTGTTGCTTTTTTTCCACCAGTGTCTGGACTGGAGAGAGAAGCACAAAATATAGCCAGGATTTACATTGACATTTAATTCATTTAGCAGATGCTCGTACCCAGAATTACTTAGTTAGTGGATAATTTTTTTCATCTTCTATTTGGGTGATCCTGATCTTAAATCTCTCGGATATACGACAGACACTTCAGAACAAACCTTGTTTTGATATTGTTTTGGGACTATCTGTTGTTCCATGTAGTTAATCTGTTATTCAATGTGTTTGTATGGGCTAATAGCAGTAAGGCCAAAATATGTTTTTTAGGATACTTCAAGGGGTCTTAGAATTCAAAGTCAAATAGCTAAATAGCTAGATCCTTGGTATGATCTTCTTAAAACAATTCCATATAGCTTAGTAGAACCCTCTCCCCCGGCTTAGACAGGGCTTAGACTCTTATGGGTTAAGATAGGTAGGTGAGACAGCCACATATCACAGTCTCAGTAAGTACCTTACATTGTCTCTCAATAAAGAAGTTATCAGCAAAGTCAGTGGCAGTAGGAACATACAAGTGCCAACAATCACATAGGACGAATTGAAGAAACCATGCTCTGATTTTGTGCTCTGACTCTGTAACTAAACGAATCAAATATTTGTCACATTCACCAAATACAACAGGTGTAGACCTTCCCGTGAAATGCTTACTAGCCCTTAACCAACAATGTAGTTCAAGAAATAGAGTTAAGAAAATATTTACTAAATAAACTAATCAAAAAGTAACACAATAAAATTACATAACAATAACGAGGCTACAGCAGAAGTCGGAAGTTTACATACGCCTTAGCCAAATACATTTAAACTCAGTTTTTCATTTAATCCAAGTAAAAATTCCCTGTTTTAGGTCAGTTAGGATCACCACTTTATTTTAAGAACGTGAAATGTCAGAATAGTAATAGTTATTTGAGCTTTTATTTCTTTCATCACATTCCCAGTGGGTCAGAAGTTTACATACACTCAATTAGTATTTGGTAGCATTGCCTTTAAATTGTTTAACTTGGATCAAACGTTTCGGGTAGCCTTCCACAAGCTTCAGACAATAAGTTGGGTGAATTTTGGCCCATTCCTCCTGACAGAGCTGGTGTAACTGAGTCAGGTTTGTAGGCCTCCTAGCTCGCAAACGCTTTTTCAGTTCTGCCCACTAATTTTCTATAGGGTTGAAGTCAGGGCTTTGTGATGGCCACCCCAATACCTTGACGTTGTTGTCCTTAAGCAATTTTGCCACAACTTTGGAAGTATGCTTGGGGTCATTGTCCATTTGGAAGACCCATTTGCAACCAAGCTTTTACTTCCTGACTGATGTCTTGAGATGTTCCTTCAATATATCCACATAATTTTCCTTTCTCATGATGCCATCTATTTTGTGAAGTGCACCAGTCCCTCCTGCAGCAAAGCACCCCCACAACATGATGCTGCCAGCACCGTGTTTCACAGTTGGGATGGTGTTCTTCGGCTTGCAAGCATCCTCCTTTCCCTCCAAACATAACGATGGTCATTATGGCCAAACAGTTCTATTTTTGTTTCATCAGACCAGAGGACATTTCTCCAAAAAGTACGATCTTCATCCCCATGTGCAGTTGCAAACCGTAGTCTGTCTTTTTTTATGGCGGTTTTGGAGCAGTGGCTTCTTCCTTGCTGAGCGGCCTTTCAGGTTATGTCGATATAGGACTCGTTTTACTGTGGATATAGATACTTTTGTACCTGTTTCCTCCAGCATCTTCACAAGGTCCTTTGCTGTTGTTCTGGGATTGATTTGCACTTTTCTCACCAAAGTACGTTAATCTCTAGGAGACAGAACGCGTCTCCTTCCTGAGCGGTATGACGGCTGCGTGGTCCCATGGTGTTTATACTTGCGTACAGTGTTTGTACAGATGAATGTGGTACCTTCAGGCATTTGGAAATTGCTCCCAAGGATGAACCAGACTTGTGGAGGTCTACAATTTTTTTTCTAAGGTCTTGAAAGATGTATTTTGATTTTCTATGATGTCAAGCAAAGACACTGAGTTTGACAGTAGGCCTTGAAATACATCCACAGGTACACCTCCAATTGACGCAAATTATGTCAATTAGCCTATCAGAAGCTTCTAAAGCCATGACATAATTTTCTGGAATTTTCCAAGCTGTTTAAAGGCACAGTCAACTTAGTGTATGTAAACTTCTGACCCACTAGAATTGTGATACAGTGAATTATAAGTGTATTAATCTGTCTGTAAACAATTTTTGCGAAAATGACTTTGTCATGCACAAAGTAGATGTCCTAACCGACTTGCCAAAACTATAGTTTGCTAACAAGAAATCTGTGGAGTGGTTGAAAAACGAGTTTTAATGACTACAACCTAAGTGTATGTAAACTTCCGACTTCAACTGCATATAGAGTGGGTACCGGTACCGAGTCAATGTGCAGGGGTACAGGTTAGTTGAGGTAATTTGCACTACGCATAAATAATAAACAGCGAGTAGCAGCAGTGTAAAAACAGAGGGGGGGGGGTCAATGTAAATAGTCCGGGTGGCCATTTGATTAGTTGTTCAGCAGTCTTATGGCTTGGAGGTAGAAGCTGTTAAGGAGCCTTTTGGTCCTAGACTTGGCGATCTGGTACCGCTTGCCATGCGGTAGCAGAGAGAACAGTCCATGAAAGGGAAAGGGGGATACCTAGTCAGTTGTACAACTGAATGCCTTCAACTGAATTGTTTATTCTGCATTTAACCCAACCCCTCTGAATCAGAGAGTTGCGGGGGGCTGCCTTAATCGACATCCACGTCTTCAGCGCCCGGGGAACAGTGGGTTAACTGTCTTGCTCAGGGGCAGATCGACAGATTTTTACCTTGTCAGCTCGGGGATTCGATCCAGCAACCTTTCGGGTACTGGCCCAACGCTATGACTTGGCTGACTGGAGTCTGACAATTGTTTTGCCCTTCCTCTGACACGCCACGTATATAGGTCCTCGGTGGCCACAGTGATGTACTGGGCCATACGCACTACCCTCTGTAGCGCCTTACGGTCAGATGCCGAGCAGTTACCATACCAGGCGGTGATGCAACCGGTCAGCATGCTCACGATGGTGCAACTGTAGAACCTTTTGAGTATCTGGGGACCCATGCCAAATCTTTTAAATCTCCTGAGGGGGAAAAGGTGTTGTAATGCCCTCTTAACGACTGTCTTGATGTGTTTGGACCATGATAGCTCGTTGGTGATGTGGACACCAAGGAACTTGAAACTCTCGACCCGCTCCACTACAGCCCTGTCAATGTCAATGGGGGCCTTTTCCTGTAGTCCACGATCAGCTCCTTTTTTCATTGATCACATTAAGGGAGAGGTTGTTATCCTGGCACCACACTGACAGGTCTCTGACCTCCTTCCTATAGGCTGTCTCATCGTTGTCGGTGATCAGGCCTACCACTGTTGTGTCGTCAGCAAACTTAATAAGAATGTGTTCTTAACTGACTTGCCTAGTTAAATAAAGGTAAAATAAACAAATAAAAAAATGATGGTGTGGGAGCCACACAGTCGTGGATGAACGGGGAGTACAGGAGGGGACTAAGCACGCACCCCTGAGGTGCCCCAGTGTTGAGGATCAGCGTGGCAGATGTGTTGTTACCTACCCTTACCACCTGGGGGTGGCCCATCAGAAAGTCCAGGATCCAGTTGCAAAGGGAGGTGTTTAGTCCCAGGGTCCTTAGCTTAGCGATGAGCTTTGTGGGCACTACGGTGTTGAACGCTGAGCTGTAGTCAATGAAGAACTCTTTTCTTTAAAAAAAAAACTTTTTGTCTCTCCAGTCTTGTCTCATCGCTGCAACTCCCGTACAGACTTGGGAGAGGCGAAGGTCGAGAGCCACGAGTCCTCCAAAACACGATCCAACCAAGCCGCACTGCTTCTTGGCACAATGCCCGCTTAACCCGGAAGCCAGACACACCAACGTGTCGGAGGAAACACTGTACACCTGGCGACTGTGTCAGCGTGCATGCGCCCGTCCCGAAGTCATTAGAACGCGATGGGACAAGGACATCCCTGCCGGCCAAACCCTCCCCTAACCCGGGACGACGCTGGGCCAATTGTGCGCCGCCCCTGGACTCGAACCAAGATCTCTAGTGGCACAGCTAGCAACTGCGATGCAGTGCCTTAGACCACTGTGCCACTTGGGAGGCCCGTGAACAGCATTTTCACATAGGTGTTCCTTTTGTCCAGGTGGGAAAGGGCAATGTGGAGTGTGATTGAGATTCCATCATCTGTGGATCTGTTGAGGCGGTATGCAAATTGGAGTGGTTCTAGGGTTTCCAGCATGATGGTGTTGATGTGAGCCCTGACCAGCCATTCAAAGCACTTCATGGCTACCGACGTGAATGCTACGGGGCGGTAATAATTTAGGCAGGGTACCTTCGGTTTCTTGGGCACAGGGACTATGGTGGTCTGTTTGAAACATGTAGGTATTACAGACTCGGACAGGGAGAAGTTGAAAATGTCAGTGAAGACACTTGCCAGTTGGTCCGCGCATGCTTTGAGTACACGTCCTGGTAATCCGTTTGGCCGCGCGGCTTTGTGAACGTTGACCTGTTTAAAAGTCTTACTCACATCGGCTACGGAGAGCGTGATCACACAGCCGTCCAGAACAGCTGGTGCTCTCATGCATGCTTCAGTGTTGCTTGCCTCGAAGCGGGCATAAAAGGCTTTTAGCTCGTCTGGTAGGCTCATCTCTCTTCTAACTAAATATCCCATTCCTCATTGTGCTGTCAATAGCACAGAAACACTTTATGTATATTGTCTTTGTATTGGCACATAAAGGTATAGCACAGATACACGTTATGTATATTGTCTTTGTATTGGCACATAAAGGTATGGCACAGAAACACATTATGTATATTGTCTTTGTATTGGCACATAAAGGTATAGGCTATTCAATCACTTTCATCCCAGCTGGTTTACTCATCTCATTCTAACTAATTCAGTTGGTCCTACAGTACTATTGGGAGTTATTGGTTATTTGGGACAATGTGGACACTGTGTGTCTATATATTGATCAGTTTGAGGGTCTCCTGTTGTCTGTCAATAGCAGTAGATTCATCTAATTACGCTTCCTCTCTGTTTCTCCTGTTTACTGTCACCACGGGAACTCTTAACAAGCCCAGCCCCCGGAGGGAGACGTCACAACATTAGGACAGTCTAGTAGTTAGTCTCCCACCTCCCTCCTTTAACCCAGGTCATAAACTATTCACAATGCTCCCATACAGCAGAACACTAAACATTTCATTTAGACTATTAGGAATGTAAATGTCTATATCCCAAATGGCACCATATTCCCTTTACTGTGCACTTATTTTGCCTATGGGGCTATTATCAAAAGTAGTGCACTATATAAGGAATACGGTGCCATTTGGAACACATTTAATTTACATTCCAAATAGTTTTATGACAAGTGATGTCATTGTCATGACACGTGTCTTGCCTGGGTAGGTGAAATGAGATGGCTCAGTGAAGCATGGTATAAATGTCCACTTAACTCTTCTAGGGATGATTACTGTAAACCACATTCCTCCTATCTCTCTCTAGTCCTGTCAGTGAGATCTGTCTGTGCATTCGAAACGTATGATCTTGGAATGGTCATAAAAATATGTTGGTGCATGGGAGTGCAAAGCAGAAGACAAGCAATTTGCATTTTAACAAACAAACAAATGAAGTTATGTTGTATTGTATTGTCCATCTTTCATTACTGTCCATCTTCAGAGTCATCCAGTCCCTCTCAGTATGACCTCACAAACTAGTAGCTATAAGTTAGTAAGTTATTAAGCCTTGTCCAAGCCAGAACGGCCCAACCTTTCTCCTGTTTCTGTAGTGAGGCAGCTTGATGTACCACTACACTTCCTGGACAGGACACTAGTCTATCTCCTGTTTCTGTAGTGAGGCAGCTTGATGTACCAGTACACCTCCTGGACAGGACACTAGTCTATCTCCTGTTTCTGTAGTGAGGCAGCTTGATGTACCAGTACACCTCCTGGACAGGACACTAGTCTATCTCCTGTTTCTGTAGTGAGGCAGCTTGATGTACCAGTACACCTCCTGGACAGGACATTAGTAACTATACTGGGAGGCTGAAAGCTTGCATGGAGAATCACAGATAGAGCCTCAGACTGACGGGACCCATTGAGTTTAATAGAGTATCCCCCCCCCCCTCTCCTTCCACTCCCCCTCCCTCCCTCCTTCCATGCCTGCCTGTCTCCCTGTCTTCCAATTGACTCATTCACCCCCCCCCCCCCTGTAACTATTCCCCAGGTTGTTGCTGTAAATGAGAATGTGTTCTCATTTGCCTGGTAAAATAAGGGTTCAATAAAAACTGTCTCCCTGCCATCCAAACACAAGTGGACCATGTTGTTCATCCTCCCCCTCTAACCTCTCTTCTCTTCCCACACACACAAACACCACAAACCCTCACGTATGAATGTACGGGCACACAGACACGTACTGTACACACTCACACAGG
>NC_092089.1:22423633-22477818 GCF_045679555.1 Salvelinus alpinus
CTATGCAGTGTCAAACAGACACAGTGGAAACTCTGCTTTTCATCTGTTGGTCTGTTAACATTGTACTAGTAACTAACAGAGCTGAAATCTTTTGGCAGATGTGCAGAAGCTCATTTTTCCCCATCAGCTATTATAGCATTATAAACACTTGGTTGGAGTTACATAAAACATGTATATTTTTTGGACTGCATGGGAGATTCTTTTTGTCTGATGAGAGAGAGAGAGAAACAGCTGTGCTGGCCTTACAATGCATTAAGTATTTCATCCCTTTTAGATGGTTAAATTGTGCATGAAATGTCGCTGGCGCTGGGCTCTCCCGAGCTGGACTGATTAGACAACATCTGTTACATGGGGAGAAATCCCTGTCTTTCCTAATTAGCTGTCAGCTTGCGCCTCCGTTGTGCCTGATGGTGCCGTGATCTGCCACAGGTTCCTCTCCTCATCCTGTCACCTGCCTGAGTCCTCCCCCCTCTCCTCCTCTGTACACCCTCCCCTCCCCTCTCCCTCCTCTACCCCAGCTCCCCTCGCCTCTCCCTCCTCCCCTCTCCCTCCTCTAACCCAGCTCCCCTCGCCTCTCCCTCCTCCCCTCCCCTCTCCCTCCTCTACCCCTGCTCCCCTCCCCTCTCCCTCCTCTACCCCTCTCCCTCCTCTACCCTGCTCCCCTCCCCTCCCCTCTCCCTCCTCTACCCCTGCTCCCCTCCCCTCTCCCCCTCTACACCTGCTCCCCTCGCCTTTCCCTCCTCTACCTCTGCTCCCCTCTCCATCATTTACCCCTCTCCTCACCCCCTCTACTGCCCACAGTCTCCCCTCTCCGCCCCTCTCGCTCCCCCTCACACACAGTCATCAGCTGTAATTAGTGAGCAGGGCTCCATACAAAGGAGCATGCTGGGGAACAAGCCCATCTGTGCTGCTCCGTCATCAGCCACCACGAAGGAGGCACACTACTTCTCACACGGTGGTGCCTCTGATCTATTCTAACTCCTCTATCTCCTCTCCTCTATCTCCTCTCCTCTCCTCTCCGCTAACTCCTCTCCTTTAACTCCTCTATCTCCTCTCCTCTCCGCTAACTCCTTTATCTCCTCTCCTCTAACTCCTCTATCTCCTCTCCTCTAACTCCTCTATCTCCTCTCCTCTATCTCCTCTCCTCTCCTCTAACTCCTCTATCTCCTCTCCTCTATCTCCTCTCCTCTAACTCCTCTATCTCCTCTCCTCTAACTCCTCTATCTCCTCTCCTCTATCTCCTCTCCTCTCCTCTAACTCCTCTATCTCCTCTCCTCTATCTCCTCTCCTCTAACTCCTCTATCTCCTCTCCTCTCCTCTAACTCCTCTATCTCCTCTCCTCTAACTCCTCTATCTCCTCTCCTCTAACTCCTCTATCTCCTCTCCTCTCCTCTAACTCCTCTATCTCCTCTCCTCTATCTCCTCTCCTCTCCTCTAACTCCTCTATCTCATCTCCTCTCCTCTAACTCCTCTATCTCCTCTCCTCTCCGCTAACTCCTTTGTCTCCTCTCCTCTAACTCCTCTATCTCCTCTCCTCTCCTCTAACTCCTCTATCTCCTCTATCTCCTCTCCTCTAACTCCTCTATCTCCTCTCCTCTAACTCCTCTATCTCCTCTCCTCTCCTCTAACTCCTCTATCTCCTCTCCTCTCCGCTAACTCCTCTATCTCCTCTCCTCTAACTCCTCTATCTCCTCTCCTCTCCTCTAACTCCTCTATCTCCTCTCCTCTCCGCTAACTCCTCTATCTCCTCTCCTCTAACTCCTCTCCTCTCCTCTAACTCCTCTATCTCCTCTCCTCTAACTCCTCTCCTTTAACTCCTCTCCTTTAACTCCTCTATCTCCTCTCCTCTAACTCCTCTCCCTTAACTCCTCTCCTCTAACTCCTCTATCTCCTCTCCTCTAACTCCTCTATCTCCTCTCCTCTAACTCCTCTCCTCTAACTCCTCTCCTTTAACTCCTCTCCTTTAACTCCTCTATCTCCTCTCCTCTAACTCCTCTCCTCTATCTCCTCTATCTCCTCTCCTTTAACTCCTCTCCTTTAACTCCTCTATCTCCTCTCCTCTAACTCCTCTCCTTTAACTGCTCTCCTCTAACTCCTCTATCTCCTCTCCTCTAACTCCTCTCCTTTAACTCCTCTCCTTTAACTCCTCTATCTCCTCTCCTCTAACTCCTCTCCTCTAACTCCTCTCCTCTAACACCTCTCCTCTAACTCCTCTCCTCTAACTCCTCTCCTCTATCTCCTCTCCTCTATCTCCTCTCCTCTAACTCCTCTCCTCTAACTCCTCTCCTCTAACTCCTCTCCTCTAACTCCTCTCCTCTAACACCTCTCCTTTAACTCCTCTCCTTTAACTCCTCTCCTCTATCTCCTCTCCTCTATCTCCTCTCCTCTAACTCCTCTCCTCTAACTCCTCTCCTCTAACTCCTCTCCTCTAACACCTCTCCTCTATCTCCTCTCCTCTAACTCCTCTCCTCTAACTCCTCTCCTCTAACTCCTCTCCTCTAACTCCTCTCCTCTAACTCCTCTCCTCTAACTCCTCTCCTCTAACACCTCTCCTCTAACTCCTCTCCTCTAACTCCTCTCCTCTAACTCCTCTCCTCTAACACCTCTCCTCTAACTCCTCTCCTCTAACTCCTCTCCTCTAACACCTCTCCTCTAACTCCTCTCCTCTAACACCTCTCCTCTAACTCCTCTCCTCTAACTCCTCTCCTCTAACACCTCTCCTCTAACTCCTCTCCTCTAACTCCTCTCCTCTAACTCCTCTCCTCTAACACCTCTCCTCTAACACCTCTCCTCTAACTCCTCTCCTCTAACACCTCTCCTCTAACTCCTCTCCTCTAACTCCTCTCCTCTAACACCTCTCCTCTAACACCTCTCCTCTAACTCCTCTCCTCTAACTCCTCTCCTCTAACTCCTCTCCTCTAACTCCTCTCCTCTAACACCTCTCCTCTAACTCCTCTCCTCTAACACCTCTCCTCTAACACCTCTCCTCTAACACCTCTCCTCTAACTCCTCTCCTCTAACACCTCTCCTCTAACTCCTCTCCTCTAACACCTCTCCTCTAACTCCTCTCCTCTAACTCCTCTCCTCTAACTCCTCTCCTCTATCTCCTCTCCTCTATCTCCTCTCCTCTATCTCCTCTCCTCTATCTCCTCTCCTCTAACACCTCTCCTCTAACTCCTCTCCTCTAACACCTCTCCTCTAACTCCTCTCCTCTAACACCTCTCCTCTAACACCTCTCCTCTAACACCTCTCCTCTATCTCCTCTCCTCTAACTCCTCTCCTCTAACTCCTCTCCTCTAACTCCTCTCCTCTAACTCCTCTAACTCCTCTCCTCTCCTCTAACTCCTCTCCTCTAACTCCTCTAACTCCTCTCCTCTAACTCCTCTCCTCTAACTCCTCTCCTCTAACTCCTCTCCTCTATCTCCTCTCCTCTAACTCCTCTCCTCTAACTCCTCTCCTCTAACTGCTCTCCTCTAACTCCTCTCCTCTATCTCCTCTCCTCTAACTCCTCTCCTCTAACTCCTCTCCTCTAACACCTCTATCTCCTCTCCTTTCCTCTAACACCTCTCCTCTAACTCCTCTCCTCTAACGCCTCTCCTCTATCTCCTCTCCTCTAACTCCTCTCCTCTAACTCCTCTCCTCTAACTCCTCTCCTCTATCTCCTCTCCTCTAACTCCTCTCCTCTAACTCCTCTCCTCTAACTGCTCTCCTCTAACTCCTCTCCTCTATCTCCTCTCCTCTAACTCCTCTCCTCTAACTCCTCTCCTCTAACACCTCTCCTCTATCTCCTCTCCTCTAACTCCTCTCCTCTAACACCTCTCCTCTAACACCTCTCCTCTAACACCTCTCCTCTATCTCCTCTCCTCTAACTCCTCTCCTCTAACTCCTCTCCTCTAACACCTCTCCTCTAACTCCTCTCCTCTAACTCCTCTCCTCTAACACCTCTCCTCTAACTCCTCTCCTCTAACACCTCTCCTCTAACTCCTCTCCTCTAACTCCTCTCCTCTAACACCTCTCCTCTAACTCCTCTCCTCTAACACCTCCCCTCTATCTCCTCTCCTCTAACTCCTCTCCTCTAACTCCTCTCCTCTAACACCTCTCCTCTATCTCCTCTCCTCTAACTCCTCTCCTCTAAATCCTCTCATCTAACACCTCTCCTCTAACTCCTCTCCTCTATCTCCTCTCCTCTAACACCTCTCCTCTAACTCCTCTCCTCTAACTCCTCTCCTCTAACACCTCTCCTCTATCTCCTCTCCTCTAACTCCTCTCCTCTATCTCCTCTCCTCTATCTCCTCTCCTCTAACACCTCTCCTCTAACTCCTCTCCTCTAACACCTCTAACTCCTCTCCTCTAACTCCTCTCCTCTAACACCTCTCCTCTAACTCCTCTCCTCTAACTCCTCTCCTCTAACTCCTCTCCTCTAACTCCTCTCCTCTAACACCTCTCCTCTAACTCCTCTCCTCTAACACCTCTCCTCTAACTCCTCTCCTCTAACTCCTCTCCTCTAACACCTCTCCTCTAACACCTCTCCTCTAACTCCTCTCCTCTAACTCCTCTCCTCTAACACCTCTCCTCTAACACCTCTCCTCTAACTCCTCTCCTCTAACTCCTCTCCTCTAACACCTCTCCTCTAACACCTCTCCTCTAACTCCTCTCCTCTAACTCCTCTCCTCTAACTCCTCTCCTCTAACACCTCTCCTCTAACATCTCTCCTCTAACTCCTCTCCTCTAACTCCTCTCCTCTAACTCCTCTCCTCTAACACCTCTCCTCTAACTCCTCTCCTCTAACTCCTCTCCTCTAACACCTCTCCTCTAACACCTCTCCTCTAACTCCTCTCCTCTAACTCCTCTCCTCTAACACCTCTCCTCTAACACCTCTCCTCTAACTCCTCTCCTCTAACTCCTCTCCTCTAACTCCTCTCCTCTAACTCCTCTCCTCTAACACCTCTCCTCTAACTCCTCTTCTCTAACTCCTCTCCTCTAACTCCTCTCCTCTAACTCCTCTCCTTTAACTCCTCTCCTCTAACTCCTCTATCTCCTCTATCTCCTCTCCTCTAACTCCTCTATCTCCTCTATCTCCTCTCCTCTAACTCCTCTATCTCCTCTATCTCCTCTCCTCTAACTCCTCTATCTCCTCTCCTCTAACCCCTCTCCTCTAACTCCTCTAACTCCTCTCCTCTAACTCCTCTCCTCTAACACCTCTCCTCTAACTCCTCTCCTCTAACACCTCTCCTCTATCTCCTCTCCTCTAACTCCTCTCCTCTAACTCCTCTCCTCTAACACCTCTCCTCTATCTCCTCTCCTCTAACTCCTCTCCTCTAAATCCTCTCATCTAACACCTCTCCTCTAACTCCTCTCCTCTATCTCCTCTCCTCTAACACCTCTCCTCTAACTCCTCTCCTCTAACTCCTCTCCTCTAACACCTCTCATCTATCTCCTCTCCTCTAACACCTCTCCTCTAACTCCTCTCCTCTAACACCTCTAACTCCTCTCCTCTAACTCCTCTCCTCTAACACCTCTCCTCTAACTCCTCTCCTCTAACTCCTCTCCTCTAACTCCTCTCCTCTAACTCCTCTCCTCTAACACCTCTCCTCTAACACCTCTCCTCTAACTCCTCTCCTCTAACTCCTCTCCTCTAACTCCTCTCCTCTAACTCCTCTCCTCTAACACCTCTCCTCTAACTCCTCTTCTCTAACTCCTCTCCTCTAACTCCTCTCCTCTAACTCCTCTCCTTTAACTCCTCTCCTCTAACTCCTCTATCTCCTCTAACTCCTCTATCTCCTCTCCTCTAACTCCTCTATCTCCTCTCCTCTAACCCCTCTCCTCTAACTCCTCTCCTCTAACTCCTCTCCTCTAACACCTCTCCTCTAACTCCTCTCCTCTAACACCTCTCCTCTATCTCCTCTCCTCTAACTCCTCTCGTCTAACTCCTCTCCTCTAACACCTCTCCTCTATCTCCTCTCCTCTAACTCCTCTCCTCTAAATCCTCTCATCTAACTCCTCTCCTCTAACTCCTCTCCTCTATCTCCTCTCCTCTAACACCTCTCCTCTAACTCCTCTCCTCTAACTCCTCTCCTCTAACACCTCTCCTCTATCTCCTCTCCTCTAACACCTCTCCTCTAACTCCTCTCCTCTAACTCCTCTCCTCTAACACCTCTCCTCTATCTCCTCTCCTCTAACACCTCTCCTCTAACTCCTCTCCTCTAACTCCTCTCCTCTAACTCCTCTCCTCTATCTCCTCTCCTCTAACACCTCTCCTCTAACTCCTCTCCTCTAACTCCTCTCCTCTAACTCCTCTCCTCTAACACCTCTAACTCCTCTCCTCTAACTCCTCTCCTCTAACACCTCTCCTCTAACTCCTCTCCTCTAACTCCTCTCCTCTAACTCCTCTCCTCTAACTCCTCTCCTCTAACACCTCTCCTCTAACTCCTCTCCTCTAACACCTCTCCTCTAACTCCTCTCCTCTAACTCCTCTCCTCTAACACCTCTCCTCTAACACCTCTCCTCTAACTCCTCTCCTCTAACTCCTCTCCTCTAACACCTCTCCTCTAACACCTCTCCTCTAACTCCTCTCCTCTAACTCCTCTCCTCTAACACCTCTCCTCTAACACCTCTCCTCTAACTCCTCTCCTCTAACTCCTCTCCTCTAACTCCTCTCCTCTAACACCTCTCCTCTAACACCTCTCCTCTAACTCCTCTCCTCTAACTCCTCTCCTCTAACTCCTCTCCTCTAACTCCTCTCCTCTAACACCTCTCCTCTAACTCCTCTCCTCTAACTCCTCTCCTCTAACTCCTCTCCTCTAACTCCTCTCCTCTAACACCTCTCCTCTAACTCCTCTCCTCTAACACCTCTCCTCTAACACCTCTCCTCTAACACCTCTCCTCTAACTCCTCTCCTCTAACTCCTCTCCTCTAACTCCTCTCCTCTAACTCCTCTCCTCTAACACCTCTCCTCTAACTCCTCTTCTCTAACTCCTCTCCTCTAACTCCTCTCCTCTAACTCCTCTAACTCCTCTCCTTTAACTCCTCTCCTCTAACTCCTCTATCTCCTCTATCTCCTCTCCTCTAACTCCTCTATCTCCTCTATCTCCTCTCCTCTAACTCCTCTATCTCCTCTATCTCCTCTCCTCTAACTCCTCTATCTCCTCTATCTCCTCTCCTCTAACTCCTCTATCTCCTCTAACTCCTCTCCTCTAACTCCTCTCCTCTAACACCTCTCCTCTAACACCTCTCCTCTAACTCCTCTCCTCTAACTCCTCTCCTCTAACACCTCTCCTCTAACACCTCTCCTCTAACTCCTCTCCTCTAACTCCTCTCCTCTAACTCCTCTCCTCTAACTCCTCTCCTCTAACACCTCTCCTCTAACTCCTCTTCTCTAACTCCTCTCCTCTAACTCCTCTCCTCTAACTCCTCTAACTCCTCTCCTTTAACTCCTCTCCTCTAACTCCTCTATCTCCTCTATCTCCTCTCCTCTAACTCCTCTATCTCCTCTATCTCCTCTCCTCTAACTCCTCTATCTCCTCTATCTCCTCTCCTCTATCTCCTCTATCTCCTCTCCTCTAACTCCTCTATCTCCTCTATCTCCTCTCCTCTAACTCCTCTATCTCCTCTCCTCTAACTCCTCTATCTCCTCTCCTCTAACTCCTCTATCTCCTCTCCTCTAACCCCTCTCCTCTAACTCATCTAACTCCTCTCCTCTCCTCTAACTCATCTAACTCCTCTCCTCTAACACCTCTATCTGCTCTATCTCCTCTCCTCTAACTGCTCTACCTCTACCTCCTCTCTTCTTCTCTGACACTGGGTGCAGCTCCAGGGCTATAGGCCCCCGCAGGGAGCCGGTCACACAGAAGCCCACAAGATGATGCCCCCACCAGCCACAGTTATTCTGCCTGGCCCCTCAACCTTCCCTCTCTCGCTTTCTCAATCCCACTCTCTCCCTCTCTCAGTCAATCTCTCCCTTCCCCTTCTCCCCAACCCCACCTGTGCTGAAAGAAAATCCATGGCAGCGGAGGGCGATTCATCTTGCTTTAATAAGGCCTGGACATCAGTAAATATGAAGTACGCGGTGGACAGGAAGGATTGTCAGACAGCACTGTTATCAGGTATTGACCAAGTGGAAGAATAGATGGATGGAATGTGGCAGGAATCCATACGGACAAATGAAATTACGCGGAAGCCTCAAAGAAAGTTAAAAACAGACGACTGATGAAGCGTTGAGTTAATACAGTTGGTTTGTTATGAATGTATAATTCTGTCTGGATTCATAACACCACTTCATATCCCCAACTCTCTCTCCGTCGTAGAATAGCAGTAGATGGTAGTTGGATACGACCCGCAGTTCAATACTATTACCTGACTAGTGATATTAGAGGCTTGTTCATGTCATTACAGGGTTCTTCTATTATCTGGCACATTGACCTTCTTCTGTCTCCTCTTCATTCAGTGGACAATCACCTAGTGTACATGTCAATGCTTTAAGGACAACTCTCATAATAAACAGTCACACTATATGTTATGGCCCATTGATTCATTATAACAGTTAATCTATACCTCTTGATTAAAGTCTTCCCAAGGTCAAAGACACTGCTTTTTCAAATAGCTAGCAGCATATTCTGATTTCCTAACCAGCAGCACCATGAGCTTTTATGGAGCGGTATGCACCACTAATACCACACTATTTATTCTGACAATACACGAGTCCCAACTGACACCCTATATAGGACACTACTTTAGACCAGGGCCCATAGGGGGGATAGGGTACCATTTGGAACACTCCCTCTGAGTGTTGATTTATGCTCTGTGCAGTCTAGTTCGCTGGGATAACCAGAATTATGTTAAAGATGGTTTATTCTTGACATGAACCTTTCTCTAGACAAACAGGCTGAGGATTTAGATGCATTACAGTCCAGCCATTAAAGCTGCGAGCCAAAGAGATTGCTTGTTATGTATCACCTCCAACGGTGCTACCTGGTCTGTTAAACAATCACTTCCTCCTTCCCTATCCTCCCATCAGCCTCTGTGTCTGATTGGATGTCTGATCAACACCCTGACTGACGGCATACACATCTGTCCCCCTTGGCAATCTACCTGCAAGTTGAAATGGAGGGGCAGACAGACAGACGAGGGGTGGAACCGCTGGGCGAGGAGAGAGGAAGGAAGGAAGCAGGGTTTAAATGGTGCCTTAAGGCATGGAAGAAGAGGAGACCAGTAGTTAAATAGCAGCTGTAATCACCAGACAGACAGTTAGCCTCAATTCATTACTGTCCTGACTATGCAGATGACTCATGAGATTGATCATAATAGGAGTTTATACATCATTTCAAGGATTGATTTAAAACCAATTAAATAGGTCCTGTTTCTATGTTTCCTGCCCATTGTGAAGAATTGGGAGAGCGTTGTGACAATGAACAGTTTCCCCCGTTGTTCATTATTTCATATTTGAGCCAGCAACAAGGGCAACCAACCCAGATCCATCCCTGGGTTAGACAGAGTGTACAGTGTTCAATAGTTTTAGTTAGCAGAAACCAGTCACAATAGTAGTAGGTCGCAGTACTTCCTTGTGTTTCCAGAGATGTGGACAGGAAGGGTAGAAAGCAGTGATCCTGTTGCGCCAACAGGGATGGCATGGGGGACATTAACTAGTAGCTACCTCTGTCTCTCTGCCTGGCAGTGCCACGCAGATGCCAGCTGTACAGTGATGGCCATGCTGTCCTGATGCCCCTCAGATGGCACTAACCGTGCCAGGGAGAGGCCACGATACCTGGCAGAGGGCACACACACACATTAGCCCTGCACGCCATTACCTTCCACTCAGACCAGGTGGGTTAATCTGGGGTTAATTCTATTGGGCCTCTCTAACAGGGAGAGATGTGAACGGAATGACAGCCATTTGGGGTGTGTGTGTGTGTGTGTGTGTGTGTGTGTGTGTGTGTGTGTGTGTGTGTGTGTGTGTGTGTGTGTGTGTGTGTGTGTGTGTGTGTGTGTGTGTGTGTGTGTGTGTGTGTGTGTGTGTGTGTGTGTGTGTGTGTGTGACAGCCCTTTGGCTGAGTTCAGCATGTTTCACTTCATCTACAGGAATATTATACTGTACACACCCACAGCGTGTCTCTCTGTCTGTCTGTCTGGAGAGAGGGGGGGGGGGGGGGGGTTCTCATCACCATACAGCTCATATTGCTGTGGGGAATAAAGATGAATTTTTGTAGCTGACTATTTGATTGATTGAAAGTATTTAGATGGGAAACTGTACAATTACAAAATGAATATTCCAGTATTTGGGAAGAGTGATTACACCTGTGGGGCACATGCTGTCACTTCTGTGTCTATCTATCATTCCAGCACTGTTGGTGATGAGGGGTTGGATTTATTTGAATGAGGCGATGATCAATGGAAAAGTTATAGGAGAGACAGAGCTAAACTAGTGTGAAATGCCTTGGTGGAGTGAATAGGCAGGGTGTGCATGTGTGTGTGCGTGCGTGCGAGATAGAATCATCAAAAACATCCTGATTTGAGGAATAATGATATGTATTAAAAGCCTCTGGCTGTTTTTTTATTTCGTTTTATTTCACCTTTATTTAACCAGGTAGGCCAGTTGAGAACAAGTTCTCATTTACAACTGCGACCTGGCCATGGATGATGCCATGGATGATGTCATGGAAGATGTTGTGGATGATGTCATGGATGATGCCATGGATGATGTCATGGAAGATGTCATGGAAGATGTCATGGAAGATGTCATGGAAGATGTCATGGAAGATGTCATGGAAGACGTCATGGAAGATGTCATGGAAGATGTCATGGAAGATGCCATGGATGATGTCCTGGAAGACGTCATGGAAGACGTCATGGAAGATGCCATGGATGATGTCATGGATGATGTCATGGAAGACGTCATGGATGATGTTTCCAATATAAAATCTATGATCAGTTAAGCATGTGAAGTACCAATGAACTTCCTGTAAATGTAGCAGACCAAAAAGTACAATAGGCCTGTACATCTCCACAGTGCCACACAGCAGAGCACTGTTAAAGTCTCCGTGCAGACTGCTAAAAGAGAGGTGACCAGATAGAACATGAATATAAGGTTCAGATGTCTGAAGGTTCAGTAAAACTGCACTAAAGAATCCCTCCAAAAAACACAACAATGTTCAAAATCCTTCAAGTGTTTTATGAAGGCTGATGATATAGTAGCTTTTGACAATGTGACAAAATATGTATATCTCCCCATCTTTGATTAGTCCCTAACATGAGCAAATGAAAGGGTCCTTAGATAATAACTGTCAGAAACAGACAGGGCTTGAGATTGTCTGCCTCCATTCTCTCTGACAATCCCTCTACAAAGAGCCTTTATAACACTACACCACAGTAAACAAAGAGCCTTCATAACACAACACCACACCAAACAAAGAGCCTTCATAACACAACACCACAGTAAACAAAGAGCCTTCATAACACTACACCACAGTAAACAAAGAGCCTTCATAACACGACACCACAGTAAACAAAGAGCCTTCATAACACTACACCACACCAAACAAAGAGCCTTCATAACACAACACCACAGTAAACAAAGAGCCTTCATAACACAACACCACACCAAACAAAGAGCCTTCATAACACAACACCACAGTAAACAAAGAGCCTTCATAACACAACACCACAGTAAACAAAGAGCCTTCATAACACAACACCACACCAAACAAAGAGCCTTCATAACACAACACCATACCAAACAAATGACACTTTATTCTCCATCAGCCCCCAAAATATCATTGAAATCTGAAAGTTCATTTACAAAGGACTAGCCGTCGCAATCACAGCTCTAATGTAGCAGTGAGGAGAAAAAACAGGGTAATTGGTTTGGTAAAGATCGCTTTCCACCGCACCATACAGCTCTACACAATAGGAAAGGTCGCCAATTAAGCAATCATGAATACCAAGTACCGTAGCTGATGAAAATAGGCCAGTGGTTTAAATAGATTTGAAGCAATTTACCTTTTCACAATGTTGGCAATCTGATGCAATTTGCTTGCAATTTTGTCTGCTTTCAGTAGCACTCCGAGCTGACACTACACAGACCAAATGGCAAAGAGGACCAGCATAGAAAATGTAAAACTATCTTGGCCGCATCAAGGTATCAGAACGGTCGCTTCATCAGGAAAATTACAACAATTAGCATAAGTGCTAAAAAATCAACACGTTAAATGTCAGCGCCAAAAGGTTTGGGCCAGGGACGAGGCAAGGGTGGCGCTGTCCCCGACGAGTCGCAGAGAAGACCATGAAGTAATCACCCATGATGCCTTGCCAGTGATGGCCCCACAATTGCTGTGACATTCTCCCAGGCCTGTCATTCTTGGTCACTTGGGAACTGGTTTTGCCCTCCACCACCGTCTTGATTTGCTCCCAGGCTGAATTACAGCAACCTTGTAGCAACTACTCCACAGACGAACTCCTGTCTTTTTCTGCTCTTTGTCTCTCCAACATTTCCCCTTTCCACTCTAAGAGGGAGACTCCATCATGTTGTGTACTTCTATGGGGACATTTTGTTAGGTGTTGCTGAGTTCCAGATACACAGGGCCACGGACACGTCTGAGAATAAAGCCCAGAGAGTGACGTTAGACGTGCTACATCTGGGAGCGTTAACGATGATCATTTCACTGTATACATGGGTATGGAATCACTCACTGTTCCTTTAATTACTTAACACGGGGTGGCAGGTAGCCTAGTGGTTAGAGCATTGGACTAGTAACCGGAAGGTTGCAAGATTGAATCCCCGAGCTGACAAGGTAAAAATCTGTCGTTCTGCCCCTGAATAAGGCAGTTAACCCACCGTTCCTAGGCCGTCATTGTAAATAAGAATTTGTTCTTAACTGACTTGCCTAGATAAATAAAGGTAAAATACAATTACAAAAAACACTGGCTGCAGATAGACCCATCATGAAGGGAGTTCCATCAGGAAGACAGATAACAACCATTATATGATACAGTCTGAACATCAGGAAGACAGATAACAACCATTATATGATACAGTCTGAACATCAGGAAGACAGATAACAACCATTATATGATACAGTCTGAACATCAGGAAGACAGATAACAACCGTTGATATGATACAGTCTGAACATCAGGAAGACAGATAACAACCATTATATGATACAGTCTGAACATCAGGAAGACAGATAACAACCATTATATGATACAGTCTGAACATCAGGAAGACAGATAACAACCATTATATGATACAGTCTGAACATCAGGAAGACAGATAACAACCATTATATAATACAGTCTGAACATCAGGAAGACAGATAACAACCATTATATGATACAGTCTGAACATCAGGAAGACAGATTACAACCATTATATGATACAGTCTGAACATCAGGAAGACAGATAACAACCATTATATGATACAGTCTGAACATCAGGAAGACAGATAACAACCATTATATGATACAGTCTGAACATCAGGAAGACAGATAACAACCGTTGATATGATACAGTCTGAACATCAGGAAGACAGATAACAACCATTATATGATACAGTCTGAACATCAGGAAGACAGATAACAACCATTATATGATACAGTCTGAACATCAGGAAGACAGATAACAACCATTGATATGATACAGTCTGAACATCAGGAAGACAGATAACAACCATTATATGATACAGTCTGAACATCAGGAAGACAGATAACAACCATTGATATGATACAGTCTGAACATCAGGAAGACAGATAACAACCATTGATATGATACAGTCTGAACATCAGGAAGACAGATAACAACCGTTGATATGATACAGTCTGAACATCAGGAAGACAGATAACAACCATTATATGATACAGTCTGAACATCAGGAAGACAGATAACAACCATTATATGATACAGTCTGAACATCAGGAAGACAGATAACAACCATTATATGATACAGTCTGAACATCAGGAAGACAGATAACAACCATTATATGATACAGTCTGAACATCAGGAAGACAGATAACAACCATTATATGATACAGTCTGAACATCAGGAAGACAGATGACAACCATTATATGATACAGTCTGAACATCAGGAAGACAGATAACAACCATTGATATGATACAGTCTGAACATCAGGAAGACAGATAACAACCATTATATGATACAGTCTGAACATCAGGAAGACAGATAACAACCATTATATGATACAGTCTGAACATCAGGAAGACAGATAACAACCATTATATGATACAGTCTGAACATCAGGAAGACAGATAACAACCATTATATGATACAGTCTGAACATCAGGAAGACAGATAACAACCATTATATGATACAGTCTGAACATCAGGAAGACAGATAACAACCATTATATGATACAGTCTGAACATCAGGAAGACAGATAACAACCATTATATGATACAGTCTGAACATCAGGAAGACAGATAACAACCATTATATGATACAGTCTGAACATCAGGAAGACAGATAACAACCATTGATATGATACAGTCTGAACATCAGGAAGACAGATAACAACCATTATATGATACAGTCTGAACATCAGGAAGACAGATAACAACCATTATATGATACAGTCTGAACATCAGGAAGACAGATAACAACCATTATATGATACAGTCTGAACATCAGGAAGACAGATAACAACCATTATATGATACAGTCTGAACATCAGGAAGACAGATAACAACCATTATATGATACAGTCTGAACATCAGGAAGACAGATAACAACCATTATATGATACAGTCTGAACATCAGGAAGACAGATAACAACCGTTGATATGATACAGTCTGAACATCAGGAAGACAGATAACAACCATTATATGATACAGTCTGAACATCAGGAAGACAGATAACAACCATTATATGATACAGTCTGAACATCAGGAAGACAGATAACAACCATTGATATGATACAGTCTGAACATCAGGAAGACAGATAACAACCATTATATGATACAGTCTGAACATCAGGAAGACAGATAACAACCATTATATGATACAGTCTGAACATCAGGAAGACAGATAACAACCATTATATGATACAGTCTGAACATCAGGAAGACAGATAACAACCATTGATATGATACAGTCTGAACATCAGGAAGACAGATAACAACCATTGATATGATACAGTCTGAACATCAGGAAGACAGATAACAACCATTGATATGATACAGTCTGAACATCAGGAAGACAGATAACAACCATTATATGATACAGTCTGAACATCAGGAAGACAGATAACAACCATTATATGATACAGTCTGAACATCAGGAAGACAGATAACAACCATTATATGATACAGTCTGAACATCAGGAAGACAGATAACAACCATTGTTATGATACAGTCTGAACATCAGGAAGACAGATAACAACCATTATATGATACAGTCTGAACATCAGGAAGACAGATAACAACCATTGATATGATACAGTCTGAACATCAGGAAGACAGATAACAACCATTATATGATACAGTCTGAACATCAGGAAGACAGATAACAACCATTGATATGATACAGTCTGAACATCAGGAAGACAGATAACAACCATTGATATGATACAGTCTGAACATCAGGAAGACAGATAACAACCATTATATGATACAGTCTGAACATCAGGAAGACAGATAACAACCATTGATATGATACAGTCTGAACATCAGGAAGACAGATAACAACCATTGATATGATACAGTCTGAACATCAGGAAGACAGATAACAACCATTATATGATACAGTCTGAACATCAGGAAGACAGATAACAACCATTATATGATACAGTCTGAACATCAGGAAGACAGATAACAACCATTATATGATACAGTCTGAACATCAGGAAGACAGATAACAACCATTATATGATACAGTCTGAACATCAGGAAGACAGATAACAACCATTATATGATACAGTCTGAACATCAGGAAGACAGATAACAACCGTTATATGATACAGTCTGAACATCAGGAAGACAGATAACAACCATTGATATGATACAGTCTGAACATCAGGAAGACAGATAACAACCATTATATGATACAGTCTGAACATCAGGAAGACAGATAACAACCATTATATGATACAGTCTGAACATCAGGAAGACAGATAACAACCGTTATATGATACAGTCTGAACATCAGGAAGACAGATAACAACCATTATATGATACAGTCTGAACATCAGGAAGACAGATAACAACCATTGATATGATACAGTCTGAACATCAGGAAGACAGATAACAACCATTATATGATACAGTCTGAACATCAGGAAGACAGATAACAACCATTATATGATACAGTCTGAACATCAGGAAGACAGATAACAACCATTGATATGATACAGTCTGAACATCAGGAAGACAGATAACAACCATTATATGATACAGTCTGAACATCAGGAAGACAGATAACAACCATTATATGATACAGTCTGAACATCAGGAAGACAGATAACAACCATTATATGATACAGTCTGAACATCAGGAAGACAGATAACAACCATTATATGATACAGTCTGAACATCAGGAAGACAGATAACAACCATTATATGATACAGTCTGAACATCAGGAAGACAGATAACAACCATTGATATGATACAGTCTGAACATCAGGAAGACAGATAACAACCATTGATATGATACAGTCTGAACATCAGGAAGACAGATAACAACCATTGATATGATACAGTCTGAACATCAGGAAGACAGATAACAACCATTATATGATACAGTCTGAACATCAGGAAGACAGATAACAACCATTATATGATACAGTCTGAACATCAGGAAGACAGATAACAACCATTATATGATACAGTCTGAACATCAGGAAGACAGATAACAACCATTGATATGATACAGTCTGAACATCAGGAAGACAGATAACAACCATTGATATGATACAGTCTGAACATCAGGAAGACAGATAACAACCATTATATGATACAGTCTGAACATCAGGAAGACAGATAACAACCATTGATATGATACAGTCTGAACATCAGGAAGACAGATAACAACCATTGATATGATACAGTCTGAACATCAGGAAGACAGATAACAACCATTATATGATACAGTCTGAACATCAGGAAGACAGATAACAACCATTATATGATACAGTCTGAACATCAGGAAGACAGATAACAACCATTATATGATACAGTCTGAACATCAGGAAGACAGATAACAACCATTATATGATACAGTCTGAACATCAGGAAGACAGATAACAACCATTATATGATACAGTCTGAACATCAGGAAGACAGATAACAACCATTATATGATACAGTCTGAACATCAGGAAGACAGATAACAACCATTATATGATACAGTCTGAACATCAGGAAGACAGATAACAACCATTATATGATACAGTCTGAACATCAGGAAGACAGATAACAACCATTATATGATACAGTCTGAACATCAGGAAGACAGATAACAACCGTTATATGATACAGTCTGAACATCAGGAAGACAGATAACAACCATTATATGATACAGTCTGAACATCAGGAAGACAGATAACAACCATTATATGATACAGTCTGAACATCAGGAAGACAGATAACAACCATTATATGATACAGTCTGAACATCAGGAAGACAGATAACAACCATTATATGATACAGTCTGAACATCAGGAAGACAGATAACAACCATTATATGATACAGTCTGAACATCAGGAAGACAGATAACAACCATTATATGATACAGTCTGAACATCAGGAAGACAGATAACAACCATTGATATGATACAGTCTGAACATCAGGAAGACAGATTACAACCATTATATGATACAGTCTGAACATCAGGAAGACAGATAACAACCATTATATGATACAGTCTGAACATCAGGAAGACAGATAACAACCATTATATGATACAGTCTGAACATCAGGAAGACAGATAACAACCATTATATGATACAGTCTGAACATCAGGAAGACAGATAACAACCATTATATGATACAGTCTGAACATCAGGAAGACAGATAACAACCATTGTATGATACAGTCTGAACATCAGGAAGACAGATAACAACCATTATATGATACAGTCTGAACATCAGGAAGACAGATTACAACCATGTGGGCAGGGCAGTGAGATGTGGGCAGGGCAGGGGAGTGAGATGTGGGCAGGGGAGTGAGATGTGGGCAGGGCAGTGAGATGTGGGCAGGGCAGTGAGATGTGGGCAGGGCAGTGAGATGTGGGCAGGGCAGTGAGATGTGGGCAGGGCAGGGGAATGAAATGTGGGCAGGGGAGTGAGATGTGGGCAGGGGAGTGAGATGTGGGCAGGGCAGTGAGGTGTGGGCAGGGCAGTGAGATGTGTGCAGAGGAGTGAGATGTGGGCAGGGCAGTGAGATGTGGGCAGGGCAGTGAGATGTGGGCAGGGGAGTGAGATGTGGGCAGGGCAGTGAGATGTGGGCAGGGGAGTGAGATGTGGGCAGGGGAGTGAGATGTGGGCAGGGGAGTGAGATGTGAGATGTGGGCAGGGCAGTGAGATGTGGGCAGGGGAGTGAGATGTGGGCAGGGCAGTGAGATGTGGGCAGGGGAGTCAGATGTGGGCAGGGGAGTGAGATATGGACAGGGGAGTGAGATGTGGGTAGGGGAGTGAGATGTGGGCAGGGGAGTGAGATGTGGGCAGGGGAGTGAGATGTGGACAGGGGAGTGAGATGTGGGCAGGGGAGTGAGATGTGGGCAGGGCAGTGAGATGTGGGCAGGGCAGTGAGATGTGGGCAGGGGAGTGAGATGTGGGCAGGGGAGTGAGATGTGGGCAGGGGAGTGAGATGTGGGCAGGGCAGTGAGATGTGGGTAGTTCAGTGGCTGGGGTCCTGTGTGGGTAGTTCAGTGGCTGGGGTCCTGTGTGGGTAGTTCAGTGGCTGGGGTCCTGTGTGGGTAGTTCAGTGGCTGGGGTCCTGTGTGGGTAGTTCAGTGGCTAGGGTCCTGTGTGGGTAGTTCAGTGGCTGGGGTCCTGTGTGGGTAGTTCAGTGGCTGGGGTCCTGTGTGGGTAGTTCAGTGGCTGGGGCCCTGTGTGGGTAGTTCAGTGGCTGGGGTCCTGTGTGGGTAGTTCAGTGGCTGGGGTCCTGTGTGGGTAGTTCAGTGGCTGGGGCCCTGTGTGGGTAGTTCAGTGGCTGGGGCCCTGTGTGGGTAGTTCAGTGGCTAGGGCCCTGTGTGGGTAGTTCAGTGGCTGGGGCCCTGTGTGGGTAGTTCAGTGGCTGGGGTCCTGTGTGGGTAGTTCAGTGGCTGGGGCCCTTGCTCGGCGGTGAGGAGAGGAGAGGGGGGAGGGGGAACTGTACATTTTCCCAGAGTCAGGGGAAACCTGATTGATCTCTGAGTGTAAAATCAATAAGAAGACACTGTCATTTCTATAAAGGATGAGCTGGAAAGGGAAAATAAATTGAGACTCCAGATCAGGCTGGGCCGAGGTGGTGCAGCACACACACACACACACACACAGAAACACACACACACGCACACAACCACACACACACACAACCACACACTCACACAGAAACACACACACACACACACACACACACACACACACACACACACACACACACACACACACACGCACACAACCACACACACACACACACACAACCACACACACACAACCACACACTCACACAGAAACACACACACACGCACACAACCACACACACACACACACACACACACACACACACACACACACACACACACACACACACACACACACACACACACACACACACACACACACAGAAACACACACACACGCACACAACCACACACACACACACACACAACCACACACACACAACCACACACTCACACAGAAACACACACACACGCACACAACCACACACACACACACACACAACCACACACTCACACAGAAACACACACACACACGCACACAACCACACACACACACAACCACACAAACACACACACGGACAGACACACACAGCCCTCCTGAATGCAGGTCTAATTAATTCAGAGCATCAGTCTGTATTTTGATAATGTTGTGTCCACATCTTCTATCTCACAGGTGCCTCCCCTCCCCTCCTCTTCTCCTCTCCTCTCCCCTCTCATCTTCTCTTCTCCTCTCCCCTACTCCTACACTCTCCTCCCCTCCTTTCCTCTTCTCCCCCTTCCATCCTCTCCCATCCCCTCCTCTCCTATCCTCTCCACTCCTCCCCTCCTACTCTCTCCTCTCCTCTCCTCTCCTCTCCTCTCCTCTCCTCTCCTCTCCTCTCCTCTCCTTCTCCTCTCCTCTCGGTTTGTCCTCTCTCCTCCCTCTTATCCTTTCCTCCTCTCCTCTCCCTTCCATTCATCTCCTTTCCATTCCATTTCTCTCCTCTCCCCACCTCTCCCTTCCACTCATCTCCCCTCCTCTTCTCTCCTCTCCTCCTATCTTTTCCCCCTCCTCTCCTCTTCCCCCTCCTCATCTTCTCTCCTCTCCCCTTCCACTCCTCCTCTCCTCACCCCTCCCCGTTCTACTCCTCTTCCACTTCTCCCCCCTCTCCTTCCCTCCCCTCTTCTCCTCTCTTCTCCTTTCTACAAGTCTTCCTCCTCTCCTCTCCTTTCTCCACCTCTCCTCTCCGCTCCTCTCCATCTCTTCTACCTCCCCCCTCCCCTCTCCTCCTCTATTCTCCTCTCCTTTCTTCTCCTCCTCTCCTCTTCACCTCTGGTCTGGTCTAGTCTCCTCTTCTCCTTTCCACCTCACCTCCCTCTTCCACTCATCTCCGCTCCACTTCTCTCTTCTCCTCCCATCTTTCCACTTTCCACTCCTCCCCTCCCCTCCCCTCCTCTCTTCTAATTTCTTCAACTCTTCCTTCTCTCCTCTCCACTCCTCCCATCTTCTCCTCTCCTCCTAGCCACCTCTCCTCTCATCTCTTTACCTGTCCCCTCCCTTCCCCTCCTCTCCTACTCCTCCTCCTCCCCTCCTCTCATCTCCTCTCCCTTCCCCTCCTTTCCTCCCGTCCTACTCCTGCTCCACCTCTCCTCTCCTCCCCTCCCCTCCTCCTTTCCACCTCTCCTCTCCTCTCTTTACCTCTACCCTCCCCTCCTCCTCTCCCTTCCTCTCCTACTCCTCCCCTCCCCTCTGGTCTCCTCTCCGCTTCTCCTTTCCTCCTCTCCTCTCCTCGCCCCACCTCACCTCCCCCTTCCACTCATCTCCGCTCCACTTCTCTCTTCTCAACCCTCTCCCTTTTCCTCTCCTCTCCCCTTTCCACTCCTCCTCTCCCCTCCTCTCTTCTCCTTTCGTCAACTCTTCTCTCTCTCCTCTCCACTCCTCCCCTCCTACTCTCTTCTCTTCTCCTCCTATCCACCTCTCCTCTCCTCTCTTCACCTCTACCCTCCCCTCCCTTCCTCTCCTACTCCTCCCCTCCTCCTCTACCCTCCCCACCTCTCCTCCCCTCCTCCTCTCCTCCGCTCCTCATCGTACCGTGGCAGAGTGTTCTATCTACATCAGCTCTTTATTAGTCTTTGTATATTTCATCATACCATCAACATCGCCACAATGAGGAATCACACACTTGCCCCCACCTCCCCCATCCTCATTTCTCCCTTCCCCCTCCATGACTCCTGATTAATCCGTTTTATTCTTTTCAGAAATACATCACACACTGGAGTGGATTAAATCAGAAATGGCAAGCCATTGTGTTTCTTGCGTGTCCTTTATCAGAACTAATGTAGCGACTGGTGGTCGTTTGTCTTGAGTTGTTGCAAGAAATAAAGACTGGTGCACTTTCTATTCTGCTGTGGGACGGGAGATATTGGCCCCAGATGAATTTACTGCTTCTCATCTCTTACCAGCTCCTTTTTCTGTCTGCTGTGTCTCCTCTCATATCTGTCAGGTTTAGATATGCTGCTTCCTCTTATTCCTCTCTGGTTAACCTTGATCTCTTCATCTATTACATTCTACTGGTTCCAGCACTGACAATGACTGGATATAGACCTTATGGCTCTATTCAACTGACATCTACAGAAACCATTTAATAATCTCAACTTTCAGAGGAACCACTTAATAATCTCAACTTTCAGAGGAACCACTTAATAATCTCAATTTTCAGAGGAACCACTTAATAATCTCAACACTCAGAGGAACCACTTAATAATCTCAACTTTCAGAGGAACCACTTAATAATCTAAATTTTCAGAGGAACTACTTAATAATCTCAACTTTCAGAGGAACCACTTAATAATCTCAATTTTCAGAGGAACCACTTAATAATCTCAATTTTCAGAGGAACCACTTAATAATCTCAACACTCAGAGGAACCACTTAATAATCTCAACTTTCAGAGGAACCACTTAATAATCTCAATTTTCAGAGGAACCACTTAAAAATCTCAATTTTCAGAGGAACCACTTAATAATCTCAACACTCAGAGGAACCACTTAATAATGTCAACTTTCAGAGGAACCATTTAATAATCTCAACACTCAGAGGAACCACTTAATAATCTCAATTTTCAGAGGAACCACTTAATAATCTCAACTTTCAGAGGAACCACTTAATAATCTCAATTTTCAGAGGAACCACTTAATAATCTCAACACTCAGAGGAACCACTTAATAATCTCAACGTTCAGAGGAACCACTTAATAATCTCAACTTTCAGAGGAACCACTTAATAATCTAAATTTTCAGAGGAACTACTTAATAATCTCAACTTTCAGAGGAACCACTTAATAATCTCAACTTTCAGAGGAACCACTTAATAATCTCAATTTTCAGAGGAACCACTTAATAATCTCAACACTCAGAGGAACCACTTAATAATCTCAACTTTCAGAGGAACCACTTAATAATCTCAATTTTCAGAGGAACCACTTAAAAATCTCAATTTTCAGAGGAACCACTTAATAATCTCAACACTCAGAGGAACCACTTAATAATCTCAACTTTCAGAGGAACCATTTAATAATCTCAACACTCAGAGGAACCACTTAATAATCTCAATTTTCAGAGGAACCACTTAATAATCTCAATTTTCAGAGGAACCACTTAATAATCTCAATTTTCAGAGGAACCACTTAATAATCTCAATTTTCAGAGGAACCATTTAATAATCTCAACACTCAGAGGAACCACTTAATAATCTCAATTTTCAGAGGAACCACTTAATAATCTCAATTTTCAGAGGAACCACTTAATAATCTAAATTTTCAGAGGAACCATTTAATAATCTCAACTTTCAGAGGAACCATTTAATAATCTCAATTTTCAGAGGAACCACTTAATAATCTCAATTTTCAGAGGAACCACTTAATAATCTCAACTTTCAGAGGAACCATTTAATCATCTCAACTTTCAAAGGAACCATTTAATCATCTCAATTTTCAGAGGAACCACTTAATAATCTCAATTTTCAGAGGAACCACTTAATAATCTCAACTTTCAAAGGAACCATTTAATCATTTCAACTTTCAGAGGAACCATTTAATAATCTCAACTTTCAGAGGAACCATTTAATATACTCAATTTTCAGAGGAACCATTTAATAATCTCAATTTTCAGAAGAACCATTTAATAATCTCAACTTTCAGAGGAACCATTTAATAATCTCAACTTTCAGAGGAACCATTTAATCATCTCAACTTTCAGAGGAACCATTTAATAATCTCAATTTTCAGAGGAACCATTTAATTATCTCAACTTTCAGAGGAACCATTTAATATACTCCATTTTCAGAGGAACCATTTAATAATCTCAATTTTCAGAAGAACCATTTAATAATCTCAACTTTCAGAGGAACCATTTAATAATCTCAACTTTCAGAGGAACCATTTAATCATCTCAACTTTCAGAGGAACCATTTAATAATCTCAATTTTCAGAGGAACCATTTAATTATCTCAACTTTCAGAGGAACCACTTAATAATCTCAATTTTCAGAGGAACCATTTAATAATCTCAATTTTCAGAGGAACCATTTAATCATCTCAACTTTCAGAGGAACCATTTAATATACTCAACCTTCAGAGGAACCATTTAATAATCTCAATTTTCAGAGGAACCACTTAATAATCTCAACTTTCAGAGGAACCACTTAATAATCTCAATTTTCAGAGGAACCATTTACTAATCTCAATTTTCAGAGGAACCATTTAATAATCTCAATTTTCAGAGGAACCATTTAATAATCTCAATTTTCAGAGGAACCACTTAATAATCTCAACTTTCAGAGGAACCATTTAATCATCTCAACTTTCAGAGGAACCATTTAATATACTCAACTTTCAGAGGAACCATTTAATAATCTACATTTTCAGAGGAACCACTTAATAATCTCAACTTTCAGAGGAACCATTTAATAATCTCAATTTTCAGAGGAACCATTTAATAATCTACATTTTCAGAGGAACCATTTATTAATCTACATTTTCAGAGGAACCATTTAATAATCTCAATTTTCAGAGGAACCATTTAATAATCTACATTTTCAGAGGAACCATTTAATAATCTACATTTTCAGAGGAACCATTTAATAATCTACATTTTCAGAGGAACCATTTAATAATCTACATTTTCAGAGGAACCATTTAATAATCTACATTTTCAGAGGAACCATTTAATCATCTCAACTTTCAGAGGAACCATTTAATATACTCAACTTTCAGAGGAACCATTTAATAATCTCAATTTTCAGAGGAACCACTTAATAATCTCAACTTTCAGAGGAACCACTTAATAATCTCAATTTTCAGAGGAACCATTTAAGAATCTCAATTTTCAGAGGAACCATTTAAGAATCTCAATTTTCAGAGGAACCATTTAAGAATCTCAATTTTCAGAGGAACCATTTAATCATCTCAATTTTCAGAGGAACCATTTAATCATCTCAATTTTCAGAGGAACCATTTAATAATCTCAATTTTCAGAGGAACCATTTAATAATCTCAATTTTCAGAGGAACCATTTAATAATCTCAATTTTCAGAGGAACCATTTAATCATCTCAACTTTCAGAGGAACCATTTAATATACTCAACTTTCAGAGGAACCACTTAATAATCTCAATTTTCAGAGGAACCACTTAATAATCTCAATTTTCAGAGGAACCACTTAATAATCTCAATTTTCAGAGGAACCATTTAAGAATCTCAATTTTCAGAGGAACCATTTAAGAATCTCAATTTTCAGAGGAACCATTTAATCATCTCAATTTTCAGAGGAACCATTTAATAATCTCAATTTTCAGAGGAACCATTTAATCATCTCAACTTTCAGAGGAACCATTTAATCATCTCAACTTTCAGAGGAACCATTTAATATACTCAACTTTCAGAGGAACCATTTAATAATCTCAATTTTCAGAGGAACCACTTAATAATCTAAATTTTCAGAGGAACCACTTAATAATCTCAATTTTCAGAGGAACCATTTAAGAATCTCAATTTTCAGAGGAACCATTTAATAATCTCAATTTTCAGAGGAACCATTTAATCATCTCAATTTTCAGAGGAACCATTTAATAATCTACATTTTCAGAGGAACCATGTTCACTGAGTTCCCTCTCCTATGTTTTATCTGATCAGTGCTCGTGATGGGCTTCTGTGTCACAGCCATGTCGTTTTGTGTGTGTGTGTGTGTGTGTGTATGTGTCATACCCTTGTGTTGTCCGCATATAAGAACATATGTCAGAGGCTGTGTGTGTGTGAGAGTTTGTGTGCCAGTATGTGTTTGTGTGTATGTGTGTGTGCGTGCATAAACACTGAGTGGACAAAACATTAAGAACACCTGCTCTTTCCATGACACAGACTGACCAGGTGAAAGCTATGATCCCTTATTGATGTCACTTGTTAAATTTGAATCTAAAACGTTATGTACATCCAACACACAACAACACATGGATGTGTAATAATCCAGACCACACTTTAAAAGTGTTACAGCCTAACTGAATAGACATGTACAAAAATGTCCCATCAAAACAATTACAGAAGATCACAGACGTCTGTGTTTTGCAAAGCGACAGTCAGTAGCGGGGCCTTTTCATCCGTGTGGTTCTGGATCCGAGAGGTAATTTGTATGTGAAATACTCATTTAAATCCCATTCAATAAACAGGTTATCAAATTAAATCAGGCCTCTGTCAGGCCTGCCACTCGGGCCTTTGGGCCAGACATCATGTGTAAAATTGGCCAACAAGAGATTTGCGGGGAGCGCTCTGCACGCCCCTGTCACTTTTTTACTTCTTCCCTTTAGCTCCCCTCCATCAAGGGGCCCCTGGCCCGGGGTCAGCTCTCCTGGAGGGCTGCCTGTATGGACTGCCGCAGGGAGACAGGGGCCACAACACCACCCCCAGCTGGGAGACTTATTACAGCCCCCCCCCGCCCCCGCCCAACCCACCACCACCACCCCTCTCCCCCTCCCCTCCCCTCACCTGCCCCAGGCCCATTCACAACATCATCACTCCATCACATATTCATGAAGCTGCCGGTCGGGGAGTGGGTGGTTGGGCCGTGGGGGGGGGGTAGTTGTCTGAGACCGTAGTGGGGGGGGGTTTCTGCTCCTGCAGGTGGCTGTCACATCCGTAATTGCCTAAAACTTCCCTCGGCAGCATACAATTGCACACAGAGCCATGCCAGGCGAGAGAGAGAGAGAGAGAGAGAGAGGGAGAGAGAGAGAGAGAGAGAGGAGAGAGAGAGAGAGAGAGAGAGAGAGAGAGAGAGAGAGAGAGAGAGAGAGAGAGAGAGAGAGAGAGAGAGAGAGAGAGAGAGAGAGAGAGAGAGAGAGAGAGAGAGAGAGAGAGAGAGACCCCCTCGAGAGCGTTCCCAAGAGCCAGAGGGGGACGCTCCTCTCCACTTAAACAGCCGCTTAAGCAAAAGAGAGGAGGAGGAGGAGGACAGGAGAGAGAGAGAGAGTTAGAGGAGGAGGACAGGAGAGAGAGAGAGAAGGGGTGTCGAAGAAAAAACACGGAGGAAGCTCATCATTAACTGCGTTGGAACAACGACAGACAAGTGCGAGCTGCAAACTCACGAACAGATAAACATGGTAAACATCTCAGTTACTGGGGTGCTGTGTAGCTTTCACCACCCTGTGTGCTCTGGGAGGGCTCCTGCTGTGTAGCTTTCAGCACCCTGTGTGCTCTGGGAGGGCTCCTGCTGTGTAGCTTTCACCACCCTGTGTGATCTGGGAGGGCTCCTGCTGTGTAGCTTTCACCACCCTGTGTGATCTGGGAGGGCTCCTGCTGTGTAGCTTTCACCACCCTGTGTGATCTGGGAGGGCTCCTGCTGTGTAGCTTTCACCACCCTGTGTGCTCTGGGAGGGCTCCTGCTGTGTAGCTTTCAGCACCCTGTGTGCTCTGGGAGGGCTCCTGCTGTGTAGCTTTCACCACCCTGTGTGATCTGGGAGGGCTCCTGCTGTGTAGCTTTCACCACCCTGTGTGCTCTGGGAGGGCTCCTGCTGTGTAGCTTTCACCACCCTGTGTGCTCTGGGAGGGCTCCTGCTGTGTAGCTTTCAGCACCCTGTGTGCTCTGGGAGGGCTCCTGCTGTGTAGCTTTCACCACCCTGTGTGATCTGGGAGGGCTCCTGCTGTGTAGCTTTCACCACCCTGTGTGATCTGGGAGGGCTCCTGCTGTGTAGCTTTCACCACCCTGTGTGCTCTGGGAGGGCTCCTGCTGTGTAGCTTTCACCACCCTGTGTGCTCTGGGAGGGCTCCTGCTGTGTAGCTTTCACCACCCTGTGTGCTCTGGGAGGGCTCCTGCTGTGTAGCTTTCACCACCCTGTGTGCTCTGGGAGGGCTCCTGCTGTGTAGCTTTCACCACCCTGTGTGCTCTGGGAGGGCTCCTGCTGTGTAGCTTTCACCACCCTGTGTGCTCTGGGAGGGCTCCTGCTGTGTAGCTTTCACCACCCTGTGTGCTCTGGGAGGGCTCCTGCTGTGTAGCTTTCAGCACCCTGTGTGATCTGGGAGGGCTCCTGCTGTGTAGCTTTCACCACCCTGTGTGCTCTGGGAGGGCTCCTGCTGTGTAGCTTTCACCACCCTGTGTGCTCTGGGAGGGCTCCTGCTGTGTAGCTTTCACCACCCTGTGTGCTCTGGGAGGGCTCCTGCTGTGTAGCTTTCACCACCCTGTGTGCTCTGGGAGGGCTCCTGCTGTGTAGCTTTCACCACCCTGTGTGCTCTGGGAGGGCTCCTGCTGTGTAGCTTTCACCACCCTGTGTGCTCTGGGAGGGCTCCTGCTGTGTAGCTTTCACCACCCTGTGTGCTCTGGGAGGGCTCCTGCTGTGTAGCTTTCACCACCCTGTGTGCTCTGGGAGGGCTCCTGCTGTGTAGCTTTCACCACCCTGTGTGCTCTGGGAGGGCTCCTGCTGTGTAGCTTTCACCACCCTGTGTGCTCTGGGAGGGCTCCTGCTGTGTAGCTTTCACCACCCTGTGTGATCTGGGAGGGCTCCTGCTGTGTAGCTTTCACCACCCTGTGTGCTCTGGGAGGGCTCCTGCTGTGTAGCTTTCACCACCCTGTGTGCTCTGGGAGGGCTCCTGCTGTGTAGCTTTCACCACCCTGTGTGCTCTGGGAGGGCTCCTGCTGTGTAGCTTTCACCACCCTGTGTGCTCTGGGAGGGCTCCTGCTGTGTAGCTTTCACCACCCTGTGTGCTCTGGGAGGGCTCCTGCTGTGTAGCTTTCACCACCCTGTGTGCTCTGGGAGGGCTCCTGCTGTGTAGCTTTCACCACCCTGTGTGCTCTGGGAGGGCTCCTGCTGTGTAGCTTTCACCACCCTGTGTGCTCTGGGAGGGCTCCTGCTGTGTAGCTTTCACCACCCTGTGTGCTCTGGGAGGGCTCCTGCTGTGTAGCTTTCACCACCCTGTGTGCTCTGGGAGGGCTCCTGCCGTCATAGTAGGGGAGGGGGTGCTGTGTAGCTTTCACCACCCTGTGTGCTCTGGGAGGGCTCCTGCCGTCATAGTAGGGGAGGGGGTGCTGTGTAGCTTTCAGCACCCTGTGTGCTCTGGGAGGGCTCCTGCCGTCATAGTAGGGGAGGGGGTGCTGTGTAGCTTTCAGCACCCTGTGTGCTCTGGGAGGGCTCCTGCCGTCATAGTAGGGGAGGGGGTGCTGTGTAGCTTTCAGCACCCTGTGTGCTCTGGGAGGGCTCCTGCTGTGTAGCTTTCACCACCCTGTGTGCTCTGGGAGGGCTCCTGCTGTGTAGCTTTCACCACCCTGTGTGCTCTGGGAGGGCTCCTGCCGTGTAGCTTTCACCACCCTGTGTGATCTGGGAGGGCTCCTGCTGTGTAGCTTTCACCACCCTGTGTGCTCTGGGAGGGCTCCTGCCGTGTAGCTTTCACCACCCTGTGTGATCTGGGAGGGCTCCTGCTGTGTAGCTTTCACCACCCTGTGTGCTCTGGGAGGGCTCCTGCTGTGTAGCTTTCACCACCCTGTGTGCTCTGGGAGGGCTCCTGCCGTGTAGCTTTCACCACCCTGTGTGATCTGGGAGGGCTCCTGCTGTGTAGCTTTCACCACCCTGTGTGCTCTGGGAGGGCTCCTGCTGTGTAGCTTTCACCACCCTGTGTGCTCTGGGAGGGCTCCTGCTGTGTAGCTTTCACCACCCTGTGTGCTCTGGGAGGGCTCCTGCTGTGTAGCTTTCACCACCCTGTGTGCTCTGGGAGGGCTCCTGCCGTCATAGTAGGGGAGGGGGTGCTGTGTAGCTTTCACCACCCTGTGTGCTCTGGGAGGGCTCCTGCCGTCATAGTAGGGGAGGGGGTGCTGTGTAGCTTTCAGCACCCTGTGTGCTCTGGGAGGGCTCCTGCCGTCATAGTAGGGGAGGGGGTGCTGTGTAGCTTTCAGCACCCTGTGTGCTCTGGGAGGGCTCCTGCCGTCATAGTAGGGGAGGGGGTGCTGTGTAGCTTTCAGCACCCTGTGTGCTCTGGGAGGGCTCCTGCCGTCATAGTAGGGGAGGGGGTGCTGTGTAGCTTTCACCACCCTGTGTGCTCTGGGAGGGCTCCTGCCGTCATAGTAGGGGAGGGGGTGCTGTGTAGCTTTCAGCACCCTGTGTGCTCTGGGAGGGCTCCTGCCGTCATAGTAGGGGAGGGGGTGCTGTGTAGCTTTCAGCACCCTGTGTGCTCTGGGAGGGCTCCTGCCGTCATAGTAGGGGAGGGGGTGCTGTGTAGCTTTCAGCACCCTGTGTGCTCTGGGAGGGCTCCTGCCGTCATAGTAGGGGAGGGGGTGCTGTGTAGCTTTCAGCACCCTGTGTGCTCTGGGAGGGCTCCTGCCGTCATAGTAGGGGAGGGGGTGCTGTGTAGCTTTCAGCACCCTGTGTGCTCTGGGAGGGCTCCTGCCGTCATAGTAGGGGAGGGGGTGCTGTGTAGCTTTCAGCACCCTGTGTGCTCTGGGAGGGCTCCTGCCGTCATAGTAGGGGAGGGGGTGCTGTGTAGCTTTCACCACCCTGTGTGCTCTGGGAGGGCTCCTGCCGTCATAGTAGGGGAGGGGGTGCTGTGTAGCTTTCACCACCCTGTGTGCTCTGGGAGGGCTCCTGCCGTCATAGTAGGGGAGGGGGTGCTGTGTAGCTTTCAGCACCCTGTGTGCTCTGGGAGGGCTCCTGCCGTCATAGTAGGGGAGGGGGTGCTGTGTAGCTTTCAGCACCCTGTGTGCTCTGGGAGGGCTCCTGCCGTCATAGTAGGGGAGGGGGTGCTGTGTAGCTTTCACCACCCTGTGTGCTCTGGGAGGGCTCCTGCCGTCATAGTAGGGGAGGGGGTGCTGTGTAGCTTTCACCACCCTGTGTGCTCTGGGAGGGCTCCTGCCGTCATAGTAGGGGAGGGGGTGCTGTGTAGCTTTCACCACCCTGTGTGCTCTGGGAGGGCTCCTGCCGTCATAGTAGGGGAGGGGGTGCTGTGTAGCTTTCAGCACCCTGTGTGCTCTGGGAGGGCTCCTGCCGTCATAGTAGGGGAGGGGGTGCTGTGTAGCTTTCAGCACCCTGTGTGCTCTGGGAGGGCTCCTGCCGTCATAGTAGGGGAGGGGGTGCTGTGTAGCTTTCAGCACCCTGTGTGCTCTGGGAGGGCTCCTGCCGTCATAGTAGGGGAGGGGGTGCTGTGTAGCTTTCACCACCCTGTGTGCTCTGGGAGGGCTCCTGCCGTCATAGTAGGGGAGGGGGTGAGGGAGGGAGGGAGGGAAGGAGGGGGGGGGGAACAAGTGAGCGGGAAAAAGAGAAAAGAAGAACAAGTTTCCACCTGAGTGGAGTTCCCATGGTTTACCATGCAGGAGGGTAAGCAGGTTTGGGCAATAAACTGGGGCATTGTCAGTCAGTAATGCTCAGTCAGGTCCCTCCATTGGGATTCAAGGGTGTCTTTTTCCCTGCTCCCCGCGCTGCACTAATCACAGGCCTACTTTGTTTAATTGCAGCAAAAGGGGAGAAAATGTGTTCAAGAAGTCATCCTAATCCCTTCCCCCCTCTACTACCTTCCACCTCCTTCCCACACCCCCTCTAGATTCTCTCTCTCGCTCTCTCTCTCTCTGTCACTTTCTCTCTCTCTCTCTGTCACTTTCTCTCTCTCTCTCTCGCTCTCTCTCTCGCGCTCGCTGTCTCGCTCTCACTCTGTCACTTTCTCTCTCTCTCGCTTGCTCTCTCTCTCTCTATCGTCACTCTCTGTCTCTCTCTCTCGCTCTCTCTCTGTCTCTCTCTCACTACAACTCCCCCTTTTCCTTTTTTAATGAATTGTGGAACTATGCGAAGACAACAAACAGCGTAGTGCTGATAAATAAGGGTTAGTTAGGGGAGGGGAGGGGAGAAGGAGAGGAAGGGGAGGAGGAAGGGGAGGAGGGGAGAAGGGGAGGAAGGGGAGGAGGAGAGGCGTAGCCATGTAGGTAAGGGCCTGAGGCATTGGCTGGTTGTGTATGGACTGGAGAGAGAAATGCCTCCGCTGCTTTAAGAGAACGCAACAAGTGAGATTAGAGAGAGAGAGAGAGAGAGAGAGAGAGAGAGAGAGAGAGAGAGAGAGAGAGAGAGAGAGAGAGAGAGAGAGAGAGAGAGAGAGAGAGAGAGAGAGAGAGAGAGAGAGAGAGAGAGAGAGAGAGAAAAGACACGGCGGTGGCTGCTGATTCAGGGGGTGGATTGGGTTGAGGGGGAAGATGGGGGAGTCGGGGGGAGAATAAAACCCTGGGTGCAGTTAGCTGCTGGTAGCCCGCTGGGCATGTCGGCTCTAAATAATGACCCCAGTAGTGACGCGTCAAAGCTCCCATAATGGACACAAATTTGCTCCTTCTATTTTTCAAACAGAGATTTAGCAACTTAAGATGCGGGGCATTGTACTTGATGACTCCGGGGTCACCAGGCGCACAGGGTGGGTAAGAGAGGGGGTTTATCAATCAAGCCTTTTCCTCTCTCTCCTCGTCTTTCTAAAAGCTGAATAAAAATGACCCATGAAGACACAAACCAGTCCCCTTTTAACCAAGGCCCTTTCTTATTCATTAGATGGGATGGATTCTGCCTTCTTCTCCATTCACCTCCTCTTCCAGGGGAGCGGGGGGCATCGCATCTCACCCAGCCATACAAAACCCCTCAGTGGAAAGACACTACATTATCAAAAAAGAGCTCTGAACTAAAGTGAACACTAAGAGTGGACTGGCCTTCCTCCCTTCTACATGTCTTAGATAGAGACTAATCACATGATCACATGATCCTAAAAATGGATGTTTCTGTTGTACGGATAGATATATTTAACTTGTTTATATTCTCACAACTTGTTTAGGTTGTTAGAACTTGAGCTACAGGAATTAATCTAACTATTTGAACAGTGAAGAACGAGGAGATTTGACGGGGGAAATCATTCACAATGTTTTTTTAATTTTTTATAAATATTTTCCTAATTACAGTAGTTTTGCTGTCAAAATTGTTGTGTATGTAGCCGTTCCTTAGGCTGTCTTTAAAATCATTTTTGACTGTTTCACAGCTATTTGACAAACAGAGGCTGCAATTACCATCTTATATTCAGAATAGTTTCTATGTGCAGCTAGAACTCTGCTTTCACCTTCATACACAAAGAAGATAGAAGTCTGTTTTTCCCTCATACACGGACAGTCAAGCGTTTCTTACAAAACGACCTACATCTGATCCCCATCACACCTAGTCCTGAAAAATATCTTACACTAAATGACGTCATTGTAAATAACAAATTGTTCTTAACTGACTTGCCGAGTTAAAAAGGTTAAATGTCTTTCCTTTTTTTAAAAGAACAAAATACTGTAGGAAGATACCAAAACAACAACACAACCTTCAGCCAATGCAATACTTCGTTGGTCTTACGTGGTAGAACTCCTGTCAGACAACAGTAAGTAGTATTGTCATAAAAGCAGAAAAAATCCTTATATGAGGTCTGTGTCCCAAATATACCCTCCCCACCTATACCATGGACCCTATAGGGCCTGCGGTCAAAACTAGTGCCATTTATAGGGCATGGGGTGCCATTTGGGAGGCAGCTCAGGAAGCCAAAGAGGCCCTCATAGTATGAGGAGTTGAGGAGGTTTGCGGGTTTAGGTGAGAAAATCCACCCTGAATAAATGACTTCCAGAGTGACCTGGGGCAAGTCACTTAACCCCTGTGTTGAGTCCTGCCGCCCCAGTCTAAATAAGGGGATTTCTGCGCCCCCGTCCCCATACACTCCTCCACTCCTCCAGGACCAAATCATTTTGCTCCGGGTGAAAAGCCCTGATCTCCCTCCACGCCCTGCACTAATACCCAACAGCAACATTTAGCGGGATGGTAACGCACAGCCGTCAACTTGGTGCTGAATCAGAGAGGAGGACGCCGATCAGAAAGGAAATCCACCATCAAAACGCCCTGACAGATATTCCTTATCTGTTGCAGTTCAACTGTTGATGTGGGCCTACCATGCAGTAGGTTAGGTAACATACGCAGGGCTGGAATAAGAGAAAACATCGCTCAGGAAACCCCACTATTAAATACTAGGAATTCAGTAAATAAACCATTTCTACATATGAAAATTTGTTTCACTCGTGGAACTTAGTTCCCAAACGTTCCTCCTCACTTCCAGCCCTGAGTACATATATAAACATACACCTTGTATTCCATGACAAGGGCTTGTGGTAGATACTCTATGCACATCCAAAAGCTATTTAAAAATAAACTGATGATGGAGTCTTATTATGCAGGAGACACATTTTGGTTGAATGCATTCAGTTGTGCAACTGACTAGCTATCCCCTTTCCCTTCCCTATTGGATCCCTGGTGATGAACACTAGCACACCACATAGAAACATACACTTAACAAATACCTTTATATATATTCTTTTTTTCAATCTCCAAAACAGAAGATGAATCAAGTGCAATTGCTATTCATAAAAAAAAGATTGTTAGAAATGTCTGAGAGATTGTCCCAATGCTGGATGTCCCTCCCTCCCTCCCTCCCTCCCTCCCTCCCTCCCTCCCTCCCTCCCTCCCTCCCTCCCTCCCTCCCTCCCTCCCTCCCTCCCTCCCTCCCTCCCTCCCTCCCTCCCTCCCTCCCTCCCTCTGTACCCTGACTTCTATGAAGCAGCAATCCCACTGGAGACTGTAGCAAGGCAATAAGCAGAGAGCAACCGTGGGCCCTGGCCTGTGGATGGAGCATTATCCCCCCCCAACCCAACCTCTTTCTCACTCCTCTGAAAGACTGTTTAAATGGTTTGGTGTATTATTGCCCAAGGAGGAGAGGCTAGCTAAAGGCTTCTGTCAGCATTTGGAGGGAGAGAGGGAATCAGGGAATGGCTCTTGCCTCTTTGCCGGACAGCTGTTGGGGACTTACCCCACTTTTCATATGTATATGTATGTTAATGACAGGCAATGGAGTGGAGATGAAGAGGCCTGAGCCCAGGAGCCTCTCTTCAGCAGCACTTCTAAAGGCCCCACAAAAGAAGCAGTAAAAGAGGCCGCAATGGTGACGCTCCACTTTTGTGCCCTGAATTAGTTCTGCCAGCAATGAAAGTGATCTTCTGGGGGAGACAGGGGAAGTCTGCCGATGGCTGGACCGCCTCATTAGCACAAAGGTCTGTGGGGACAGATAATTGACTGACGCAGATCCCCCCCTTCTGTCACAACACCACACATGGAGACTAGCAGGATGCACCCCCCCCCCCCCCAAAAAAAAGCACCCCCCCCCCCCCCCCCTCCCCACACACACACTACACTTTGTCTTTAAATAAAACTCATCTGACAACTTTCCATGAAAGGTTTCCTCCCTTTTTCTCTAGGTGTTGTCATGTTGGTGTTTTCTTCTTCCACGGTAATGCTGTGTGAGCCGTAGCCTATCTATGATCTGCTCACAGCTACGGATCACTGCTTCCTGTTGATGTTGACACTGTTGATATCTGATCTGTTGGGGTTTCAGTTGAGGAGAGGACAAGATGTGAGAGGGGAGGTTGGATGACTGTGTTTTGGTTTTTATTGTCCATTTAATAATGACTGCTAATTACCTACGCAAACATGATGCAACATGTGAGCATATCCATGAATACATTATTATCATAGTAGTATAGTATTAATAGTTACATTGGTATGATATTGACATCCCGATGTTAGTTTGTGGAAAAATTAATTATTGTGAAATATCATACAGTCTCTCCTCTCGCAAGCCTTCGAGAAAACTATAAAATACTGAAATTATCAAAGTATCACAATAATAACAGGTATCTCTCTCTTTCTCTCTTCCCTTCTCTCTCTCTCTCTCTCTCTCTCTTTATCTCTCTCTTTCTCTCTTCCCTTCATCTCTCTCTTTCTCTCTTTCTTTCTCTCTTCCCTTCATCTCTCTCTTCATCTCTCTCTCTCTCTCTCGCTCCCTCTCTTGTTTCTGTCATTTTTGTTCTTCTCTTTCAGAAATGAAGATGGTGTTGTACACATTCTCAGCACACCAGAAGCTTCCTAATGGCTGGCTCATTGCTAAATTGACTGGAAAATGCTGTTTTAATTTTCATGTTAATCGAAAGGGACTAATTGTTAATATATTCTGAGAGCAAAGTACCAACATAAAATGGCTTTTTCCCCAAAGAAATCAGCTTTTTGGGAAGTGAGAATCTTTTTGGGAAGATGTCTGTGATTTACAAACAAACCAGGGATATCTCTGAAGCACATCACATTTAACTGTTGCTTGATTTTAAAAGTTATATTTTGACAAAGCATATTTACATATATATTTTTTAAACTCACAAGTTACAACAAAATATAAGACCGTGTCGGTGTGGTGGGTTGTGGAGCTGCACTCTGAAAACAATCACCACCTATTTTATCAGCAACATCATTTTGTCAAGCAGCTAAACAGGGGTGGCTATTCTTCAAGGTCCCCTCCTTCACGGACTCTACTATAGAAATTAGCCCTCCGTTTCTCGGCTCTCACACATGGATACACACGCTTGCATGGACACAAGAAAAATTTCTTTTCTTCTGTCAGCATTCCTGGCCAACAATGGCTAGATTAGTGGCTGTGAGGGCCCCCTCGGGGCCCGGTATTGTGGGGCAGAATACCCTGGGCAGTAACAGCTGGTAGAGGTTAATGGCCACTGAACCTCTCAGCCGGGTCCCTTTCTCTATTGTGAGTTCTGCTCATGGGAAGGAAGGAGGCCGCTGACAGCTTCTGGGGTGTAAGGGAACCTCGGAACAGCACCCGGGTCTCCCCCAAATGGGGAGAGAGGCACAGAGGGTGGATGGGGGTTAATGGAGAGGAGGCGGGAGGGACGGGTGTGGTAAGGGGGAGGGTGGTAGTGAGTTGGAGGCAGTGTGGTGTAGTGTGGTGCTGAGGGTTGGTTGATAGGGTAAGGGTTGGAGGACCAAACCTGCTGCTCAGACAGACAGGGGACCAGAGCAGACCAAACCTGCTGCTCAGACAGACAGGGGACCAGAGCAGACCAAACCTGCTGCTCAGACAGACAGGGGACCAGAGCAGACCAAACCTGCTGCTCAGACAGACAGGGGACCAGAGCAGACCAAACCTGCTGCTCAGACAGACAGGGGACCAGAGCAGACGAAACCTGCTGCTCAGACAGACAGGGGACCAGAGCAGACCAAACCTGCTGCTCAGACAGACAGCGGACCAGAGCAGACCAAACCTGCTGCTCAGACAGACAGGGGACCAGAGCAGACCAAACCTGCTGCTCAAACAGACAGGGGACCAGAGCAGACCAAACCTGCTGCTCAGACAGACAGCGGACCAGAGCAGACCAAACCTGCTGCTCAGACAGACAGGGGACCAGAGCAGACCAAACCTGCTGCTCAGACAGACAAGGGACCAGAGCAGACCAAACCTGCTGCTCAGACAGACAGGGGACCAGAGCAGACCAAACCTGCTGCTCAGACAGACAGGGGACCAGAGCAGACTGGCGTGAGGAGAATTAGCATCAGTGTATATTCATCACAAAACAATGAGGGCTGGGCAAGGGGAGGGACCACACTGTACTGCACACAACGGCTGAACACAGAGGACTGTGGGGAATTATGTCTCTGTCATTTATACAAGCAATGAGATTAGCTACAGTAGGGTGGAGAAAGTGACTACTTTTAGAATAGCATGTTTATACGATTAATTGACTGGCAATGTGGAAATTATCAATTGCTAATGTGATATAAATTGTGAATAAAATCATTGTAAATCAAATGTTGACTGTCAAACAAACCTGTTTGCAAACAATACATTTATGATACATTTTTGACAATATCTTTATGAGCAATATGTTTAAATTAAGTTTAATTATTTTTATTATTATTCCCTACTTTGATTCTACTTGCCGCAAATTATTAAAAAAGGTTCAGTCTTCTTCACTGTTTCTAGCTTCTTAACGTCTTAAAAAAGGTTCAGTCTTCTTCACTGTTTCTAGCTTCTTAACGTCTTAAAAAAGGTTCAGTCTTCTTCACTGTTTCTAGTTTCTTAACGTCTTAAAAAAGGTTTAGTCTTCTTCACTGTTTCTAGTTTCTTAACGTCTTAAAAAAGGTTCAGTCTTCTTCACTGTTTCTAGCTTCTTAACGTCTTAAAAAAGGTTTAGTCTTCTTCACTGTTTCTAGTTTCTTAACGTCTTAAAAAAGGTTTAGTCTTCTTCACTGTTTCTAGCTTCTTAACGTCTTAAAAAAGGTTTAGTCTTCTTCACTGTTTCTAGCTTCTTAACGTCTTAAAAAAGGTTTAGTCTTCTTCACTCTTTCTAGCTTCTTAACATCTTAAAAGTCATAAGAAAAGGTTGCCATGTATCTGACCCCTCTCTGAATCAAACAGGAAAAATGATAAATAAATATTTTGACTGATGGAAGGTGTACCACCATTTGAAGTAAACAACAAAATCCAAACTCAGTAATCAGCTTGGGCAGCAATCTGTATGTAAATCACACTGACCATTATGGAGATGGAGAATTATCCTTCAAAAAGTATTGTCAACTCAAAGAAGGAAGCCCCCCTCCTCAGCACCAAGTGATGGCTCGGCTTCCTCGCCTGGAATACCCCGGTGTCTTAATGACCCTCCGTGTGTGTGTGTGTGTGTGTGTGTGTGTGTGTGTGTGTGTGTGTGTGTGTGTGTGTGTGTGTGTGTGTGTGTGTGTGTGTGTGTGTGTGTGTGTGTGTGTGTGTGTAGTGATGTGCTGGGGGGCCAGGTCTGGTCGGGGGGGGGGGGGTCATTTTAATGGGGCTCCTCTCCTGTAATGGCCAAAGGCCTCATTAGTATTCAAAGCTGACAGGAATAAGAAGTGCTCAGATGGTGCTTCTTGGCTCGCTTGTGTTTCAACCACAAGGAAGGAGAGGTTCTCCATGTCTTCTTTATGTGTGTGTGTGGCCTCGGCTCCACTCTGTCTGGGCTCCACTCAGGCAGGCATCACAGTGCCTACGCTTTGCTACCCAGGGGAGATTCTCTCTCTCTGTCACGACAAGCATCACCTCAGAATTAATCCCACATGCAACCACCCCCTGATCCACTCAGCAGACCCCCCCCCCCCACACACACACACACTCACACTGCCGTGTGCCCGTCCGGCCACGCCACCGCGCTCATTAGACTAGGGCTGATTATGATAGCGCTCTGGTGTAATGTTTAATCGAGTCTGACAACTGATTCACCCTGTTACAAATCCTGTCATGCAAATGGAGCAAATTGATGTTGTTAGATATGGAGAGATGGGACTATGAAATGATGAGGCGCTGGGAACATCTGCCCTCTCCTCCCCACGCTGTCATTATAAAGATGGGGGAACAAGCCACCGCCGTGTCTTTTCTCTCTCTCTCTCTCTCTCTCTCTCTCTCTCTCTCTCTCTCTCTCTCTCTCTCTCTCTCTCTCTCTCTCTCTCTCTCTCTCTCTCTCTCTCTCTCTCTCTCTCTCTCTCTCTCTCTCTCTCTCTCTCTCTCTCTCTCTCTCTCTCTCTCTCTCTCTCGATCCAGTCGATGTATCCATGGCGTTGGACCAAGGAAGATTAAATGAACATAAGAGTTTTTCTCCCTGCCCACCCCGACCCCTAGGAATCAGGAGAGCAGCTCATCTCTGAGGAAAATGTCTGCGTCCCAAATGACAACCTATTCCTTCTATAGTGCACTACTTTGGACCAGGGCCCGTAGGGAATAGGGTTCAATTTGGATGCAGACAATGTCTCTCACCCCCCCCCCCCACACACACACACACACAAGGGCCAGGATAATAGGAGCAACAACCTTCCTCAGAAATCACACCAGCGCTGTGTGACAAGTGATGTAAATAATTCAACAGTGTGTTATGTCTGTGCATTGTAGACTACCCTTTAACCTTTCAGTGTTGTAGTCAACATAGACAGTAGCATGAATGTAGCTGACATTACAGTTTACGTGGATCCAATTAACATGAGTTAGTTCCATAAAATGCAGGTATGGAAAAATACATTCTCCTTCAATCTCTCAGCAGCAACAACATAAGCATTATTGACACCTGGGGGAGAATTTGTTAGAATTTTATAGTGAAGAAAAAGCCAATTGTTTGTATGAATAGTGTATTGAATTGAAATAACTGTTTCTGGGGTGGTTGGATCTAAAGCACACACAGAGCAAATCAACTGACAGAGAGAGAGAGAGCGAGCGCGCGCAAGAGAGTGAGAGAAAGTGAGAGTGAAAGAGAGAGAGAGAGAGAGTGAGAGTGAGAGTGAGAGAGGAAGTGACAGTGAAAGAGAGAGAGAGAGAGAGTGAGAGTGAGAGTGAGAGAGGAAGTGACAGTGAAAGAGAGAGAGAGAGAGAGAAAGAGAGAGTGAGAGAAAGCGACAGTGAAAGAGAGAGAGTGAGAGAAAGCGACAGTGAAAGAGAGAGAGAGAGGGAGAGGGAGAAAAAGGAACCCTCCAACCCTCCACCAATGACACCAGTTCTCTGAGAAGGACCAGTCCATGTCTAACCTCCAGTGACAGTAGCAGAGGACGTCTGGTCCTCCGTCAGTTATCACTATCCTCTGCCACCCCTCCTCTCCTTCACTGTAAACATTTCATTTCCTCTTCCTGTCCCTGCTGTCTTTGTTTAACACTTGTTGGTCTTCAGGCCTTAATCTGAAACACAGACTCAGTAATCCTTAGCTAGCTGCTTCATGTTCTGTTTGTATCCTCCTAGCTACTCGCTGGCTGAGTGCATCCCAAATGGCACCCTATTCCCTATGTAGTGCACTACTTTTGACCAGGGCCCATATGGCTTTTGTCAAAAGTAATAGTAATAGGGTTCCATTAGGGACGTAACCTCTGTCTCCTTCCTCTTCTTGTGACAACATTGGTCTTCGGTGCTACTTTACCTCATCTTGGGGTATTTTCTTTCCTTTCTTCCCCCTCTTCAATTTGATCTCCACCGCAGTCCTTCAAAAAAAATACATTTCCTGCTAAGTGGCTTCTTATTTGTCTTTGTCAATCTGAGGTTACTGTGCTGTGTGATGTTTATCTACTGGGCAACAATGGATTACACCACCGCAAACACTGTCAGCTGCTTTTAATAGCGGGGGGGGGGGGTTATATTCACTTGTGTGAGGACATTTCTGCAGGACAAATTAAACCGTGTTATGATTTCAATCACTCTCTGGGCAGGTGGCCAGGCCACACCGGGATCTCTCTGGATTCTCTCTCTCTCTCTTTGAGTTATTACAGAAAGCTACAGGCTCCTTTTATGTGAGTCAATCGTCCCTACGTCTCTCTCAGGGGAAATGTGTTTTTACAAGTCATCTCCTGTGTAAAACACCTGTACTGAGCAACAGGCCTCATTGTTTTCCTCTTAGCTGTCGTAAAGACTGAGAGACCAGAGAGACAACGGCGCGGCAGGCTTGCTGAATCACTCACCCTTCCTGGCGCCACCCGGCTGACTGACAAGTTCCTGTCAGAAGCACTCCGTCAGGAGGTATGCCTCCCAAATGCCACCCCTATTCCCTATGTAGTACACTACTTTTTACCAGGGCCCATATGGCTCCGTAGTCAAAAGTAGTGCACTAGGTAGGGATTAGGGTGCAATCCTGGGCGGACTCAGTCGAGGTGTGTTTGACCAGAGATTCCAGATGCTAGTCATTCTTACTACCATGAGTTACTGGTGTTTTGTTCAGCTAAACATTGTTTTTGCATACTAGTACATTGAGATCAGCTTATAAAATGTAAATATTGTATTCTATTAAATTCCAGCATTTTCATGAATTGGGATAATTATTTTGATAATCATATATTTAACCCCCCCATGTAGATACATGTCTCTGTATTCAGTGTGAATACTTTCCACTACTCTATATAGCTGGCTGACACTGTATAACCCATACCCTCTATAACCTATATAGCTGGCTGACACTGTATAACCCATACCCTCTATAACCTATATAGCTGGCTGACATGACATACTGCAGTGGTCACACAATACATATCTGACTGTGAGGGACAACAACTTCTCTGTATCTTCCAGACAGTCCAAGCACAATGTGACTTAGTTTCATTGCCACTTTCAGTCAAGCTCCTCTACAACACACACCCTCTATAACCCCATACCCTCTATAACCCCATACCCTCTATAACCCCATACCCTCTATAACCCCATACCCTCTATAACCCCACACCCTCTATAACCCCATACCCTCTATAACCCCATACCCTCTATAACCCCATACCCTCTATAACCCCATACCCTCTATAACCCCATACCCTCTATAACCCATACCCTCTATAACCCCATACCCTCTATAACCCATACCCTCTGTAACCCATACCCTCTATAACCCCATACCCTCTATAACCCCATACCCTCTATAACCCATACCCTCTATAACCCCATACCCTCTATAACCCATACCCTCTATAACCCCATACCCTCTATAACCCCATACCCTCTATAACCCATACCCTCTATAACCCCATACCCTCTATAACCCCATACCCTCTATAACCCCATACCCTCTATAACCCACACCCTCTATAACCCCATACCCTCTATAACCCCATACCCTCTATAACCCATACCGTCTATAACCCCACACCCTCTATAACCCCATACCCTCTATAACCCCATACCCTCTATAACCCATACCCTCTATAACCCATACCCTCTATAACCCATACCCTCTATAACCCATACCCTCTATAACCCATACCCTCTATAACCCCATACCCTCTATAACCCCATACCCTCTATAACCCCATACCCTCTATAACCCATACCCTCTATAACCCCATACCCTCTATAACCCATACCCTCTATAACCCATACCCTCTATAACTCCATACCCTCTATAACCCCATACCCTCTATAACCCATACCCTCTATAACCCATACCCTCTATAACTCCATACCCTCTATAACCCCATACCTTCTATAACCCATACCCTCTATAACCCACACCCTCTATAACCCATACCCTCTATAACCCCATACACTCTATAACCCCATGCCCTCTATAACCCATACCCTCTATAACCCCATACCCTCTATAACCCATACCCTCTATAACCCATACCCTCTATAACCCATAACCTCTATAACCCATACCCTCTATAACCCATACCCTCTATAACCCATACCCTCTATAACCCATACCCTCTGTAACCCATACCCTCTATAACCAATACCCTCTATAACCCCATACCCTCTATAACCCCATACCCTCTATAACCTATATAGCTGGCTGACACTGTATAACCCCATACCCTCTATAACCCCATAACCTCTATAACCCATAACCTCTATAACCCATACCCTCTATAACCCCATACCCTCTATAACCCACACCCACTATAACCCATACCCTCTATAAACCATACCCTCTATAACCCATAACCTCTATAACCCACACCCACTATAACCCATACCCTCTATAACCCATACCCTCTATAACCCATACCCTCTATAACCCATACCCTCTATAACCCATACCCTCTATAACCCATACCCTCTATAACCCCATATCCTCTATAACCCACACCCACTATAACCCATACCCTCTATAACCCATACCCTCTATAACCCCATACCCTCTATAACCCCATACCCTCTATAACCTATATAGCTGGCTGACACTGTATAACCCCATACCCTCTATAACCCATACCCTCTATAACCCCATACCCTCTATAACCCACACCCACTATAACCCATACCCTCTATAACCCATACCCTCTATAACCCCATACCCTCTATAACCCCATACCCTCTATAACCTATATAGCTGGCTGACACTGTATAACCCCATACCCTCTATAACCCATACCCTCTATAACCCACACCCTCTATAACCCATACCCTCTATAACCCATACCCTCTATAACCCATAACCTCTATAACCCATACCCTCTATAACCCCATACCCTCTATAACCCATACCCTCTATAACCCCATACCCTCTATAACCCATACCTTTTGACACATAAAAGAGTGACTTGCTTTTTTCCTTCCCGTGTTAGATAGAAATGTTAGTGTTTTCCTAAACGGCCAGAGAATATTGTAAAGTTATGGATTAGTTGTCATGTTTGGCGGGCTTTTATTGATGGCAGGAGAATGTGAAAGTAGCTCGCGACCTGAATGTAAAGATCAGGATTTATTGCCCAGAATCTCTTGAACAATTTTATCAAAAGCCCATTCCACTGTGACATTCTTTTCTCCCATAAATCAACGGTGGGGAATCTATCAGTGGACAGTAGTGAGAGATAGATGAGCGCTGGGATGAGAGGGTCAGCACAGATTTTTCACAGGCCCTCCACGTCAGAGAGCACAGAGCGGTGGCTCAGGCTACTTCTTCACTTTTATGAATTGGTATTTTACTGACTGGCTGCATGGCAGCTTCTCTTTCTGCTGTGGTTTTAATTTGTTTAAAGCTCTTTCATAATACGGAGGGGTCAAAAATCCTAGATAGTTTAGACTTTTTGCACATAAAATAATGTATTGATTGTTAAAGCACTGGTGCATTGGGTTCCTGGCTCCTTTTCAGATAAACACAAACTTTTGAGAAATGATTCAGAAAAAATGTATCCACCTCTTGGGTATTAATATCCCTGGATATATACTTTGTTGGGTAGCAGACGTACACAGTGTCAAGGATCTTAACAAATATATGTATTGCATTTTACATATATTTTAGACCCCAGGAAGAGTAGCGGTTGCCTTGGCAACAACTAACGTGGATTCTAATAAAATATCAAATACAACGGAGAGTTCTGAATACATAAAACAAGGGATATATCAATTGTTTTATCATAGCCAGTGATTGACATTCTTATCGTCAGGCAGAAATGCTGAAAAGATGAATTGCTCGATGGAAAAGAAGAGCTTACATGTAGGATCAACCCACCGGGGTTGTTTCCACGTCAACGTGGTTTCCCACCTCATTTCAATGAAATGATGTTGAACCAACATGCAATAGACGTTGAATTGATGTATATGGCGAGTGGGAAGGCACTACTAGGGGAATAACTATGTTGAGGCACGGCCGTTATAATGGTCACATGTTGTTGTATAAATATGCAGATTTATATTTCTCAGATGTACAGTTGAAGTCAGAAGTTTACATCCACTTAGATTGGAGTCATTAAAACTCGTTTTTCAACCACTCCACACATTTATTGCTAACAAACTATAGTTTTGGCAAGTCGGTTAGGACATCTACTTTGTGCATGACACAAGTAATTTTTCCAACAATTGTTTACAGACAGATTATTTAATTTATAATTCACTGTATCACAATTCCAGTGGGTCAAAAGTTAACATACACTAAGTTGACTGTGCCTTTAAACAGCTTTTGAAAATTCCAGAAAATTATGTCATGGCTTTAGAAGCTTCTGATAGGCTAATTGACATAATTTGAGTCAATTGGAGGTGTACCTGTGGATGTATTTCAAGGCCTACCTTCAAACTGAGTGCCTCTTTGCTTGACATCATGGGAAAATCAAAAGAAATCAGCCAAGACCTCAGAAAAAAATTGTAGACCTCCACAAGTCTGGTTCATCCTTGGGAGCAATTTCCAAACGCCTGAAGGTTCCATGTTCATCTGTACAAACAATAGTACGCAAGTATAAACACCATGGGACCACGCAGCCGTCATACCGCTCAGGAAGGAGACGCGTTCTGTCTCCTAGAGATGAATGTACTTTGGTGCAAAAAGTGCGAAAAGCAAAGGACCTTGTGAAGATGCTGGAGGAAACAAGTACAATATTATCTATATCCACAGTAAAATGAGTCCTATATAGACATAACCTGGAAGGCAGCTCAGCAAGGAAGAAGCCACTGCTCCAAAACCACCATAAAAAAGCCAGACTACGGTTTGCAACTGCACATTGGGACAAAGATCGTACTTTTTGGAGAAATGTCCTCTGATCTGATGAAACAAAAATAGAACTGTTTGGCCATAATGACCATCGTTATGTTTGGAGAAAAAAGGGGGAGGCTTGCAAGCCGAAGAACACCATCCCAACGTGAAGCACGGTGGTGGCAGCATCATGTTGTGGGGGTGCTTTGCTGCAGGAGGGACTGGTGCACTTCACAAAATAGATGGCATCATGAGGTAGGAAAGTTATGTGGATATTTTAAAGCAGCATCTGACGACATCAGTCAGGAAGTTGAAGCTTGGTCGCAAATGGGTCTTCCAAATGGACAATGACCCCAAGCATACTTCCAAAGTTATGGCGAAATGGCTTAAGGAAAACAAAGTCAAGGTATTGGAGTGGCCATCACAAAGCCCTGACCTCAATCCCATAGAAAATGTGTGGGCAGAACTGAAAAAGCGTGTGTGAGCAAGGAGGCCTACAAACCTGACTCAGTTACACCAGCTCTGTCAGGAGGAATGGGCCAAAATTCACCCAACTTCTTGTGGGAAGCTTGTGGAAGGCAACCTAAAACGTTTAACCCAAGTTAAACAATTTAAAGGCAATGCTACCAAATACTAATTGAGTGTATGTAAACTTCTGACCCACTGGGAATGTGATGAAAGAAATAAAAGCTGAAATAAATCATTCTCTCTACTATTATTCTGACATTTCACATCCTTAAAATAAAGTGGTGATCCTAACTGACCTAAGACAGGGACTTTTTACTAGGATTAAATGTCAGGAATTGTGAAAAACTGAGTTTAAATGTATTTGGCTAAGGTGTATGTAAACTTCTCACTTCAACTGCACATGGTTTGTTTGTTCCTTAGGAACATCTAGGGGGTTTTTACATCTTACAAAATACACTACATGACCAAAAGTATGTAGACAACTGCTTATCGAACATCTCATTACAAAATCATGGGCATTAAAATGGAGTTGGTCCCCCTTTTGCTGCTATAACATCCTCCCTTCTTCTGGGAAGTCTTTCCACTAGATGTTGGAACATTGCTGCTATAACATCCTCCCCTCTTCTGGGAAGTCTTTCCACTAGATGTTGGAACATTGCTGCTATAACATCCTCTCCTCTTCTGGGAAGTCTTTCCACTAGATGTTGGAACATTGCTGCTATAACATCCTCCCCTCTTCTGGGAAGTCTTTCCACTAGATGTTGGAACATTGCTGCAGGAGCTTGCTTCTATTCAGTCACAAGAGCATTAGTGAGGTCGGGCACTGATGTTGGGCGATTGGGCCTGGCTTGTAGTCGGCGTTCCAATTCATCCCAAAGGTGTTCGGTTAGGTTGAGGTCAGGGCTCTGTGCAGGCCAGTCAAGCTCTTCCACACCGATCTCGACAAACCATTTCAGTATGGACCTCGCTTTGTGCACGGGGGCATTGCCATGCTGAAACAGGAAAGGGCCTTCCCCAAAATTTTGCCACAAAGTTGGAAGCACAGAATCTTCTAGAATGTCATGATTTGCCATAGCATTAAGAGTTCCCTTCACTGGAACTAAGGGGACTAGCCCGAACCATGAAAAACAGCCCCAGACCATTATTCCTCCTCCACCAAACTTTACAGTTGGCACCATGTATTAGGGCAGGTAGCGTTATCCTGGCATCCGCCAAACCCAGATCCATTCGTCGGACTGCCAGATGGTGAAGCGTGATTCATCACTCCAGAGAATGCGTTTCACTGCTCCAGACTCCAGTGGCAAGCTATACACCACCCCAGCCAACGCTTGGCATTGCTTGGCATTGCGTTTGGTGATCTTAAGCTTGTGTGCCACGGCTATGGTAACCCATTTCATGAAGCTCCTGACGAACAGTTATTGTGCTGATTTTGCTTCCAGAGGCAGTTTGGAACTCGGTAGTGAGTGTTGCAACCAAGGACAGGCGATTTATACGAGCTTCAGCACTCGGCCATTCTGTGAGCTTGTGTGGCCTACCTGAGTCGTTGTTGCTCCTAGACGTTTCCACTTCACAATAACAGCCCTTACAGTTGACCGGGGCAGCTCTAGCAGCGCAGAAATTTGATGAACTGACTTGTTTGGAAAGGTGGCATCCTATGAAGATGCCACGTTGAAAGTCACTGAGCTCCTCAATAAGGCCATTCTACTGCCAATGTTTGTCTATTGAGATTGCATGGCTGTGTGCTCAATTTTATACACCTGTCAGCAACAGGGAATTCCACATACTTTCCACATACTTTTGTATATACTGTACAGTGTAATATATACAGGATGTAGTGATTCCCTCCACCATTAGTTGTGGTCTTGAATAAATATATGTTTGTTGGAATATATAGATTTTCCCCCATTCCCTTTTCTCATTAATTGTGAGTGTATCAAATAATCCTGCGTTTCAAGAACATGGACACATTGATATGCAGCCATTTCAGAAATACTATTGTTCTGACCATGAGATTCCCTACTCACTTTTCCCTTGGTTTGATGGATTTATTACTTTCTCATTACTCTCAGTGCTCTGTTTGTTACATCTACACATATAGTCCAACCACCCAACCCTGCTTGATTGAAGGGCTTCATTTCCTATGCGGCCATGTAAAGTAGACGCCTTGAAATAGCACTGCGACCTTGTCTGATCAATTTCCCCCCCTGACAGACAGACACCCCTCACACAGATAGGATTTCTCTGATAGCTTCATCTCATAGGGAGACTTGGAGTGACGTGGTTCTGTACACTGGGTTAATACAGAGTGGCATGTTCATCAACCTAAACTACTCCTGCTACTGTTATCACGTGTAATGTATCATTGTCTTTCAACTTCTGTTTAGGCATAATGCACAGTATGCCACAAACACTGTGAGTCAGATGTTTCTACGGTAGTCTTCGGAAAAATCCTTGGATAACACTGCAATGGTACACACGTGCGCACAAACACACACACGTGCGCACAAACACACACACACACACGTGCACACACACAAACAGGCGCGCCCAAACACACAACACACACAAGCAGGTTGACATTTATTGTCATGAATCTTGCCCTGGAGGCAGAACTGAGTTATTTTCCCTAGATGGGCCAGCTGCAAAGTTAATATTGTAAAAATGTATGAAAACAAATTAGGCTATGGGGTTAGGCATTTGGGTTAGCAGAGTGGTTAGGGTTAGGCATTAGGGTTAGCAGAGTGGTTAGGGTTAGGCATTAGGGTTAGCAGAGTGGTTAGGGTTAGGCATTAGGGTTAGCAGAGTGGTTAGGGTTAGCAGAGTGGTTAGGGTTAGCAGAGTGGTTAGGGTTAGGCATTAGGGTTAGCAGAGTGGTTAGGGTTAGGCATTAGGGTTAGCAGAGAGGTTAGGGTTAGCAGAGTGGTTAGGGTTAGGCATTAGGGTTAGCAGAGTGGTTAGGGTTAGGCATTAGGGTTAGCAGAGTGGTTAGGGTTAGGCATTAGGGTTAGCAGAGTGGTTAGGGTTAGGCATTAGGGTTAGCAGAGTGGTTAGGGTTAGCAGAGTGGTTAGGGTTAGCAGAGTGGTTAGGGTTAGGCATTAGGGTTATCAGAGTGGTTAGGGTTAGGCATTAGGGTTAGCAGAGAGGTTAGGGTTAGCATAGTGGTTAGGGTTAGGCATTAGGGTTAGCAGAGTGGTTAGGGTTAGGCATTAGGGTTAGCAGAGTGGTTAGGGTTAGCAGAGTGGTTAGGGTTAGCAGAGTGGTTAGGGTTAGGCATTAGGGTTAGCAGAGAGGTTAGGGTTAGGTTCAAATCAGATTTTATGACTGTGTGGCTGTGCCAGCTAGATACCACTCTGCAGAGCTGCCTCCAGAACAAGATTCATGATGAAAAACACTAACCTGCCACACACACACATCCTGACCCATCCCGTAAAATGCAACAGGGGTAAAATGGCTCCAGCAGTGTTGTCAGGTGACATTGTTGGCATACTTGCTTCCTGAGCCAGAGGGGACAGAAGTGGAGTGGTGCACTAGAGGGATGAGTGGGCCGCCTGGTGTCGTCTACCTGTCTGATTTACTGTTCTGCTGCATTTGAAGTGGGACAGGAGGAATTCACTTCACTGCTGTCTCCCTGTGATCAAGGCTGCTAGATCACAGCTCAGGTGAGGCCCCTCGCAGAGCCCATCAACTACTGTCTCTGTCAGACTGACCTGGGTCTCTCACTGCCGCTGGACACTGCCGTGTGTGTGTGTCTGTGTGTGTGTGTGTGTGTGTGTCTGTGTGTGTGTGTGTGTGTCTGTGTGTTAATCCACAAATCCATGAATTAGAACGCACACACCAGACACACACAACTACATTAGGATAGGTAGTCCAAAGAGCCAAAAGAACCAGATGTGAACTGAAACACCACAGCGGAGCTGTAAAAGGTGAGTGTGTGTAGTGAGAGAGCAGCCTGGAGCGTTTAGTACTGTAGTGTTTTAACCTGCTGTGAACTGGGAGACCAGACAGAGGGGGAGAGCCTGGCGTCAGCCATGTTTCTCTCTGTTGTCAGACCTGTTCTCTTCAGCACTAGAGACACAAGCCAATACATGCTGCTACATCTAGAAGTCTTTCAGAATGACGTTTTCTTACCACTTGGAGCTGTGTGAATTTCCCTTCTGAACGATTAGCTACATAGTTAACAACACTTCCAAAACAATGTTCTTAGTGTAGCTACAACGTTTTGGAATTAGGATATGGGATAGCATTACCTGTTCTGAGAACAAAATATTTCACGTGATTCGATTTATAATATGTTTAATCTTATTGCGAAACACAAATTAAATTCCTTCAGAATATTATTGAAAGTTAACAGATGTACCTAAATGATGTTCTGAAAGACCTCAAAGCTGGTATTTTTCATAAAGACATTTTTTTAAAGAAATATACATAATCATATATATTTCCATTGGTGAATCATTTCCTAAAATGTATCTTCACTCCAAGAAGTATGTTGACATCCATCATCACATCGTTAAATCTGCCAACGTATTTTTACAACCTGTTTCTAACAAACCCATCGTAACATGACTCCTTGATTCTTCCGGAGCATTCACACACATTTGGCAATGCATTAGACAGCCAATCAAATCAATCACCAATGGACATATGTTTCCAGACAGCCTGATCTGGGCCACAGTTTGGTTGATTTGAGTCAATCAACAGACACATGGGTCGAAGCCTGCAATCTCTTCAGTCTCCCTCCAAACAACCACACAGAGAGACGCCTGAGCTGTCTAAACCAGGATATCAGATCAGCTAATGGCTAATAGACACGTTATTTCATAGTGGGCCGGATGAAAGGCTGTGATTGCAGGGAGAGCATTTCCATTTTTGTCTCCGAGCAGGAATTTCAGCCACACTGATTCCGAGCCATTAGATACTGAGAGAAAACAGACAGAACACAATCAACAACATCTCTAAAACTTTCACAGGAAATGAACATCTAATTGACTACCTGATTGGGAACAAGATGCTGGAGTAACAGAGCTGAGCTCTCTTAACAACTTTAATAGCAAAGAACGGTGAATAAATTCTGTTTTACCGTAAAAAATCAACTGAATGTCCTGTGGATTGTTGGAACATCAGCATTCCTATCGGAGTCATTGTATCTATTTGCATCACAAATATGATGTAGGGGACAGGGTAAATAAGATGATTAACTTATGTGACGTATTCAATCCCATTCATCATGACCTATTTGCTTGTTTGATGCATTTGCACGCAGAATTTTGCTTTATCCTTCTTAACAAATAATCCCCCAAACACTAAAAAGACAAACAGACCAGATTCAAATAAAAAACATTTCTCAAAAGTCTTGAGATAATGTGTCTGAATTCATGTAAATGTATAGTAATTTCCAGTAAGTCATTCATATTGAACTAAATTAGTCATGGACTGTAGTGAGATCGGTCTCCAGGCTGCTCCGTCTTTCTCTTGCTCTCTCTCTCTGTCTCTCTCTCTGTTTCAGTCTCTGTCTCTGTGCTGCCTCAGCCTGTCTGTCTACTGAGGGGATATGACATTGGAAATTGCCAAGGTGAAACATTTGGGATTAAAGAAATGACTGTGAGATTGATTAAGAAAAGCAAACACAGTCTTGTAAAAATGGTGGCATAAAGGTGATGCCATAATAACTTATGGTTGGTGGAATTAAGTGATTGCTTTAAGGTCATTTCTTTTGGAGGTCTGTATGTAGGAAATGAGTCTAGAGGCGTGAATTCTTCCTTAATATGGCATGTTTCATCCCAAATCCTGATCATACTACACTGTTGCTACTACAGAATAACTCAAAAAATGTCTCTTCCAGTAGTGAGGGGGACTTTAAAATTCTCTTCCAATACTTTATTACTGCTGTGGGTCTATGGTGGGTTAGTGAAGTGTGTAATGCAGGTAGAGACTGATTACAGACGTCTCTGCTGCTTGTCGTTTGGTGTCACCACCACAAAGTGTTACATTACTGCCGTCCTCTGGAACGTATTTTGATACAGGTTTCTAAGCAACTGCTTTGTTGTTGTGTTGTACTTTTCCAGTTCATAATGTACACATGTCTGGAATGCTGTTTCAGCCAATCAGCATCCAGGATCCAAATGACGTTTTCTATGTATTTTAAATCTGTATTTGTTACCCCACCCTACACGTCCCCCATACTGGACTCTCTCTAGTTAGCAGTGAGGAGGAGAGAGCAGTGGTGGAAAAAGTACCCCATTTTTATACTTGAGTAAAAATAATGATACCTTAATAGAAAATGACTCAAGTAAAAGTGAAAGTCACCCAGTAAAATACAAGTTGAGTAAAAGTCTAAAGTAAATGTAATTGATAAAATATATTTAAGTATCAAAAGTAAAAGTAAAAGTATAAATCACAACAACAACAAAAATTCCTTACATTAAGCAAACCAAACGGCACCACATTCTTGTTTTTTAAATTTACAGACAGGCACGGGCATGGTCCAACACTTTTTAACTTTTTATTTTATTCCACAGTATTTTTACTGAAGTACTTTACATCACTGCGAGAGAGTGACAGTATATGTAGACCCTGGGATGAATTGGTACCAAATGTATTTTGAGTGAACCATAAATTAGTCTGTCATATCAAAACAGGATTGAAAGCTGGTGATTTTCTTGCCCTGTAACATTGTTAGAGAGAACGGCTTGGCCCCTGCCATGAGCAGGCAGCTAGTTTGACATACTCTTAGGGTCTGCTCCTCAGGAGACCAATAGACACTTTATGTGGGGATTTGAGGCACTGACTTGATAGCTCTACTGTACAGAATACACTGTAAAACATTCACACAATATCCGCTCCGAGCACCGAGCAGGAGTTGGTTTTCTAATTAACACCACCGTACCTCAAAAAGAAACTCACTTAACTGAGTGACACCAAGAAGTTTCAGGGAACGAACAGAATACCAAGTTGTAATTTTAGCAGGGCTACTGTCACATTCCCAGTGGGTCAGCAGTTTACATACACTCAATTAGTATTTGGTAGCATTGCCTTTAAATTGTTAAACTTGGGTCAAACGTTTCAGGTAGCCTTCCACAAGCTTCCCACACTAAGTTGGGTGAATGTTGGTCCATTCCTCTTGACAGAGCTGATGTAACTGAGTCAGGTTAGTAGGCCTCCTTGCTCGCACACGCTTTTTCAGTTCTGCCCACAAATGTTCTATAGGATTGAGGTCAGGGCTTTGTGATAGCCACTCCAATACCTTGACTTTGTTGTCCTTAAGCCATTTTGCCACAACTTTGGAAGTATGCTTGTGGTCATTGTCCATGTGGAAGACTCATTTGCGACCAAGCTTTAACTTCCTGACTGATGTCTTGAGATGTTGCTTCAATATATCCACATCATTTTCCTACCTCATGATGCCATCTATTTTGTGAAGTGCACCAGTCCCTCCTGCAGCAAAGCACCCCCACAACATGATGCTGCCACCCACGTGATTCACAGTTGGGATAGTGTTCTTCAGCTTGCAAGCATCCCCCTTTTTCCTCCAAACATAACAATGGTCATTATGGCCAAACAGTTCTAATTTTGTTTCATCAGACCAGAGGACATTTCTCCAAAAAGTACGATCTTTGTCCCCATGTGCAGTTGCAAACCGTAGTCTGACCTTTTATGGCGGTTTTGGAGCAGTGGCTTCTTCCTTGCTGAGCGGCCTTTCAGGTTATGTCGATATAGGACTCGTTTTACTGTGGATATAGATACTTTTGTACTTGTTTCCTCAAGCATCTTCACAAGGTAGTTTGTTGTTGTTCTGGGATTGATTTGCACTTCTCGCACGAAGGTACATTCATCTCTAGGAGACAGAACGTGTCTCCTTCTTGAGAGGTATGACGGCTGCGTGGTCCCATGGTGTTTATACTTGCGTACTACAGATGAATGTGATACCTTCAGGCATTTGGAAATTGCTCCCAAGGATGAACCAGACTTGTGGTGGTCTACAATTTTCTGAGGTCTTGGCTGATTTCTTTTGATTTTCCCATGATGTCAAGAAATGAGGCACTGAGTTTGAAGTTAGGCC